>NC_142103.1:26210053-26557553 GCF_054644295.1 Miniopterus natalensis
CACTATATATATGTTTACGCATACCTTTATCCATTCATCTATTGATGAACACTTAGGTTACTTCCGTATCTTGGATATTGTAAATAATGCTGCCATAGACAAGCATGCATGTATCTTTTCTAATTAATGGTTTTTGTTTTCTTCAGATAAAATACCCAGAAGCGGAATTCATGGGTGGTATGGTAGTTTACTTCAAATAATTTACTTTATTATTTCCTTCCTTCTACTTACTTTGGACTTTATTTTTAATTTTTGGAGGAACCTCCATAATGTTTCTGTAGTGGCTGCACAATAAACAAACCCATCAACAGTGTATGAGGGTTTTCTTTTCTTTTCATTCTCACCAACACTTGTTATTTGTTGTCTATTTTATAATAGCCATTCTGACAGGTGTGAGGTGATATCTCATTGTCATGTTGATTTGCATTTTCTTGAATATTAGTGATGCTGAGCTTCTTTTCATGTCTGTTAGCCATCTATGTGTCTTCTTTGGAAAAATGTCTATTCATGTACTCTGCCCATTTTTCAATCATGTTCTTTGTTTTTTTATGTTGAGCTTTTTAAAAGTTCTTTTTCTATTTTGAATATCAACCCCTGATCACATGTGCCATATGCAAATATCTTCTCCCATTCAGTAGGTTGCCTTTTCATATTGTTGATGTTTTCCTTTGCTGTGCAAAGGATTTTTTGTTTCATGAATTCTTATTTGATAATTTTTGTTTTTGTTGTCCTTGCCTGAGGAGTCATATTTAAAAAAAATATTTCTAAGGCTGATGTCAAAGATTTTAATATGTGTTTTCTTTTTAGGAGTGTTATGGTATCAGGTCTCACATTTAAATATTTAATCCATTTTGAATTTATTTTTGTATATGGGGTAAGGCAGTAGTCCAGTTTAATTGTTTTTGCACATAGCTGTCCTATTTTCCCAACACCATTTCTTGAACAGACTGCTTTATCTCCATTGTGTATTCTTTCCTACTTTATCATAGATTAATTGGTCATATAAGCATGGATTTATTTCTGGGTTTTCTATTCTGTTCCATTGATCTATATATCTTTGTCAGTACCTTACTTCTTTGATTACTGTACTTTGTAGAATTTGAACATGTCTCCAGCTTTGTTCTCTCTCATGATTGCTTTGGCTATTTGGGATGTTTTCTGCTACATACAAATTTTAGGGTGGATTGTTTTAGTTCTGTGAAAAATGCCATTGGGACTGCATAAGGACTGCATTAGGACTGCATTTAATCTTTAGATTGTTTTGAGTGGTATTAACATTTTAACTATATTAATTCTTCCAATCCATGAGCATAGTATATCTTTCCATTTACTTGTGTCATCTACAATATCTTTCATCAATGTCTTATAGTTTTCAGAATACAGATCTTTTACCTCCTTGGTTAAATTTAATTCTATATACTTTATTATTTTTATGCAATTGTAAATAATTTTTTTTAATTATATTTATTGTTGAAAGCATTACAGATGTCCCTCTTTTTCCCCATTGACACCCCCCCCACACACACCTGCCCCTTCCCAGGCCTTCTCCACACTATTGTCCATGGGTACGCATATATGCATATAAGTTCTTTGATTAATCTCTCCCACCCACAACCCCACCCTCACCTTCCCTCTGAAAGAGTTACAGAAACACAAGTGATTTCTGTATATTCACTTTCTAGCCTGCAACTTTACTAAATGTATTTACTAGTTGTAATAGTTTTCCATGGAGTCTTTACTCTTTTTAATATATAGTATCATTTTACTTCTCCCTTTCCACTTGGGTGCCTTTTATTTCTTTTTTTTTTTTGTCTGATTGCTGTGGCTAGGGCTTCCAATATGATCTTGAGTAAAAGTCATGAGAGTGGGCATCTTGGTCTTGTTCTTGATCTTAGAGGAAAATGTTTCAATTATTTACCATTCATTGTAATGTTAACTGTGGGTTTGTCATATATGACCTTTGTTATGATGTGGTATGTTCCCTCTATACCCACTTTGTTAAGTGTCTTTATTATATATAAAAGTTACATGATGTCAAGTGCTTTTTCTGCATCTATTGAGATGATTATATGATTTTAATCCTCTGTTTTGTTAATGTGGTTAATTATGATGACTGATTTGTGAATATTGAACTATCCTTGCACCCATGGATTAAATCCTGCTTTATCATGGTTAATGATCCTTTTAATGTATTGTTGAATTTGGTTTGCTAATATTTTGCTGTGCATTGTTATATCCATGATCATCAGGATACTGGTCTGTAATTTTTCCTTTTTGTAGTGTCTTTGTCTAGTTTTGGTATCAGGATAATACTGACATCATAGAATATTTTTGAAACTATTCCATCCTCTTTGATTTCTTGGAAGAGCTTTAGAAAGATAGGTATCCATTCTTCTTTAAATGTTTGTTAGAATTTACCTGTGAAGATGTCTGATGTCTGGTCCTGGACTTTTGTGTCCTAAATTTTTTTAACCTTTTTTTAAATCATCACCCAAGGACATGCTTATTGATTTGAGAGAGAGAGAGAGAGAGAGAGAGAGAGAGAGAGAGAGAGAGAGAGAGAGAGAGAGAGAGAGAAAGAAGGGAGAAACATCGATAAGTTGCCTTCCTGTATGCACCCAGACTGAGGATTGTACTCACAACCTGGGTATGTGCACATTTTATTTTACACCTCTCCAACCAACTGAGCCACACTGGCCAGGGCTGTTTCCCAAAAGTTTTTGATTAGTGATTCAATTTCATTACTAGTAATCAGTCTGTTCATATTTTCTGTTCTTCCTGGTTGAGTCTTGGTAGGTTGTATGTGTCTAAAGGTTTATCACTGTTGTTTATCTTTTCAATAAATCAGATCTTAGTTTCATTGATATTTACTATTATGTTTTAGTCTCTGTTTCACCCTAATCTTTGTTATTTACTTCCTTCTACTTTCTTTGGACTTTGTTCCTCTTTTATAGTATGTTGGTGTAAGGTTCTGTTTTTTTAATGAGATTTTTCTTGTTTCTTGAGGTAGGCTTGTATTAGTGTAAACTTCCCCCTTAGAAGTGCCTTTGCTGTGTCCTATGGTTTTTGGAACATGTTTTTCTGTTTTCATTTGTCTCAATGTAGTTTTTTATTTCCTCTTTGATTTCTTCATTGACACATGGTTGTTTATGAACATGTTGCTTATCACTCACATAGGTTTTTTTCCCAGTTTTCTTCTTTTAATTGATTTTTAGTCTTATACCATTATGATGGTAAAAGACGCATGATATGATTTCAATCTTCATAAGTTTAGAATTGTTTTGTGGTGTAACATGTGATCAATCCTGGAAAATGTTCCATGTTTACTTGAAAAGAATTTGTATTCTGCTGTTTGGGGATGGAATGCTATGTATATTAAGTTCATCTGGTCTAATGTGTCATTTAATTCAAATGATTCCTTGATTTTCAATCTGTAAGATCTATCCACTAATGCAATTGGAGTGTTAATGTTATTGTATTATTATTAGTCTGTCCCTTTATGTCTGTTAATATTTGCATTATGTATTTGAGTGTTATGTTGGATGCATTGATTTTTACAATAGTAATATCCTCTTGTTGGGTTTATCCCTTTATTGTTATGTAATGCCCCTGTTTTCCCCGTTACAATGTTCTTTTAAAGTCTATTTTGTCTGATATAAGTAAAGTTTCCCCACATTTCTTTTCATTTCCATTTGCATGGAATATCTTTTTCCATCCCTTCATTTTCAGTCTGTATGTATCTTTAGATCTGAAGTAAATCTCTTGTAGGATAGAAATGTATGGCCTTTCTTCAATACATTCAGACACCCTATATGTTTTGATCGGAGCAGTTATACCACTTACTTTTAAAGTAATTATTGATAGGTGTGTACTTACTGTCATTTTATTATTATTTTTGGTTGTTTCTGAAGTTCTTCTCTATTCCTTTTTTTCTCCTGCTCTGTTTCCTTGTGATTTGATAACTTTCTTTAGTGTTATGTTTGGTCTCCTTTCTCTATTTTTTGGTTTAACTATTATAAGGTTGATTTGTGATTACCATGCAATTCATATATAACATCCTATGTATATAGCAGACTATTTTAAATTCATGGTTGCTTAAGTTCAAATATTAAAAACACTACCTTTTTACTTTCCCTCCCACATTCAATGTTTTTGACATTGCACTTGCATATTTTTATGTATTAATGTATCTCTTTACTAATTATTGTAGATATAGTTTTACTACTTTTTAAAATAGTCATGCTAGCTTTTAAGTGGTTGATCCACTAAGTTTATTATTTGTTTGCCTTTACCAGTAAGATTTTTTCCTTCTTACATTTTTCTTCTTTCTAGTTTAAACCTTTTCTTTTCTGTTTAAAAAATCCTTTTAACATTATTATTTTTTTTGTAATTCCAGTTTAGTGGTGGTGAACTCCTTTAGCTTTTGTTTGTCTAGGAAACACCGTCTCTCCTTTAATTTTGAATAACTTTGTTAGGTAGAGTATTTTGGGATATAGGTTTTTTCCCTTTTATCACTGTGAATATATTGTGCCACTACCTTCTGGCTTGCAAAGTTTCTACTGAAAAATCAGCTTATAGTTTTATGGGGGTTCCTTTGTAGGTAACTAGTTGTTTTTGTCTTCCTGCTATTAGGATTCTCTCTTTATCTTTAACTTTGGACATTTTGATTATGAGGTCTCTTGGTGTGGATTTCTGTGTCTTCTTGTTTCTGACTTTATGATTCCAGGATTTTAATGTTTGTTCCCTTCATTTTTAGCCATTATTTCTTCAAATACGTTTTCTGTCACGTTTTCTCTCTCTTCTCTTTCTGGGAACCCTATAATGCAAATGTTAGCATATTTGATCTTTTCCCAGAGGTCCCTTAAACTATTGTCATTTTTAAAATTCTTTTTTTCTCCCCGTCAGGGCATGGCTCGATGGTTGAGTGTCAACTTAGGACCCGGGAGATCACGATTCAATTCCTGGTCAGGCCACATGCCCGGGCTGCCAGATTGATCCTCAGTCAGAGGCATGCAAGAGGCAACTGATCAATGATGACCATCTCATCATTGATGTTTCTATCTCTCTCTCCCTCTCCCTTCCTCTCTCTGAAATCAATAAAGATATATTTTATAAAAAAATCTTTTCTTTTTGCTGTTCCAATTAGACAATTTCTACTACTCTGTCTTCCAGGTCACTTATCTGCTCTTATGCATCATCTGATTTGTATTGATTCTTTCTAGTGAGTTTTAAATTTTCAGTTATATTTTTTAGTTCTGACTTTTAAAATATATTTTCTAAATCTTTGCTGAAGTTACCACTGTGTTGAGCCAGTTTTCTCCAAATTTGGTGAGCATCTTTATGATCATTACATTGTAATCTATCTGGTACTGTGTTTATCTCCATTTTATTTAGTTGTGTGTGTTTTTTGTTGCTGTTGTTGGGGGGAATTGTCTTGTTTTTTCATTGGAAACATATTTCTTTGTTTCCTTATTTTAGCAAACTCTCTGTTTCTGTGTATTAGGTATATCGACTACATCTTCCAGTCTTAATAGAGTGGCCTTATGTAGAAGGTGTCCGGTGGAACCCAGTGGCACAGCATCCCCTGGTCACTGAAGCCAAGTAATCTGGGATAACCCTGTGTGCAATCTCTTATTATGATTGGGCCACAGGTGCTTCATGTGTGGTCTGGTGAGTTCCAAGCTGAGTCACTGTGGGGCTTGGCCATGACTGCTGCAGCTACACTGGTGAGCAGGTCTGGTCTCCTGCCCACCTGTCTGAAGGGCCAAGTTATGACTGTTGTGGGCATATTGGTAGGTGTGGCTTCTCCTAGTTCTGCTGTCTGTAAGGCTCTGCCTGGACTCCTGCAGGTATACTGGTGTATGTGGGCTGGACAGGCAGAGCAAGATATGCTTGGAAGGGAGTCATTGCTGGCTGAGGCCACCTACTGGATGTGGTGGGGTGGGGGTCACTATGGAGGTGTGCCAATGCAGACTGAGCCCTATTTCCAGGCGTGGTGGTACAGAAGCTGTATCAGCCATGGAGGGCTTATTGGGTAGGGTGGGTCCTCAGGGGAATGCTGAGGTTGTATAAACAAAATTAGCAATTTTAATGGAGAGTGTCAGAAATGGTGCCTGCCAGTGTTAAACCAGCTAGGGGTGAACAGTTTTTAAAAAAGGAAAAAAAGAAAGAAAAGAAAATGGCATCCACCAGCAATTTTGTCCCTGGAACATAGTTTCATCATTCCTGCCCTTCTAAATTTAGTCAATGTATCTCCTATACGTAGTCAATGTTTCTCCTTCATGAATGATTCAGACACTTTTTTAATTTCTGCCTCTTTACTGAGACTCAGACTCTTTTGAGATTGGAGTCTTGGTTTCCTACAACCTTTTGACTCTCTTGGACATAAGCCCTGTTGGATTTCAAATTAGATGTTATGGGTGCACCTCTTCCCAATGCAGGTCCCCCAGGCTAGGGATCCCAATTTAGAGTTCAGACTCTAGCTCCTCAGAGGGGACCTCCATGGTTGCAATAACCATTGCACTTGTGGGTTGCTGTCGGAGGGTTTGGTCTTGACTAGACCAGAACTCTGTCCCTTCTACCCTTCTCAATGTGGCTTTTTCTTTCTATCCTTAGTTGTAGAAAATCTCTTCTGCTAATCTTCAGGTAATTTTCAGAAATAGTTGTTCTATATGTACTTGTAGTTTTGATGTGTCTGTGAGAGTAGGTGAGCTCAGGATCATCCTACTCCACCATACTGACCACAGTCTTAGTTTTGCTTTTTATGTTTGTATTAAATAGCGGACAGAATCAGTCATTTGACGGCACTGCTTTCTTTATATATTTAGACTAGATTTATATGGCACCAAAGCATCCACATAAAAAGTTTCAGATTGGAGATTGGGGCAAAGGAGATGTTTTTATTGAACATTTTTTCATCTGATTATGTGCAGACATATCTTTCCATTGGATTGCTCTTCATATACTAAACATGTTTTACCATAATGATCACAGGTAAGAGTGATACATAATTAATGTAATGGCCTCTAATCCATTTAGTATGCCCTCAATGATATGAAACATATATATTTATGAAAGGACAAAGTTCTGAAAGATTGTTTCTCATTGAAAACATAACGTTTTAAAAACTTAGTCTTATCCTAAATGCAATTATAAATTACAGATTTATAATTTTTAAAAAATGAATATAAAGGTTTGGAATCAGAGTTATTATTTTGTGGTTGGTGCTTTTTAAAGTACTTCAAGCTGTAGTCATAGAAAAAAATCAGTTTGGTGTTGATATGAGTAAGGCTTATAAAACAATATATGCCTAATATGACAGTTCTCTAGCAGAAGATTTCATTCTTGGGCTCTACTGGGTTTGACAGTTTCTCTTCAAAATTCATTTCCTCCCATAACCACACAATGTGAGCTTGAAAACAGGGCCTTTGCAGAGAAAATCAAGTTAAATGAGGTCATACTGTATTACAGTGGTCAATGACTGGTGTTTTTATAAGAGAAAGGGGTGAAGATTTGGACACAGAGACACAGACACAGATACTCACACAAAAGAATCCATGTGAAGACAGGAAGAAATTAGAGCAGTGAACCCATAAGCAAAGGGATTCCAAGGATTCTTAGCAACCACAAGAAGCTAGGGAGAGGGAAGGAAGGATTCCGCCCTATAGCATTCAAATGGAGAGTGGCCCTGCACACTTCTAGCTTCAAGAAATATGAGAAAATAATTTTCTATTGTTATAAGCCACCTAATTTGTAGATTTGTTACCACTGTTGTAGGAACCTGTAGTAGGGGCATTCAAACCAAAGGACTATCACTACTCACACTCTCATGTGAAAGATAACAATACTTTTTTACTTACAGAATGACCAAATAAGGGTTCGTGTGTCTGGATAGTACTATTAATATCTTAGGTAACCTGTCAAATAAGTAAATATGCACAAGATCAAGATTCCCTAGTTTCTGGAAAACTATCCTTAACTATATTGCTAGTTTGTTGTCAAAACGCTTCTATAAAGCATATGCTTTGAAGTATGAGTACTGTGTTTAGATGGTACCTATACGCTTTCTCATAAAAATAAAGCCAACTGATTATAGAAGTTCAAAAGAAAAAAAACATTATAACTGTCACCAAAGTTACATGCTACATATGAGTTTCAACACTTCTCCATTTTTTCCCCACTGATAAAACTGATAGGATTTAATCCCATGCATTTAAGGTTACTTTGATCCTATTGAGCAAGCCACTGTTTGCAAATGAGGCCATGTGTCAGAAATGAACATATATTAGTGAGATAACCAAATGTTTTTAAAAGGTGTTCAGGAATTGCCATAGAACAGAAAAAAAAATCAACTCTGTTCTACCCTCATTATCTGTAATTTATTCTCTCACTTGAAAGTTGGACAAAATTATTTTATCAGACAAGGTATTCTAATGTAGGGTTTGAAAAACATGCTCCTGTATCTATAGAGGAAATAAATCCCAGATCTTGGGACCAGGTACTGGGTTAGTATACCTAACCATTATACAAGCTTTCATAGAAGTCTAGTATATCTAGATAATAGATAATTGTAAAATTGCTGCTTGTTAAACTACTATTTCAGAGTTCCCTCAGAATCTTGAGTTTTTAATTTTTAATTTTGAAATAATTTTAGACTTAGAGAATGGTTTCAAAGCTAGTACAGCGTAACTAACCATGGAACAATTGTCAAAACTAAGAAATTAACATTGGTCCAGTACTCTTACAATACAAGAAATCAAAGGAAGGCTGAGATTTGCAAGGGTAGCAATGAAAGAATTAGGGAAAAAATCACCAAGAGCAAAGATGTGTCATTAGAGATCCAAAGCTAAGATCATTAACACCTTTGTATGCCCTATTACTATGTACAGATGTGAAAATTGGAAAGGGAGAAGAAAGCTAAGAGGGGAAAAATAATTCATTTGATACATTTAGCTTAAGGAAAATTCTACAGATACCTTAGACCACCAGGAAGAAAAACTAAGGAGTCCTAGAACAAATTAAGACTGAAACATCACTGTAGGCAAAAATGACAAAACTGAAGTTGTCCTGCTTCAGATGCTTCATAAGAAGACAGGGTTCTTTGGAAAAGATAATAATGCTGGGGGGGAAATGCAGCAGGAAAAGAGGAAGATCAAAGTTGAGATTAATTGACTCCATAAAAGCAGTCATATTCATGAGTCTACAGGAGCTGACTCATATGGACATTGTGGATATTTCTCAATTATAGGGTCTCTAGGAGTCAAAGCCCATTCAGCAGCATGTAACACACACACACACAATACTCTTAACTATATTCTAGTCTTTATTTGGATTTCTCCAGTTTTTCCCCAATGTCCTTTTTGTAAGACCCAAACTGGGATTCCACATTACATTTAGCTGTCATGTATCCGGAGGCTCTTCTAATCTGTGACAGTTCCCCAGGCATCTTTCCTGTTTTTTCATGACGTTGACACTTTTCAAGAGTACTGGTCAAGTATTTTGTAGAGTGCCCCTCACTTTGGATTTGTCTGACATTTTTCATGATTAGACTGAGGTTATGGGTTTGGTAAAAAAAAAAAAAAACACAAAAAACAGAAAACAGCACAGAGGTGAAGTGCTCTTCTCATCACATCATGTCAGGATACATGTTATGACTATGACCAATCACTAGTGATAATTAAACTTGGTTACTTGATGTAAGTAACGTCTGCCAGGTTTCTTCACTGTAAAGTTGTTATTTTTCCCTTTCATACTCTATTAGAAGGGACTTTCATTGGCTTTGAAAAAGATAACACAATTTTTGAACATTTATCCAGCAAACTTGGAAATCATCTTGAGATAAACTGATTGTTCAGTGGTGCCATCTTGTGGTTCACTGACTATATAGAAGCTGTTTTGTGATCTTAGCTTATGGCCATGTTGTCAAAAAACAGATTGTCTCCCAAATGAGATCTTAACCAAGACCAGCAAATCCAATTTCTAGAATGTGTCTTTTTTTCAATTACCGTGTATGTTTTTTAACAAATTAATTTAAAAAACCATTTGTTGGAAACACACATAGAGAGTGCTAAGACAGTAGTATGGTTTTGTATTCTAGAATGAGTGTTAAATATCTTCACAGTTCCCACTGGCCTTAGTGAATATTATACACAAAAATCACAAGAAAATTCTTAAAATATAAATGTGGGGGATTTTTTATGTTTTGTTTTTGTTTTTTACCATCAATAATATTTCTAATATATAGGAACCACTAGCTGCACTGGTTTAACAGTGTTCCCTAAAATAGATTTTATGTGCAAAGAATGACCCTTTCAATCTCAAGAATCACAGAGCAATGACAATAAAATTCTCCAAGTTTTCATTCCTTGGACAAGAAATTGTTGCTTAAATATTTTGTATAAATTCATAGGCCCTCTCATATTTGAGTAATACTTAGTAACAATGCTTTGTAGCTATTCTTGATTCTAGGCTCAAGCTTATTGATATTAGGAATCAAATAACCTATATCTTCACTTCAGGCAACACTTTATCTTGTCATCAAGCTCATTCAACTTATTCAAGTTTAGTTATTAATACATGTAGCTTATATGATATGATTTTAGGGGCAACAGAAGGTAAACTACTTCAAAAATCCCTCCCACCACCTCAACAACCTGCTAAAAGTTATAAAAATTATTCATTATGTCCTCAATTTTATTAAAGCCATGAAACTCCCTGATTATTCAAATGTTAACAGAGAGAAAGACACATTTAGTTATTATTTGTCATTAACACTTTAGCATGAGTTAGATGATCAGAATAGATAAGTGCAAGAATAGCAGTAAATAGTTAAGTGTTGAGGGAGGCAGAGGTGGAGGAAGGAAAGGGCTAGAGTCTGAGGAGTTCCAGGAGAGGTCATTCCTCAGCCATAATGAAGGTAGCAGGTGCCTGGAATGGAAAGCAAGGTAAAGGTGAGTAAGAAGGTTTTCTCAAAGTGTGAAGGGAATAAACAAGGGAGGGGAGGGAATAGAGAGGTGAAAAAACAAAATGAACCAAGTCAAAATTTTATTAGAGAAATTTACAGTTTTTAAGATGCATACATCTGAAACAATTAGAAAGAGAATCAAATGCAAATATAGTCTAAGTACAGTTTAAAGAGTTCTAAAGAATGAATATATGGTACCGTGTGAGAGTTGTAAATAAATTCCTAAAAACTTCCCTGGCTAATTTATGCTCTCATAACTATGTTCTCTGATTGGGCTCTAAAAAATAGTAATTGGGACAAATGTGTATTCTTTTTCCAGAACAGTTTGAAATTACCCAAGAGACAACATATATTCTTCAATGTGTTGATTTCAATTTGGCAAGGAAGTGTTGTTAATGAATTAATTTAGATAATCAAATAAACAGCATTATTTAGTCTGCTTCCCCTAGGAAAAACAGAGTTTATTACTTTGCTGCTGCTGTTCAATGGCTCCAAGCTGAATATTAGCATTCTGAATTTATACTATAAACAGAAAATGTGGCACATTCCTGAATTTAGGATACTTGTAACATATTAAAAATCATTATTAAAAGATAATACATGTACCTGCTTCAAACAAAAACCAATGCAGGGAAATCTTGAGATTATATATAAAGAGATGGTCATAAAATAATTCTCTCATTTATAAATGAACTTGTACTAGTGTTCATTAAACACAAAACTCCTCCAATTTACTTTGGAAAGTCAAACACCATTTCAGATTACTTCCAATTTGGGGGGAGGGGCAGTATCTCAAATGTAAGAAACCATGGTCAACTTGTACATTGGGGATCCAGAATCAAACTATAGGTTACCCAGTAATTGCATAAGAAAATTATAAATTGTCAGTATTCGGGTCACTTGAGACTTAGCCTTGCTGACTTCTAACTGTCCAACCAGTCCACCATACCTCCTTTTAGCACACAGCATCTCATGATTTCCAATTTTGATTTATAGGTCTGTTCTCTGCCTTTGGACCTGCTCAAATGGAGATAAATAGCTATTTCAGTTATTCATTATAATGTCTGTTAGCAAATCTAGGAGATAGATGTAGATGTGGAAGGGAAGGGAAGGGGAGGGAAGGGAAGGGAAGGAGAGGAGTAATGGGAGAGCAGGGAACAGGTGATGGCCCTAAGTGCACTCAGTCTTCTCAAATCCTTTATACAGAACCAAAGTACATTGGTAAATTAATTACAGACAGGAAATTATAATGGAAAAATACATTAAGGCAATAAAGTCTAGTTATCAAACACAATGTTATATCAAGGATTTAGCCACTCCATCAATAAAATCAGGTGAAACATGAAAATTCTTTGGGAATATATTTGTTTCATTAGATATATCTAGTGCCTAGCACAATGGCAGGTATATAAGACCCTTTAATGGATATAGTTGGGTGAATAGAGTAATTGGGAAGGTTTCCCAGAAGAGATAGATTATCAATTGGATAATGAAGATGGCATAGAATTTAAACAGATTCTGAAGTGCAGGGTGGATCCAGTGCACACCATGAGCAAAGGCTATCAGATAATGCTGAGTATGAAGGCATTGCCACTGGAGAAGAAGAGAAGAACTGAGAGTGGCCATAAAGTAAAGAGAGATGAAAACAGAATGCAAGAGTGCACCTGATTGTATCAGAAATTTCAGGGTAAAAATGTTTTAAATAGAATCTTGTTTAAAAGAAGACAGACCTGATCATTGAGAAATTAACCATTAGTAGTTTAACCATAACAAATGATTTAAAATAGCACTTGAGAAAGCTGTATTGGAAAAATCCATCATTCTATAGCAGTTAATTACCATGTTTTCCCCCAGAAAGACTACAAGACAGTCCTTGATGGCCTTGTGATTTTGATTAGGTTAAAAACTTATTTTTAATCATGCAGTTAAGGAAAACTGTTGTACAAAGACTGTGAACTATTCAGCAATTTCTACACAGTCCTTCTAGTTATTTGCTTTGCCTTCTGTTGGCAAAGCTAAACCACAGAATCCCCAGGGCATTCTTTCTTCCTTTTCAATTGTATTTTGTGGTGACGAGAGGCCACAATGCACACACTACACATATGTCCATTTGTTAAACTTGTTTTTCATTCACAGTTTTGTTCTACTCATTCATTTGGGTTCCAGCTGTCTCCTAGCAAACAAACCAAGTAATGCTTCAAGGCCACCAAGATTGCAGCCATAAACAGCACCCAGGAGTACTTTGTTGCTAGCTGGGGGGGGATGAGACAGTGTGGTTAGCAGGATAGTTTTTGTCAGTATTATGTCTCTACTGAAAAACAAAGACATGATGCTGGAAAAGACTTCAAAGTTTAGCAAGTCCATATTTCTGACTCTAAGCAGGGCCTTTCCTAAACCAGTGCTTGAGATGGAAAGTAATGGTTGTTTGGTTCTTATTCAGAAGTATTTTAATTGCTTCCCTTTTTAGTCTTCATCACTACCAACAAATTCAACAACAGCAAAGGGACAAATGGATTCAGAGCAATAAGGGTTTGGAGGTATGGCCAAGATTAAAGACAATTTAGCATAGACTAGGAGTAGTGGTGAGTGGGTAGAGTTGGGGGCATATAATGCAACATATCAATCCCCCTCCAATATCACACTTTATCCGTAAGGAAAATTTACTTATTTCTAAAGATTGCTAAAGAAAGAAATGCAGCCTGTTTCAGGAGCTCCTTAAAGGAATTCTACAGATTTCAACTTTAGATTTGTTTCAAAAAGTTTGTAAAGTGCTATTTGATAATTGACAATATTAGTAAGACACATGTTTTCTATAACTCCCACAAAGCACAGTACTGTGCTAGGCCCCAAAACTGTGCTCATTACATTTGACTGAGGGATAATAGTCATTTGGCTGCCAAAGGGTACTAAAGAGATTCTCTGATTTGATATTTGCATAAGCACACCATCATCACAAAGATTTTTTGTCAATTTATTTCAATTAAAAAAATAAGTTCACTCATTACTCCCACCCCCTAGCTCTCACATCTGACAACCACTAATCTGTCTCTATCTATGAGCTGAGATTATATATCTATATCATCTATATCTATATCTATATCTATATCTATATCTATATCTATATCTATCATCTATATCTATTATATATATGTATACATTACACATATAAGAGAGATCATATGGTATTTATCTTCCTCTGTTTGACTTATTTCACTTAGCATAATGCTCTTGGGGTCCACTCATGTTGTCACAAATGGGAAGATTCCATTCTTTTTTATGGCTGAGTAGTATTCCATCACACACACACACACACACACACACACACACACACACACACACACACACACAAAACCTAAGTGTCCATTGTTTCTCCATTCATCCATCAATGATACTTAGGTTGTTTCCATATCTTGGCTATTGTAAAGAAAGCTGAAATGAACATGAGGGTGCACATAACCCTTCGAATTAGTGTTTTTATTTTCTTTGGATGAATGCCAGGAAGTGGAATTGCTGGATCATACGGTAGTTTTACTTTTAATTTTTTTGAAGAACATCCATAATGTTCTCCATATTGGCTGCACCAATTTATATTCCCGCCAACAGTGTATAGGTGTTGCCTTTTATCAACATCCTCACCAATACTTGCTATTTCTTTACTTTCTGATAATAGCTATTACAACAGGTGTGAGGTGATATTTCATTGTGGTTTTAATTTGCATTTCTCTGGTGATTAATGATGTAGAGCATCTTTTCATATACATGTTGTCGATCTGTATGTGTTTGTAAAAATGACTATTCAGATCTCCCCATTTTTAATCAAATTTTTTCACAATTGAGTTCTATGAGTTCTTTATATATATTGTATATTAGCCCTTTATCAGATGTGTTATTTCAAATATTTTTTCCCATTTAGTAGGTTGCATTTCTATTTTGGTTTCCTTTGCTGTTCAAAAGCTTTTTAGATTGATTTACTCCCACTTGTTTATTTATGATTTTGTTGCCTTTATTTTTGATGTTACATTCAAAAATTCATCACCAAGGCCAATGTCAAGGAGTTTACCTCCTATGTTTTCTTCCAGGAGTTTTATTGTTTTAAGTTTTACATTGAAGTCTTTAATCCATTTTGAGTTAATTTTTGTATGTGATATAATGGTCCAGTTTCATTCTTTTGCATGCAGCTGTCCAATTTTTCCAATATTATTTATTAAAGGTATTGTCCTTTTCTCATTGTATATTCTTGGCTCATTTGGTGTAAATTAATTGGCCATATATGGATGGGTTTATTTCTGGGCTTTCTATTCTTTAAACTGATCTATGTGTGTTTTAATTACTATAGCTTTGTAATATAGTTGAATATCAGGGAGCATGATACTTCCAGCTTTGTTTTTATTTCTCAAGATTGCTTTGACTATTCAGGGTCTTTTACAGTTCCATACAAAATTTAGAATTGTTTGTTTTATTTCTGTGAAAAATTCCATTGGAATTTTGATAGGAATTGCACTGAATCTGTATATTCATTTCCATAGTATGGACATTTCGACAATATTAACTCTTCCATGAGCATAGGTATCTTTCCATTTATTTGTATCTCCTTCAATTTTTCTTTAATATCTTGTTGTTTTCAGTGTACAGGTTTTTCACCTCCTTGGTTAAATTTATTCTTGGGTAGTTTATTAGTTTTGATGCAATTATAAATGGCATTAATTTCCTCATTTTTTCCTGATATTCAGTGTTAGCACAGAGAAACACAAAAGGTATTTGTATATTAATTTTGTACCCTGCAACTTTACTAAAATTTTTTTAATAGTTCTAACAGGTTTTTGTTGGTGCCTTTAGTTTTCTATGTATAGTTTCATATCATCTGCAAATAGTGACAGTTACTTTTTCCTTTCCCATCTGAATACCTTTCATTTCTTTTTATTGCCCAATTGCTCTGGCTAGGACTTCCAATCCTATGCTGAATAAAATGGTGGTGAGAGTCAGCATCCTTGTCTTGTTCCTGATCTTAGAGGAAAAGCTTTCAGCTTTTCACCATTGAGTATGATGTTAGCTGTGGGCTTGTCATATATGGCCTTTATTATGTCATGGTGTGTTCCCTCTACCCCCACTTTAAAAATCATAAATGGATGTTGAATTTTGTCAAATGCTTTTTCCTGCAGACATTGATATGATCACATGGTCTTTATCTTTCATTTTGTTAATGTGGTGTATCACATTGACTAATTTGTGGATATTGAACCATCCTTGCATCCTAACAACCATGGAATATATTCTACTTGATCATGGTTAGTGATCCTTTAATTTTTTTAAATGTATGTTTTTATTGATTTTTTTGAGAGAGGAAGGAAGAGGGAGAGAGAAAGAGAGAGAAACATCAATGTGAGAGAGAAATATTGATTGGCTGCCTCCTGTACTTACCCTGACCAGGATGGAACCCATAACCTGGGCATGTGCCCTGACTGGGAATTGAACCAGTGACCTTTTGGTGCACAGGATGGCACTCAATCAACTGAACCACACCGGCAATGATGATTATCCTTTTAATGTTTTTGCTGAATTTGATTTACTAATATTTTTTGAGGAAGTTTGTACCTATATTGATTGAGGTTATTGGCCTATAAGTTTCTTTTCTTGTGATATCATTGTCTAATCTTGGTGTCAGGGTAATAACGTTGGCCTCATAAAACGATATTGGAAAAGTTCTCTCCTATTTTTTGGAGAAGTTTGAGAAGAATTGGTATTAATTTTCTTTAAATATTTGATGGACTTCACAAGTGAAGCTGTCTGGTCCTGCACATTTGTTTGTTGGAAAGTTTTGATTACTGATTAAATTTCCTCAGTAGTAATCAGTCTGTTCATATTTTGTATTTTACCATGTTTCGTTCTTGGTAGGTTATATGTTTCTAGAAATTTATCCATTTCGTCTAGGTTGACCAATTAGTTATTGTATATTTTTAATAGTAGTCTCTTATTATTTTTTTTATTCCTGTGGTATCAATTGCAACATCTCCTCTTTCAGCCAAGTGTATCAAAGTTGGAAAATTATTTTAGGTATAAATGTCTCCTTTTGAAGTGAATTCAGAATAACCAGGAGCAGATATTTCTGGGTTTGATCATATGGAGCCTGGAGTTGAATATTATTTTAACCTTGACACCTTAGGATTGAAGATTTCTGTGATCAAGTTGCTACAACTTTTAGAGCAAATGTCGAACCTTGTGGGAGGACAGCAGCTACATTTCCTTCAAAAGTAGTAACAAAAAGATTGCTGCTGGACTTTACTAATATATTGTTCGTGCACAGTTGTTACTTTTAGGTCACTATGAAGAAGGGTCGCCCGGCCAGGCGTGGCTCAGCGGTTGAGCATTGACTAGGATCCAGGCCATTGGGGTTCGATTCCCTGTCAGGGCACAGGCCCGGGTTGTGAGCTCAATTCCCAGTCGGGGGCGTGCAGCAGGCAGCCGATCAATGACTCTCTCTCATCATTGATGTTCCTATCTGTCTCTCTCTCCTCCTTTCCTCTCTCTGATATCAATAAAGATATATTTATATAAAAAAAGAAGTGTCCTATCTTTGTAAATATATCATCAGAGTAAATTTAAATTCAAGTTGTTTCAGCAACATAAATGAAACTTACATTTTAAGCTAGTACTTCATTTTTCTAAGGCTTCATAAATTCTTTTTACCTAATTAGTCTATTTACCTATCCATCTTAGCTTTTAGACTAGCAGCTACCTAAGGGCAAATTTCCTCTCAATACATCTTTAGAGTCTGGTACAATGCCTGGCACATCATCAGCACTTCATAAATATGTGTTGAACTAAACCAAATCAGTTTCCACACGGAGCTTTAAATTAGGGGAGGAGGTGCATATGCAAAGGTGTGTCTGTATATGTACTGGAGTGGGTACAAGAATATGTTTTTCCCAAGTTATGTGGGTGAATAGTTAGGGAGAGACCAAAGTCCAATGTGTCCCATGATACACTGGGGTTTCCTGACAAAGACTGTGAAATGCTGCACTGCAGCAGAGTACCCCAAGAACTCAAAGACCATTATTTATTCATAGATGAATTTCAGTTCTTGATGCTAAAATCATCTTTGTGGTTCTACTGTGAAGCTATTCAAAGTTCCTCACAACTCTCTTCACTTAGAAGGCTTCAAGGGAGAAGATATGAGGAGTCAAGGTTAGAAGGCATGAACCTACAAAAGTAACAGAAGTAAGTGCCAAGGCTCTTGCCAAATTGCTACAAGTTTGGTTTGCCAATTGACATTAGCTAATTCTTATCCATGCTTCTGCTAACACATGACTAGCACTCCCAAAGTTTCTTCCCCAAATTTCTGTTGTTTATAATTCCTTGTGGCTGTATCACCTATGAGTACATGAGATATTGAGAGCTCCAATTTTCTCCCCTCTTTTTTTCCTTAGCAAATCCCCAAATTACCCAAACCCTGGCTAAATGGAGCTAAATAATATTTACTGAAACAAAAATTCTGTAGTTAAAATGTACTGAACCACTACCATAATCCAACAGAATAATGTTTTTCTTCATCCAGAAATCTGGGACATTCATGGTCCTGCCTACTAGAACTGTGAAAGGAGTCTGAAGAGGGCCTTTGTGGTTTCAGTGGCTTTGTAGTTTAGAAACTGCCTTGTAATTTGAGGCAATTATGTGTGCTTCTACAGCAGCTTCAACTCAGTTTTATTACCCTTGTTATTACTCCTGCAGGGGAAAATAGGTCAAAATAAGTAGTAACATCATTTGCAAATGGAGCTCCTCTCTATTGCACTACAACATGCAAACAGTGAATTTCACAAAATGGACAATAAAGTTCAATGTTCTTGCCTGCAAGATACATGTAACATTTGCTGGAAATTAATGAATAGCTACTATTAGGCAACAAAGGGAAGACCTTAATGCACTGCTATGCAACAAGCATACCTCCTTCTATAAGGGACAAAAGTACAAAGAAAGCCACTGAGGGTTGTTGCTACAAATGTGTGTCATCATGAAACCTTCAGGGCCGTTCCCAAATTCAAGTTTAAAGTCACAGTCTGTAATTGTGCCCATAGTGAGGAAGCTGTTTAGGAACTCTGTGAGACTAGGGTACACACTATGTCAAACACTCTGAAAACACTTCCAATAAGCTTTATCAATAAAATGTAGTGAAATCATGATCAAGTAAAAAACCAACAATTTAGTTAGTTCTGCATGTGTGAAGCTTACCCATGTTGATATTCTTTATTTCGCTATGGAAGATCATACACTACAAAAATAAAAGGTAATTCAGCTACCAGAAGCCATTTTTGTAAACAGAGTTTTTCTGTCTCAGTTTCCCATTTTCTCCCATTGTCACAAACAGTATACATTTTTTCTTTGTTTGTCAGGGTTTGACCATGGCGTAGTGGGTAAGGGTATGGGAAAGGGCAAAAAATCATACCCTCTATAAACAAACAGGTTTCAAACACAACAGATAATGCTTCATTGCAGTGTCACAATGTTTTGATACAGATTGGTTTCTTTATGCAGTGCATGAATAGTTAACACTCATACAAAATACATTCCATGTGCTCAGACAGATGTAAGCTGCAGTGTTTACAGTTCTAGAAAACAGCACAACTATTTGAAAGAAAAGCACTGAGACAGATGGGTGATGGGTAAGGAGAGGGACTCAACCAAAAACAGCTTTGCTTCAGAATCTACCCAATCAAAACAGGAATATCAACTCTCTCAGTTTTGTCCACAGAGGTACAAACATAATAGGTGCTTTAAAGGAAAAAAAAAAATCATTATAAACTGAATTTTCTCCACAATCTACATCAGCGATTAGCAGTTCTCAGAGGTACCTTAGGAACATCTGATTTTGACTGGGATGGACAATTAGACTTAGGGAAATGTCAAAAATGGGGAAGAAAGGAGTACAAATGAAAAAGAAAGGAGTAGTGGGGAAAGTGAGAGAAGAGTCAGGGAGTAGAAAAGACTGAGAAAGGAGATAAGGAGGAAAAAATGACTTCCACTGAAGATAGGTTAAAAAAAAAAAAAAAGCATAGATGGACCTGGAGAATATTATGCTAAGTGAAATAAGCCAGGCAGAGAAAGACAAACATCACACGATCTCACTTATATGTGGAATCTAAAGAACAAAATAAACTGATGAACAAAATAGATCCAGTGACATAGAAGCATGGAACAGACTGACGAATCTCAGAGGGAAGGTAGGAATGGGTGGGTGGGGAGACATTGACCAAAGAATTTATATGCATATAGGCATAACCCATGGACACAGACAATAATATGGTGAAGGCCTGGGGGGTGTGGGGTAGAAGAGGTCAATGGGGAAAAAAGTGGGACATCTGTAATACTTTCAATAATAAAGATAATTTTTTTAAAAGCCAACAGTCCTGAGGGCCTAGTCAATATTTTAAAGCATAAATGATTGAAGAGAGTAAAGGGCTTCTTTCACCAAAATCAATGTGGTAATTTACCACTAACTACCTGGAGTCTTCATTCTAGACCATAAGTTGATTTCAAGTTACTTCTCCTTGAATTGACATCTGTAGGCAATACTCCATGTCCGAATGTTTACTCCCTTAACTCTCCACTCTGTGACCCCATTCCTTTAGGATTCTGCCCCAGCCTTTTCAAAGTCAAAGCATTAGCTAACCTTCTCTTACTGATGTACTGGGAAGGTCTTGTGTAATGACCTCCCTTCTCACCAAGGCACTTAAATGTGCATTTTAACTGGAGCTGTCTCCTTTCTGGATTTTTAACTTTCAGGAATTAACTAAGTAGTAGGAATTTCAGCACATTTTGTCTACTATTGTGCTGGATTTCCCAATAACAAGCTATTTACACCAAGCCTACAGAAATGAAACCTGAAGTGTGAAATCAACTAAAAGTCTGAAAGTTAAACACCTCAGTGTATCCCTCAAAGTTGTGTAACAGACAGAGGTGGATGGAGGGAAAAGATATTAGAATAGAAGTATCTAGAGAATGCTGAGCTGAAAACTAACATGATAAAAGGAGACTGATGCCAGTGCACAGGAAAATAAAATCCAAGTACAAAAAGATCTTAATTAAGGCTATCCAAAAGAGGAAAGTCACAGACAAGTCAAATCTAGCAAGGCAATATGGACAACTAAGAAATAATGAGGCTGAATAATAAGGCTGGGAACATACATTTATGTCAAATATCTGGTTATTTCAATAAAACCATGTATCTGTGGGTGGTGTGTTAATGGTGAGCGGTGAGTGTAGCAACGATGATTCCCTGATTTGGAGGAAAGGAAAAAAAAGATCTAAAAGATCATGGAAGCATATAGAAACCAATTTTGCCTTCTTCACTATTTTGAAGGGTTTTAAAAAATATTTTGGCCTCTTTTTTCTGCTGTATTTTCTACCACTAGTCCCCTAGATTAGTAGCATAGCCACAATTAAGCCCAAGGCTCCCTTTCCATTTTAGTGATCTTTCCACTCCTTCACACAACCTTTCACATTTAAGAATTATTGATTAAATCCCACCTATATGACAGACACCAAGCAAGACATTATAAAAATTAGTTACAGTTTCTTTTAAGGAAATTTTAGTATTGAATAAAAATACACAAACTACTATAATGCAGGAGACAATATGACAATTTTCATAAGGAGGGGGCAAATGAAAAGTTTCCAGGTTCTTGAGAGTATTGGAATTACTGAAAATATTTCACAACTTCAAACCAACATTCCTCTGTATCAGTGAGATTCTATATATTTGACTATTTTCAAAGCCCCAATATGTATTTGAGCTCATAAGTAACAGCTACATTTTTACATCATAGTTTCTATATGGTCTCATATTGGTTGTAATGCCACATACTACTGTTAAAATCATAAACTTCAGGTGAGATCCATGATTAAATCTGATGGAGCAAATTGCTAATATTTGGAGGTTATAAGGAAAGCAACTGGTACAACAAGATGATTGATTTTCTTATGTTTTGTTTGTTTTTTAAAAAAATATATCTTTATTGATTTCAGAGAGAGGAAAGGAGAGGGAGAGAGAGAGATAGAGGCATCAATGATGAGAGAGTCACTGATCGAGCCCACAACCCGGGCATGTGCCCTGACCGGGAATCGAACCCGGATCTCCTGGATCCTAGGTCGACACTCAACTGCTGAGCCATACCCGGCCGGGCTTATGTTTTAATTTCTATTTATAATGAAAGAAAGAGTTTTGTGTATAAAGATTTGAGTTAATTCAAATTCAGGCTCAAATGCACTGTTTAAATATTATCTTAACCAGGTAAGTATTTCTCTGATAATGGTGGGACTTATTAAATAATGTAAATATTTGATGAGCTTTATTATCAGGGTGGGCTTGTATAAATCAGAGACTGGGGTCTAATTATTAATCTGGAATTAGGCCACTAACTTTAGGTGGCCTATCTATAACCTTAGAAAGCTCAGCTTGGCTAATCATGGGACCTTTCAAAAACCATATATCCACACCTGGCTTAGGATCAGAGTATACTGTCTAGGGAAGACACTTCACCCATGCCTGACTTTGTCAAGAAAGCATCTATAAGATGTAGCTTTGAGAGTCACTTTGCCTTTTCAAAAAAATAAACAATTACATTATTGTTCATTAATTTGGGAAAATTTCAAGAGGACCAATCTGAATTACTTGAAATTCTAAAGGCAACTTTAAGGACTCTAATGATTCGGTAAGAATGATTTTTCAATTAACTCATCACGACTATAATAGTTTTTCCCTATTTTCACCTACACGCAATTCAACAAAAATTAAGTGAATGCCTGTTTGCAAATCATTGTGCTAGGAAGTGTGATAGAAAATCTAGTGCTGCTAAAGGGCTTGAAATATTGTTAACTTAAATAGATTAAATCTTTTGATTGTCTAATACATTAATTTGTGTAACACATTTTTTCCATCAACCAACAAGTATTTAGGAATTATTATGCTATGGATTTACTACTATTATTTGATATGTGAGGGAGGTTCAAAAAGCTCTTTTCCTATTTAATCTATAGTATTATTGGATTGGACAAATATATGATTGAGTAAATATATTTGCATATTTATTAAATATTCATTTCTCCATGAATTATTTACATACGCATGTGTTCAATTTCTAAATACATGACTTTTGTCACAATTTTGTTGTTGCTTTCTAAACTGTATTGAATTTTGGTCAGAGAGTGCATTCTACAAGACATGGATTCTTTACTATTTAAGATTTTCTTTATAGCCCAGCTTATAATCAACCTTTCAAAATGTTTCCTATGTGCTACAAAAGAATGTTTATTCTCTAATATTTGAATGCAGAATTCTACATATTTCAAAAACTAAGCTTGCTAATTGGTTGTTTAAATTTTTATTGATTTTTAGAGAGAGAGGAAGGGGCAGGTAGAGGGGGGAGAGAGAGAAAGAGAGAGAGAGAGAGAGAGAGGGAGGGAGGGAGAGAGGGAGGAAAGGAGAAAGTGACATAGATTTGTTGTTCCACTTATTTATGCATTTATTTGTTTCTTCTTGTATGTGTCCTGACCCAGGATAGAACCAACAAACTAGGGGTATTGGAACTACACTCTGCTAATTGATTTTTAATTAATTTTTTGTTAACTTGATCTGTTAAATTCTGAGACAGCTGTCAAATTCTTCCATTGTGATTACAGATAGATCAACATGTCCTTGTAATTCTGTCACTTACTTTAGGGTATGTTTTTACGTGCATATGCATAGAATGTCTGAGAAAAAAGACTCATTTGGGACTTCATAACACAAATTAAACTGTATCATGAAAAACCTGCTGATTTTTATGGCTTACTTTTGTTGTTTAAAGAGCCTGACTTACATTTTTGAGAGCTATACCTCCTAGAGTAATCCCCTGGCCAAGCAGTGTTCCTCGGCCCAAACTCTGAAAAAAAAATAACTGACTGAAATGGTTTTTCACTGACTTGACCATCAATTGGTTGTTTTGGCAGAATATAAATGAGGAAAAGATTATCTTTCCATAGCAATGACTGCAAGGTTATAAGACCAATGATATCTTTTTCCTTAATAAGTCTTCAACAGATATAGAAATAGAAATAGAGGCCTGCAAAGAAAAGTGGCAATGATGGTTTATTTTTTTCTGTATTCCAATTTTATTTATTAATACACAAAATCCAATTATTTTCAGGTCCAAATTACAATATTTACATAATAGCTCAGCAGCCTTCACCATTTGTGTGGGTTTAAATGTTAGTTGCAGTCATTAACAGTTGCTAAAATATATTGCATCACTTCCATTTCAGTAAGGCAATTATTTTTTTTTTAAAAAAGATCCCACCATCTCTCTAAGCCCACACCCTGGATTTCACAAAACTAAAGCACTCATTTCAAGGGTCTTTGCTGGTGATGTGGTCATGAGTCACTGTCAATAAGATAATTAAAAACTTGCTCTTATTCATCATACATTATACCTTTATTTCATTGTGAACTATGAGAAGTCAAATTATCTGAAAGGGTATGAGCTCACAGGCCTCCTTAAGGATGGCACTGTATCTGTCAAAAATAGGCCTTCTTTCCACTAACTCCCCTCCCAATCTCTCCAACCTACCACTACACTTGTGGGCTTAAAGAGATCATGAGATTGCTTTGTAATTGTCTTCCTGAAATGGAACTCTGGAAGTATGTGTTAGCAGCACTTAAGGAGTGCAACAAACATTTAAATGCAGGGGAGATTCCACTTCTAGGAATATATCCTAAGAATCCTGAAACACTAATCAGAAAGAATCTATGCACCTCTATGTTCACAGCAGCGCAATTTACAATAGCTAAGATCTGGAAACAGCCCAAGTGCCCATCACTAGATGAGTGGATAAAAAAGCTGTGGGACATTCACACCATGGAATACTATGCAGCTGTAAAGAAGGATCTTGTACCATTTGGGACAGTATGGATGGACCTGGAGGATATTATGCTAAGTGACATAAGCCAGGCAGAGAAAGACAAACATCACATGATCTTGCTTATATGTGGAATCTAAAGAAGTTAATAAACTGATGAAAGGAATAGATTCAACGACATGGAAGCATAGATGAGACTGATGAATGTCAGAGGGAGGGAGGAGGGTGGGTGGGTGGAGGGGGAGAGAGTAACCAAAGAATTTATATGCATATATGCACAACCCAAGGACAGGGACAATGGTGGGGAGGGGGACTGGGGAGGGGGATGGGACGGGGTGGAACACGTCATTGGGGAGAAAAAGGGACATTTGTAATATTTTAAAAAAATAAATAAAAATTAAAAATAAAAATAAATAAAAATAAATGCAGGGGAAATTCACAGCTTAAAATAAAAATCAAAGGCATTTTTTTCCCTCTGTAACATTAGGGTGTTAATATTAATTTTCACATGCATTTTTATTAGTTAGTAAAACTTTTTGTTTGTGTGTTTACTTGTGGTGGGACGGGGTGGAATGGGTCATTGGGGAGAAAAAGGGACATCTGTAATATTTAATCAAAGGCAATTTTGAAGGGGAAAAAATTCTCCCAAGAAGAGCATGAAGAGATGTGTAGATTGAAAGAGGAGACCCAACCACTTTGACAGCCTGACAATAGGAGAGAAACAGGGGGAGAGAGGGAGAGAGGGAGGGAGGGAGGGAGGGAGAGAGGGAGAGAGGAAGAGAGGGAAAGAGGGAGAGGGAAAGGGAGAGGGAGGTGGAGGAGGGAAAGAAGAAAGAGGAGGGGGAGAGCGGTTGAGGGAGGAGAGAAAGAAGGGAAATACTAACTCTCCTTAGAAAGTGGGCAAAGTGTGCAGCCAAAGCAATTTGTTTTACTAGTCCATTTTGCCTAGCACCTGTAAAGTTTACTAGTCTCTTAGCAAAATTCAGACACCCTAAATGACCTAGTTTTATTCTCCCAAATTTACTCTGGACTGAACAAGTATTACTATACAGAAAGCCAAAAGGAAACTAGTTTTTCTACCCTGACAAGTTTAGCAAATTAAATCAATAAGGGTACTCAGGTTCTCTCATATTACTCATATTGAGAACCATATGTATGTGAGTATGTGCATGTGTGTGCTTAATAGTTATACTATATTCATTAAACTTTGGACAGCTTGACAAATATTTGCCACCAGCTAAAATAAATGTTGATTTCTATAAAAGTTTGATTTCTCTACTTGGTATATTTTATGGTTTCAGAATTTTTCTGATAATACTTATTCCTTTTAACTTTAAAGGGTTTAGAAATTTCCACTCAAATAATAGGGGAATATTTTTCTAATAAATAAAGTGAGTAAATTTGCAGAACTGGCCAGTCATAACTTTGCAGTGACCCATAGGTATTTTAAGATCTCCTCCATGTTTATTAGGTAACTAGGTGTACCACACAGCATTATACACTGAATATCTCTTTTGTGCCTATGTCCCATTTGGATTTTTGAAATTAAGCAGCACCAAATGCTGTGGGGTTCTTTCTATATGGATTTATAAATCTATGTGCTTCCCTTTTAGATGTATAAATTAAACTCACCATATCACTATAGTATAAATTCCAAATAAAGTTACAGCAAAAGAGAAAAGGCATTTTAATCTAATATTATTATTTTTTTTTATTTTAGAATGAGAGGAAGGGAGAAGGAAAAAGAGAGAAAGAAACATCGATATGAGAGAGAAACATTGATTGGTTGCCTCCTGCACATGCCCTGACAGGGGATAGAACCCTCAACCTAGGTATGTGCCCTGACTGGGAATCAAATCCACAATCTTTTGGTGCATGGAACTATGCTCCAACCAACTGATCCACACCAGCCAGGGCTCTAATATTTATATTTCCATACAAAGTAAAACTTTATATTGTTATGTATGACACTGAATGACCATGGGTAAAGGAAAACTTGGAAGATGATCCTCTTGAAAAAGTGACTCAATTTGGTTAAATAAGTTGTTCTCTTGAATTAATGACCTAATTGACTCCAATGACAAAAGCTTTTGAGAAATGCTTTCACCTAAGCTTTGCTTATATAGTTTTCAGATGTAACCACACGTGGAGAGAAAAAAGTTTGAGAAATGTCAATGTGAGAAATGGAAGTCTGCTAAGTAAAACTCTGAGACTATTAGGGTCCATCGTTCATCTGAAAAAGTACAAAAAGTTTGGACTTTCCTGAAGAGACTCTATTTAAGCCAATTTGAACATTATTATCATTTAAAGAGAAAAATATTATTTTACAAAGAATAAATGATGGCAAATTAATCTTCCTAGGAAAGTTTAGATGTATTAGGGTTGTTAAGCTAAGAGAAGAGAAGATTCAATTGAACTTGAAAGATTGTATTCTAATATACAGAAGGTCATAAATGCTATTGTGACTATAGGAACTGATAAAAAAGAAACAGGTTTTAATTAAAGTAGGAAAAATTATGACTAAACATCAGCAATAATTCTTTGATGATAAGAATGATAATACCTTTCTCACAGGAATGTTTTGGAAATTAAAAGATGAGACTGACGAATGTCAGAGGGAGGGAGGAGGGCAGATGGGTGGAGGGGGAGAGAGTAACCAAAGAATTTATATGCATATATGCACAACCCAAGGACATGGACAATGGTGGGGAGGGGAACTGGGGAGGGGTGGAATCGGTCATTGGGGAGATAAAGGGACATTTGTAATATGTAAAAAATAAAAATAAAAATAAAAAATAATGTACATGAAAGAAGTAGTAGAGTACCTGACATACATTAAGCACACACTATGTGTTACTTTTCACATAAACTTTTAAAACCTGTGTGTGTGTGTGTACACATATAACTAACCTGAAAGTTTGAAGTTTAGCCAGACTACATAAAGGGTGCTTGAACAAAACTCTCCATTCCCTAATAGTAATAGTATCAATTTACATCTTCCTTCTTAACTTTTGCAACTTCAGCACCCTTAGAATCATCCCTAGCATTTCATAGTGACTTTTCTTCTTGCCTTTGCCTTTCAAGAAATGCAATCAATATGGTACAAAAGCATGGGGTAAGGTTTCACAAAAAACATAGCTTAACTATTATTCCTTGTCCAACATTTATGAAATATTGGTTTTGTTTGCCCCTGGCTTATCCTGTAGGATAAATGGAATATAATATCTCCTGTTATTTTTTAACTTTTTAATGACTAAAATCCTGATCTCAAACCAGCAATTCACCTTTTGGAAGATTTAAGAGAAATGCAAGTCAAAACTACAATTACACACCACCTCACACTATCAGAATGGCTGCCATCCACAAATCAACAAATGACAAGTGCTGGTGAGGGTGTGGAGAAAGGGGAACCCTAGTACACTGCTGGTGGGAATACAGACTGGTGCAACCACTATGGAAAACAGTATGGAGGTTCCTCAACAAATTAAAAATGGAGCTGCCTTATAACCCAGTGATCCCACTTCTGGGAAGTGGAAGCCCAAAAGAAGCCCAAAACACTAATTCAAAAGAATATATACACTCCTATGTTCATTGCAGCATTATTTACAGTAGCCAAGATTTGGAAGCAGCCCAAGTATCCATCAGTAGATGAGTGGACAAAAAAAAGCTGTGATACATTTACACAAATAATAATGGGCTGTATAAAAGGAAATTTTACCCTTTTTGACAGCATGGATTGACCTGGAGGGCATTATATTAAGTGAAATAAGTCAGTCAGAGAAAGATAAGTACTCTATGGTTTCTTTCATATGTGGAATGTAATAAACAAAATGAACTAACAATCAAAATTGAGGCAGACTCATAGAGCAGGTTGGCAGCTGTCAGGAGCAGGGCTGTGTGTGTGGGTGGAGGGATTGAGGAAAAAAAAGAGAAAGAACTCATGGACATGGACCATGGTGTGGTGATTGCCAGGGGGAAGAGGGTATGGGGGAATAAATGGTGATGGACAGAGACTTGACTTGGGATGGTGAACATTCAATACACTGTACAGACGATGTGTGGTAAAACTGTGCACCTGAAACCTGTATAATGTTGTTAACCAGTGTCAACCCAATAAATTCAATAAAAAATAAAATATAATAAAACATATAGATAAATTTGCCTTCATTGAAATTATATGAAAACCCACAGAATGGGAGAAAATATTTACATGGGAGAAAATATTAGTGACTTGTATCAGCAAACGTGAATAAACATTTACCAAAGGAAGCTATCTAAGTGGTCAATAAGCACATGAAGATATACTCAACATCATCAATCATTACAGAAATGCAAATCAAAACCACAATATCACTCCATATCAACAAGGATGGCATATATATAAAGGAAAAGAGTGTGGGTAAGAATGGAAAGAGATCACAACTTTCATATACTGTTAATGAGTTGGGAAAATGGTGTAGGCCCTTTGGAAAACAGTCTTGTGGTTCCTCAAAAAGTCACCTATAGTTACTATATGACCCAGCAATTCTATCCCAAGGTATATACCCAATAGGATTGAAGACACATTCATGCAAAAACTTGTACATGTATAATCATGGCAATATTATTCATAATAGCAGAAAAGCTTGGAACAACCCAAATGTCCAGCAAAACTGAAGAATGAATACACAAAATGTGTTATATCTATATGTTAATATTATTCCACCATAAGAAAGAATGGTGTAATGATTCATACTACATGATGAATCTTGAAAATAGTATGCTAAGTGAAAGTAGCTATTCACAAAAGATCACATATTGTATCATTCCATTTATGTGAAATTTCCAGAATATGTAAATATTGTGAGACAGTACATTAGTTGTTGCCAGTAGCTGAGGAAAGAGGGGAATAGGGAATAATTACTAATGGGTACACTGTATCTTCGTGAGTGATGAAAATGTTCTGGAATCAGATAGTGGTCAAGGTTGCACCAATTTGTGGATACACTAAAAACCACTGAATTATTTTAAAGGGTGAATGTTATGTGATTTTATCTCTATAAAGTTAAAAATGAAAATAAGTTAAATAATGACTGTGGGAATGTTAAGTATGCATTTCCTTTAGCCTTAGCACAATAATTTGGCATAAGAAACAGCTGAACAATAATTACTAATATATTACAAGGACCCATTAATATTCGGACAGTGAAGCAAGCTTTGAATTTCAGCTGTTTATCATTACCTAATTATGTGTCCACCTATTAAGCAAGTTACTTAATCTCTCTGAGTCTAGTTTTGTTCATCTGTAAAATACAAATGATAATATCTTTCTCACAGGAATGTTTTGGAAATTAAAAGAAATAATGTACATGAAAGGAGTAGCATAGTGCCTGACACATATTAAGTGCACACACACACGAACACACACAGAAAAAATCCATTCAATGCAAGGTGCTGGACTTGAACTTCAAAAACAAATTAAGTCAAGTACTTCACCTTTGAGAGGTTTAGGGTCAACTAAGCTACTAAAAATTACCATCAGCCAGTTTTGTTATTCTTTCCAAGCTGTTTGGCTTGGGATCCCCAACTACCCATTTGCTCCCTCAGAAGGTTTTTGCACCCTCCCAGCCCCACAGTTACACATAGGATAATGGAAATATCAAATCAGGTAATACAAAGAATTCTCCTTGTGCATGTCCCTGTTGAGTGAACACTGTAAAGCAGTTATCTCTCACTGGAGATATCTGTAATACATGTTTCGAAAGTATTTTTCAACAGAAGCCTGGCTTCCATGCACCCTTTTGAGGAACACATTCCAGTGTGTTTCTGAGATACATGCATACTCTTCAGTTGCCGCTTTTCTCTAGGTTCAAGCCACATTTCACCTTAACCACACTTTTGTTGTTAAGAGCTATAAAATCATGCTGATACTGGTTATATACAATTATTTGGCAAGCCATTGACATAATAGTACTCTAATTTATCACTGGAGAATCTTATCTGGTAGGTTCCATTTATAGATACTCTTTACAGGATGATCACAACTAAGTTCAACCAGAGAATATGGTTCATCTTATTATTTTATCAATTTTCCTATGTTATGTAGGTCTAATTGTGCTTAAAATGGAAATCCAGGTCTCCACACATAATCAGGTGATATTATAGCACATATCAATATATCTCAATGAATTACTCTTTCATATTCTAATACTAATTCAATCAACGACACAGGATTTTATTTCTTCAATTGAAATATATCTATTTGAGCAAGTGATTATAAGAAAGCAAGATAGTAAAATATTTAAATACCTACTCATCTGAGAAGCAATCTTTACTCTTCTAAGATGAATATAATTCTCTTACACTGAGAATAACTGTTCATTAATTCACTTACTCTCTTCTCCCACTAGTTCCAAATAAAAACAATTCCCAGAAACTAAAGAAAGTGAAAACAACCCTAAAAACTATAAAACTGATAACAGTCAATTTTTATGCTGACCAAAATGTCTTGGATCAAGTAGATTCTGATTTCAGTAACGTGATACATTACTTCAACCCAGGTGGCTCCATCTTGACCGAGACATTGCTATATAGGCAAACAGATGTTTCTCAAATTTCACATGACATTATCCATTCCACCTGTTTTTGTGACAGATGATTTACTTTCTGATACTTAAACTGAAATTTCCCTAATGGCTCCTCCCACCCTCCCAAATCAGGTCACCTCAACAGAGAATTGCCCAAGTTTAATGAGATTCTAGTCCAATCCCTTAAGTTTATACAAGAGGAAGAAACAACCTCCAGAAAGAGAAAATAACCTTACCGGTTTCACATGGAGGAGGGGGTGTAGCTGAGCCTGAAATTATGCCTTTGGGGTGGATGTCAGTCTCAGTGCTTTTCTATAACAATATAGTTTGATCTATATAGTATTTTGGATATCTTTTCACTCATCCACCCACATATCTTTCAAACCCCTCTTTCTAATACCAAGAAGAAAAAATTTGAAGATAATACATTTTGGGGGAGATTATTGAAATATAATTTAGATTAGTAAAATTTACCTGTTTTAGTATTTATTTCTATAAGTTTTTTTAGTTTTTGCTCTGATTTTTTTTTATTGTTGACAGTATTACAGATGTTCCCCATTTCCCTCCTTCTTTCCCCTCCACACAAGCCCCGCCCCACCCCAGGCCTTCCCCACACTATTGTCTATGTCCATGAGTTATGCATATATGAATATATATTCTTTGGTTATTCTCTTCCGGTCCCCATGTAGTCATGTGACCACCATCACAATCAAGATATAGAATAGTCTCATCTCAAAAAATCCCCCTGTGTGGCACTTTATTCTTGCTATTTTAACAGTGCTTGTAATGGACTTATTGGTTAATAGAAAGTTCTGTTTGACTAAACATTTAATTTACCTGTGAGGTAATCAAAAAATACTTTTTCTCACTTTTTCTGAAAGGCTTTCAAAATGCCAGAATGCATTTATTGCCTTATTAAGTAGAGAAGAGAAAGGCAGGAGATATAGGCCAATTTACTTGAGCAGGCAGGGTTCCTCAGGTGACAAGCCTGAGAGTAATTCTATCAAATCAAAAAAGAAAGGAAGAAATTAAAGGAAGAAGAAAGGGTAGTTGGGAAGGAGTATGAAAGGAAGAAAGGAGCAACAAAAGAGGTAGGAGTAATAGAAAAGGGAATTTTGCTTTGTTATATATTTTGCATATTCAATCTTGAAGATTGATATAGACAGATTTGTGAAACTACTGAATGTGGACCCACCTGCCAGCAAATGTGTGGAAATAGCTTTTTACACTTGTTTTGTTATTTTCCTCATTGTCATACAAGTTATTTATGTAACAAAACCCCAGTAAATTAAGTCTCCCTTTAGTTTGGTTTAACCAATCAAGATATGATCACAAAAATATTAGTTTTTCTTTCTTTTAAAATACATAATTCTCTACAAATTGAAATAAATACCATCATTAGTTTGGGGGTGGCTTTTCTTTTTCTTTTTGGCCTCAGATGCCAGGAAATTCAGATCTTAGATTATTGAGATAATTTTCTTTATTCTTTGCTCAATTGGTTTCTGATCTCTCACTTTGATCTTAATATATTAATATTAAAAATTACCTCAAATTCTCTGACAAAAGTTGAGGTTTAATTTATAGATTATTTACATCTTGCTTGCTTGGTAACTGGCTAAAAAGTTTAATGTGGAATGTGAACCTGTACCAACAACCTTTTGCTTCTTAACTGATACACCATAATTTAAGAAGAGTGTGATTCTAATAAAATATTACAGAGCAATACTATGATCAGTAGATAAGAGCAATAATAATAATGATTACTTAAAAGGAAATGAATCAATCTCAATTTCTTCAGTATGTTGGTTGTCTTACCATTAATCTAAGACAAAGAGACATTAGACTCTAACTAATAACAATGATAAAAATAATTTTCAGAGTGGTTTTCATGTATCTGGTTCTGTAATAAGAGTTGTTACATATATATATATTCACTTAATCTTCACTACTACCTTACCATACCAGGTGAGTAGTTTTATTATATTCACTGTGCAAATGAGAAAACTGAGAGGTCATATGTCCAAGATCACATAGTTTAATTTAGATACTGCTGCATCTAAGAAAGTCAGGCCCCTTTATTTCTATAAGTGATCCTGAGTACTCTCTTGCTGTCCCTAACTAGTCAGTGGTCCTGTGGCATTGGTATCCTTAGCTGAATATATTTTTTCTACTTTGCTAAAGTTGTAATGGCCTATAAGCATAATAAATATTGATGTTTTTCTCTACTGCTATTGCACGCATGAAGATTCTTAAATAACTAGCATGCACATTGGCAATATCAATGTGATGTAACATTCAAATGTTGTCAAATGTTTAGCATCTTATGTACATGGCTCAGTTGTTGAGGGTAGACCTATGAACCAGGAGGTCATGGTTCAGTTCTGGTCAGGGCACATGCCTGGGTTGTTGGCTCGATCCCCAGTAGGAGACGTACAGGAGGCAGCCAATCAATGACTCTCTAATCACTGATGTTTCTATCTCGCTCCCTCTCCTTTCCTCTTTCTGAAATCAATAAAAAACATATTTTTGAAAAAGTGAAGCATGAGAAAAGTGAGGTATGAGTTGGTACCTGAATTATACATTTTCTCTTCCACAAAATATATTATCAACAATAGTTTAATGGATTTCTTGTTATCTTCTTTGTGTCAGAGTCAGGACACAATTAAAAACAATAGTGCCTCAAAAAAAGTGAAGTATGAATATCTACATGTCCCCACTGCCAATAATTTTCCTTCATTCTTTTGTTTTATAAGTTAGATAAAGATCATCATTCAGGAATAGTCACCTGAGGAGATGATTAACTATGTATGCTGCAAATGGAGACTTGTCTCCCAGTTTTAGGAGGTGAGAGAGCATAGAGGTAAAGCTTCCAGAAACTCCTTTACCCCAAGCTTCTCAATCAGAATAATTTGAATATGTCTCTCTCTCCTCTTCTTCAATCCCCCACTAGCTCGCTTTATAGTACTTATTACAATATGCACTGAATTATTCCCTAGTTAAATTATGAAGATACATATTCCCTTCTCCTCCCAATTCTAGTTTTTACTTCTTCTCTCAGAATTCTGTACTTCCATTTTACCATGTGGAATTGTCTCCAACATTGAATCAAAACTTTTTATCCTTGTTATTAAATCAGAACACAGATGCCAACCTCAAGCCCTTTACCCTTCTCTTCCTCTCTGTTCATCAGCTTATGTATTACCATATGCACAGTTCATGATTGAATGTATCAGGAAGACAAACAGTATACTTTCTCTAGGTCACCAGGACAATTCAGTGTTTTTCCTCTTAATTATGATTATATTCTCAAATGTAGATTCTTGTGTCCTAAAAGGGGGTAACTAATACTAACTGAGCACTTCTTAAGTACTAGGCACTGTATCTTGTGAGGTAAGTATTATCCTTAATTTTACTAATAAAAAAACTGAAGTTCAGTTAGGTTAAGTAATTTGACAAAGTTCACACAGAAAATAGACAGATTTAGGATTAAAACCCAGATCTGAGTGACTCCAAAGTTCATGCTTTCTGCAATAAGCTATATAGTTTCCCAAGGCAATCTGGGATTTATTTATTTAAAATAAGAATAAAGATAGAGAGCAGGCTGACAGCTGTCAGGGGGTAGGGAGGAGGCTGTGTGTGGAGAGATTAAGTAAGAAAGAGAAAAAAATTCATGGACATGACAAGAGTGTGCTGACTGCCAGGAGTGGGGGTGTGGATGGAGGTGGAGGGGGGTATAAGGTGGATAAATGGTGAAGGATGGAGACCAGACACAGGGTGGTGAACACACAATACAGTGTGCAGATGATGTGTTGTCGGATTCTGCACCTGAAACCTGTATAATTTTGTTAACTAGTGTCAAACCAATAAATTCAATAAAAAGGAAAGAAATAAAGCAAGAATAAAGAGAGCTAATATAACTGAGGATTCCCTTGTAAATACTGAAACCCAACCTCAAAGAGAGCAGAAGAACATTTATTATCTGACATGTGCACCTATAATGTTATTTACCAGACCATAATGAACCTGGGTTTTGTCAACTTGGGTGCAGGTTAAAATAAATGAAGGTAAAGTGTACTACACTATAAAAAGTGTGGTGCTTCCTGAGACTCAGATGATTAACTTTATCTGAAGTCCATTAACCAAATGTAAAATCATATTCCTGTGGCTTGCAGGTACTAGAGTTTTCTCAGTTTCTTACTAGTAGTATATCAAATGTAGACTGTGCCTTGAGGCTATATGTCTTTAATGAAATAACCAGCCATGTACTTAATAAAGAGCTAATCTAGTCAAACAACTGGTTTGACAAAGTTCTCTCTTCTTATTAAATTGATTGACCAAGTTGACTGGAACAGATCAGTCTCTTTGGTGGCGAAACAATGAAAGTTCTCAAATTATCTGCAAAGTATCTCACTCTGTAAATCCTACCAGGAGAGGGAATCACACAGCTCTCTCTATTACCATCCTCAACTTCTGCTCTTACTGAGAAATCTTGCCCAGGTTTCCAGATGTGAAATTTCTGCAGAAACATTTAGTGAATTCTAAGCTATCATCATGGGAAAATTTATTGCAGAATGCTGTTACAGTACTCTAGCCCATGGCCCTAAGCTGCCACCATTAACTTGCCAAGAAAAAACTTTGTGAAGACAGCCCCCAAATGCTACACTACTATGTATTAAGATGTAAGGAACAAATTGCTTAAATTTCCAGTTCACTAACACAATACATATGCAAAGCAATGAAAAGTAACTAATTCTAAAATTAAAACTGAGAGCTACAAGTGTTTCTAAACATTTAGATATTTATGGTAATGGAGTAGGGGAGTCAAGAGATTTGCTTTTATTGATACTCAAGGACATGTTTCATAGTTTATAAGTTTATTTTTATTGTGAAAGAGAGTCTTAAATAACTCCCTCAAATCTAAATACTCTAAGAACTGAATCTGGAGGATGATCTATAAAAATGCATATACCTGAAACGGGACATGTAATAGGTGCAATAGAGGGACAAAACAGCACCTTCAAACATGGAATATAGCTAAGTAGTATACTAAAGCAGCACCTCTGCAACTTGGAACATGCTTCGGAATTACCTGACCTGTTAAAACAGATTGTCTATCTCAAATGGGACTCCTTAGCTCCTTACCCAGAGTTTGAGTGCCTGAATCAGTTCTGGCATAGCAACTAGAAATTTGCACTCTAAGTTTTCTGAGTAATACTGATGCTGCAGGTCCAGAGGCCAAACTTTGAGAACCACTGTACTGAAGGTATTACCATGTGAAAGTAGAATCTGTGAATCAACCACTCCAAAAAAAGTTATAAAACAGACTCAAGACTCATTTCAAGGATTAATGCAACAGGGCACTGAATTTTACAGGAAAAAACTGGTGGAGCAGAGGAAGAAAAACAACTAATTTCATTACTTGGTTGATAGATTTGAAGTTCACAAGGGTGTAGTAGGTACTCATTTTCTTTTTCATATATTACTACAGACCACCTTCTTTTGCTGCCACTACTATTAAGTTATTGGTGATTTGAGAAAATTTGAGCATATTCCCAGTAAATCCATAGTGACTAGATTTTAATTCCACTATATTATCTGCAAAGTCTTCAGTCTTGGCTTCCTGGCTTCTGGAATTCCCTTAAGAAAGTAGTCCCACTCATGCCACTTCAGCTAGCTTACTTAATTGAAAATATTAGTGTTGCTTTAGGGAGTAGATGCTAACTTGGGGGGGCATGGTGGCGGTAAGAAAGCAAGTGCATGAGCTTTGGCTTGGTTTAAATCCTATTGCTTAAGTTTGATAGTTCATTAATGTCCCTTTTATATGGCCAAATATACAAAACAAAAACATATAATAAAACATTTTAGTTTGATATAGTCAAACTAAAAACTAAGTTTATATTCTTGTTTCCCTTGCCCAAGGTGATATCAGAAAAAATACTGCTACCAGATATATCCAAGATTTTACTATGTTTTCTTCTAGGATTTTTATGATTTCAAGTCTAACATATAAGTCTTTAATCCATTTCAAGTTTCTTCTTGTATATGGCGTGAGAAGGTGGTCTAGTTTTAATTTTTTGCATGTATTTGTCCAGTATACCCCAAATCATTTATTGAATAGACAATCTTTACCCCTTTGTATGTTTTTGCCTGCTTTGTTAAATATTAATCGACTATAAAGGCCTGGGTTTATTTCTGGGGTCTCAGTTCTGTTCTATTGATCTATATGTCTATTTTTATATCAGTGCCATGCTGTTTTTATTATGATGGCCTTGTAATATATGTTGATGACAGATAGTGTGATTCCTCTAACTTTTTCTTCTTTCTCAAGATTGCTGTTCCTGTTCGGGGTCTTTTGTGGTTCCATATAAATTTTTGGAATATTTCTTCTAGTTCTGTGAAATACACCATTGGTATCTTGATAGGAATTGTGTTAAATCTGTATATTGCTTTGGGTAGTATGGAAATTTTAATGATGTTAATTATTCATACCCATGAACATGGTTTGCTTCCACTTATTTGTATCTTCTTCAATTTCTTTCTTCAGTGTCTTATAATTTTTTGAATACAGGTCTTTTACATCCTTGGTTAAATTTATTCCTAATTTATTCCTAGATTATTTTTTTCTTATTGAAGCAATTGTATTTGGGATTTTCTTTTTTTTTTTTTTCTTTTTCTCTTTTTAAATACATCTGTTCTTTTTATTTATTGACATATTTGAGAGAAAGAGAAAGAAAACCACTGATCTGCTGTTCCAGTTATCCGTGTATTCACTGATTGATTCTTGTATGTCCCTTGACCAGGGATCAAACCCACAACCTTGGTGTATCAGGACAATGCTCTAACCAACTGAGCTACCTGGCCAGGGCGGGGTTGTTTTCTTAGTTTTCTTTTATGATAGTTCATCACTGGTACATAAAAATGCAACTGATCTCTGGATATTTCCTGCTACTTTGAATTCATTTATCAGTTCTAAAAGATTTTTTTGGTGGAATCGTTAGGGTTCTCTATATACAGTATCATGTTATCTACAAATAATGGCAGTTTTACTTCTCACTTTCCATTTTAGATGCCTTTTATTTCTTCTTTGTCTCTGATTACTGTGGCTAGGACTTTCAGTACTATGTTGAATAAGAATGGGAAAGTGGACATCCCTGTCTTGTTCCTGACCATAGGTGAAATGGCTTCGGTTTTTGTCCATTGAGTATAATGTTGGCTGAGGGTTTGTCAGATATGGCTTTTATTACATTGAGGAAATGTTCCCTCTATTCCCAGTTTGCTGAGGGTTTTTATTATAAATGGATGCTGGATTTTATCAAATGCTTTTCCTGAATCTATTGATGTGCTCATGTGGTTTTTATCCTTCATTTTGTTTATGTGATATATCACATTTATTGATTTGTAGATATTGTACCATCCTTGTATCCCTGGAATAAAACTCACTTGATCATGATGTGTGATCTTTTTTTAATGTATTGTTGGATCTGGTTTGCTAATATTTTGTTGAGGATTTTTGGACCTATGTTCAACAGATGTCTTGGCCTATACTTTTATTACTTTGTAGTGTCTTTATCTGGTTTTGAAATTAGGATAATGCTGGCCTTGTAAAATGAGCTTGGGAGTGTTCCCTCTTCTTGAATTTTTTGTAATAGGTTGGAAGGATAGGTGTTCTACTTTGAATGTTTGGTAAAATTCACCTGTGAAGTCATCTGGTCCATGATTTTGTTTGTTAGGAGTTCTTTGATTACTGCTTCAATTTCATTAGTTGTAATCTGTGCATTCAGATTATCTGATTTTTCCTGATTTGGTTTTGGAAGATTGTATGTTTCTAGGGATTTATCCATTTCTTCCAGGTTGTTGAATTCGTTGGCATATAGTTGTTAATATTTTCTTAAAATCCTTTGTATTTCTTTGGTGTCAGTTGTTACTTCTCTTTCATTTCTTATTGTATTTATTTGGGTCCTCTCTCTCTTATTCTTGATGAATCTGGTTAAAGCTTTGTCAATCTTGTTTATCTTTTCAAAGAACAAGCTCTTGATTACATTGGTCTTTCGTTTTGTTTTTTTGTTTTGTTTTTTCCAGACTCTATTTTGTTTATTTCTTCTCTGATCTTATTATTTCCTTCCTTCTACTCAATTTGGGTATTTTTTGTAGTTTTTCCCCCAGTATATTTGAATGTAAAGTTAGATTGTTTACTTGAGATTGTTCTTGTTTCTTGAGATAGGCCTTTAATGCTACGAATTTCCCTATTAAAACTGTTTTGTCTGTGTCCCATAGATTTTGGGTTATTGTGTTCTCATTTTCATTTGTTTCAAAGTACCTTTTGATTTCTTCTTTACTCTCATTATTAGCCCTTTTATTGTTTAGTAATGTTATTTAATGTTCATATCTTTGTGTGTTTTTCAATTTTTTCTCATGATTAAGTTTTAGTTTAATACTATTGTGGTCAGAAAAAATGCTTGATATGATTTCAAACTTCTTAAATTCATTTAGACTTATTTGTGTCATAACAAATTGTCTATCCTAGAAAATGTTCCATGTGCACTTAAAAAGAATGCATATTCTGCTGTTTGGGGATAAATACTTTGAAGATATCGATTAAATTAATCTGTTCAAGTGTGTCGTTTAAGGCTGCCCTTTCCTCATTGATTATCTGTCTAGAAGATCTATCCATTGATGCCAATGGAGTGTTCAAATCCCCTACTATGACTGTATTGCTGTCAATCTCTCCCTTTATGTCGATCAAGATTTGCTTTACATATTTAGGTGCTCCTATGTTCGGTGCATTTGATTACAAGGGTTATATCCTCTTGTTGGATTGCTCATTTTATCATTAGATATTGTCCTTTTATTGTCTTACTATAGCCTTTGTTTTAAAATCTATTATGTCAGATATAAGTAATTTTACTTCAGGTATTTTTTTCATTTCCATTTGCATGAAATATCTTTTCCATCCCTTTACTTTTAGTATCTGTGTATCTTTCATTCTGAGTGGGTCTTGTTTTCTAATCCATTCAGCTACCCTATGTCTTTTTTTAATTTTATCTTTATTGTTGAAAGTATTAGAGATGCCCCCTTTTTTCCAGCCATTGATCCCTTCTACCAGGCATCCACCCCTGCCCCCCATGCCCAGGCCTTCTCCACACTATTGTCTGTGTCCATAGGTCACGCATATGTGCATCTAAGATCTTTGTTTAATCTCTCCCCCAACTTGCACCCCTGCCTTCCCTCTGAAATTTGTTCAACTGCTTGACTAGAGCATTTAATCCATTTTAATTTAAAGTGATTATTGATAGGTACGTATTTATTGCCATTTTCTCCTTTTAACTATATTGTCTTCTTCTTCCCTTCCTTCTTCTTCTCCTTGTCCTTCTTTTTCTTCTAGCAGGCCCTTTAATATTTCTTTTAATACTGGCTTGGTAGTAACAAAGTCTTTTAGCTTTTTCTTTTCTGGGAAACTCATTGATCGGCTGCTTCCTGCACACCCCCAACTGGGAACCGAGCCTGCAACCCAGGCATGTGCCCTGACTGGGAATCGAACTGTGATCGCCTGGATCCTAGGTCGATGCTCAACCACTGAGCCATACGTAGCTGGGCCTCCTGTTTTTTCATTTTGGGCCTGTTTCTTTGTCATTCCATTTTGGCTGCCTCTTTGTGTTTGTTTCTATGTATTAGATAGATCTGTTATGACTCTCAGTTTTTGTGGGGTGGATTTATGTAATAGTTGTCTTGTGGGGTCCAGTGGTTCAGTCTCCTTGATCACTTGAGCTGGAATGTTCCTTGTGTGGTTTATGTAGGCCTTTCTTTTATAATTAAGTCTTGATTGGTATTGGCCCACTGTTGTGTGGAATCAACCCTTAGGCTGGCTAACCCAGACCATGGCATGCCAGGTGCTGTGCATTTACTGACCATATGAAGTAGAATTTGCCTCAGCAGGGTACTGGTGCCTGCCAAGATCTCCTTTTGGATATGCCTCTTTTGGAGCTATTGGATCCTACTCTGATGATATCTGAAGCTGGCCACTGGGTGTGTTGGTTCTGGGCCTCTTGGAGCAACTTGGTTGCAGGTCAATATAAAATGCTGTCTTTGACTCACCCTCGGCAACCTGTTTGGAGCTACAAGTGATCCACATTTCGTGTGTACCTCTGCTGGACCTGGGTGCATGTGTGAAAGACCAAGCTGCTCACCAAGGCTGACTTCACAAGGACTAGACTTGAAGGCGGTCAGTAAATGTCCCAAGGAACACCAAGATCTACCTCTTCCTGCCTCCACCTGCTTGTTGCCTGTTAAACTTAGCAAACTAAAAAAGTTTTTTTTTTTTTTTTTTTACAGCAAAGGAAACCATCAACAAAATGAAGAGACAACCCACTGAATGAGAGAACATATTCACCAATACATCTGATAAAGGGTTAATATCCAAAATTTATAAAGAACTTATAAAACTAAACACCAAAATCAAGTCCAATTAAAAAATGAGCAAAGGACCTGAAGAAACATTTCTCCAAAGAGGACATAAAGATGGCCAATAGACATATGAAAAGATGCTCAACACCACTAATCATCAGAGAAATGCATATTAAAACCACAATGAGAAGTCACCTCACACATGTCAGAATGCCTATCATCAATAAATTAACAAACAGGTGTTGGCGAGGATGTGGAGGAAAAGGAACCTTTGTGCACTGTTGCTGGGAATGCAGGTTGGTGCAGCCAGTGTGGAAAAAAGTATGGAGTTAACTCAAAAAATTAAAAATGGAACTGCCTTATGACCTTGTGAATCCACTTCTGGAAATTTATTGGAAGAAACCCAAAACACTGATTTGAAAGAATATATGCACCACTATGTTTACTGCAGCATTATTTACAATAGCCAATATTTGGAATCAACCTAAGTGCTCATCAACAGACGAATGGATAAAAAGCTGTGGTACATTTACACAATGGAATATACTCGGCCATAAAAAAGACAGAAATCTTACCCTTTCCTATAGCATGAAGAGACCTGGAGAGCATTATACTAAGTGAAATTATGCAGTTAGAGAAAGACAAGTACCATGTGATTTCACTCATATGTGGAATCTAATGAACAAAATGAACTAACAATCAAAATAGAGACAGACTCATAGATAGAGAGCAGGCTGACAGCTGTCAGGCTTGGGCTGGGTGTGGGAGTAGAGGGATTGAGCAAAAAAGAAAAAACAGAGAAAAAACTCATGGACAAGGACAACAATGTGGTGACTGCCAGGCAGAGGGGAGGTGAGGTGAGGTAGTGGAGGGTATTGGGGTGATAAATGGTGATGGACAGAGACTTGACTTGGGGTGGTGAACACACAATACAGTGTGCAGATGATGTGTTACAGAATTGGGTACCTGAAACTTGTATAATTTTGTTAACCAGTGTCAACTTATTAAATTCAATAAAAAGGAAAAATACACAAAAAAGCATACAATTAAAAGTCCAAGACTCAATTCATCTGACCAAAGAGCAACTGGATGATCCAAGATCATATGAATCTAGACTACATTTTTTTAAGGGAACATAGTCTATTAACTATATCCTGGTGCTCAGGAGAGCTAGACAGATGGGCTTTACTGAGATCTAGAAAGAGAGACAAAATTCATAGAAGAATTCATGATTACCAATTTCTCAAAACTTCTTTTACAACCAATAACAGAACTTTCCCTATTTTTTGGTTAACTTTAAAACAGCCAAATCTAGATGACCATTTCCCTTTATTCCACCTTTAGTCTAGATCCCTATGCCTGCATTTTCAGCATATTGAAAGATTCTGGAAGTATTTTCTTTTTCATCCAGGAGTCAATTCCCCTACCTACCAGAGGACTTAGTAGGACTCATAACACTGGCTGAGGTTCAGGTGAATAAACAGAAAATGGCATTTGCAAAAAAATTTGAGAGTTGTTTCTCCATTGCTCTAACATAGTTTAATCATTTTTTCTAATGTGTCAAATGAACAGTTGCTTTGAATGTGTGTGTGCTCTCAACTCTGAATAGGCCAAACCAATCAGCTGTTTAATACTGTGTAATTTAAATGGTAAGATTAAGTCCCTCCAGGCTTTCTCTTTTTGTTGCTTTGTATTTAAATGAACCAGGGGTAGTGGAGGGTTATTCTAAGCAAGAGAGACTTGAGCCTCTAAGAGGGAGGGAAGAAGGCCCCCTCCAACGTGGGTAATTGGTAACCTCTGGAAAAGTGTATTTTGCACTCATCCCCTGCTTCCCTTTCACTGAACCCTCCCATATCACCCCTAATACTCTCTTCTATAACTGAGGTGCTACATCTGGCATTGCTTTCCTTGGGAACAACTCCCCATGTTACAAAACTCTCCCTCTCCCTTCTCTCACAGCCATCAAAGATAATTTACCTGCCTTCTCCCTCATTTCCCTAGAGAGTAATTAAAGTGAGAACTAATCTCATCTGTGCTAAAGTGTAAATTCGTGGTTTTAATACATTTCCTAATTTATAATATGCAAGTGAACAAGTGATTTCTGATAAGAAGTCTAAAGGAATAACTCTGTAATAATGAGAATTTCAAGGAATATGGCAGGTTTGTCTGTGGGACATATTTCTGGTTTGAGACATCTTTCCTGCAAATTACACCATATCAAGTCAAATCTCTGCCCTCTTAGAACATATGTTAATTTTTTTCACTTCTGAAAACTGTAATAAACTCTCTCTGAGATTTCTAGTTCACTCTTAGAATCTCAAGTTAAGTTATGCAGTGGTTCCCAATCAGAATCTCTTAGAGTGGGACTTGAGTATTTGCATTTACAAATGATTCCTCCAGAGGATTCTGATATGCACTCTTGCTTTAGAACCATGACAATACAAAAGTAAGGGCATTCTGCTCTACTGAAACGCAGAAAGTCGACACCTGCTATTGCCTCTGCTCACAATATTGCTTAAATACAATTTCTCAATTTATGTTAAGGTATTGGATTGTTCTGAAAAGAATGAAGCATTGAGATCGGTGAGTATATATTCTTTAAGGCATTCTCTCTCCCTCACTGCCTTGAGCTCCCTGCATATCAATTATGAGTGGTTAATTTAAATTGAATAATATCCTTTACTCATAGTACATTTTAATTGTCATTTCTGATTTAAAAACATAATAATTTTGCTGGTTAGTTATTACTATAAACTTCAATTATCACCATTTTTATTATTTAAAATCTGGTATGAGAAGGGAGAATGAGATATTTCATCCTCAGTGCCCTAGGAAGAAGCAGGGTACTTAGGGGATGGCTACATGAAAATTAAAGTATTAACTAATATCCTGGAAGCCTTAAAAGACTGTTAGCACGGGATAGGAACATGGTATTTCTATAACAAAGTGAGACTTTGCACCTTTAGTTACTTGACCTTAAACAAGTCACTTCTTTCAGTACGTGAGTTTTGCCACCTGTAAATAATACAACTTGTAGGGAGTCTTTCCAGCTCTGTCCTACAGTAGAGTATGATTCTTCCTCATTTTCTTCAGCTTTCTGTGTAGTGAATATTAAAATAAACTTCATACTAAAGACATTTCTCCACCAATTCTCCCACTCTCAGAGGTAATTACTTTTTATGATGTTTTCAGTATTGATGAAAGGATCTTTTTTTTCTTTTTTTTCCCATGATCTCTCATCCGGATAACAACAGCTACACTGCATAATGGGTTTTATTGTCCCCATTAATTTTGTAAAACTGAAGCTTAGATATGTTAAGTGACCCACCTCCTGGTCACTTACCTCCTGGAGTTAAATTCAGATCTGTGTGACTCCAAAACACATGCTGCCACTGTGACATGGCAAAAGACTAGGTAGATTTGATTGTACAAGGATGGAAGCTGCATACTTCAAACTTGTGTCAAAATAAGTCCGTACGTGAATTTTTAGCTGACTACTTAGAATCTATTGCATGAACCTAAACTGATACCTTCTTGGCCAGGGCTCTCATCAAGGAGATTTGCCTTTTAAACAGCATGGGTCTGCTGGCCAACTTTTTTTTAAGAAAAGAGCTTTCTGTCTTGAAATTGTATAGCACAATATTGATGGCATGTTTAACTTATTTCTGTTCTGGTTGGCTCTAAAACCTGTATTAGGCACCAGATAATTTGCTGTTGAAAGATTTTACATAAAATGTATTCCTAAAAATAAAAGCTAGCTCTCAGTGAGAAAATTTGAGTACTTCTTAAATATTTACTGTTCAGAATAGGCTTTTCCTAAATGGCTAATTACTCATGTTGCTTCTAATATTCCCCATAAAATGTTATATATAATATGGCTTTGTCAATTGACTGAATCAATAATTCTCTAATTCTTTCTGCCTTCACCAAAAGGCTTTCTGAGATTGGATGGAGGAAACAATAATGCGACTGAAACTGGGAGAGTTGTAAAAACTGGAACCTCATCATAAATACTTCTTGGGGGCTTGATGGAACCACCTTCCAGTTTATCACTGATCCAACTATGTCATGTAGATGGGTGTTCCTCTTTGCACTTAATGATCCTCTTCTGGTTTTATATAGCATAGTTAAAAGTGAGGGCTCTGAATGCCAGAGAGATCTGGTTTCAATCCTGGCTTAGCCACCTACTGTATGACTTTAGACTTTAGTTAATTTCTCTATGCCTTAGTTTCACATGCAAACTGATAATATTTATAAAAGCTATCTCATGGGATTTCTATAAGGATCAAATAAGTTAATGCTTATAAAGTCTATAGACTAGTGTCTAGTATATATAAGCATTTACTGGTAACTTGAATTGTTATTGGCTAGAATGTAAGACTGATCTGTTTTGTATTTATACATTACAGTGTACGACCTTCCTCACTTCTTATTTAGAAACTACTTTTGCCTGAAGTACTAGAAAGAATTAATGATTGTAGAAGGTCCAGCAAATAAAATCTCCAAGAGAGCTGGAAGACAGTGGCATTGTTTCAGGCTCTATTTCTCTCTCTACTAGGACTCTTAACAAATCCAGAGAGGGCACAATTAACAAAGCTTCATCAACTGGAGACCTCCAGTATCTTGCTGCCCCTTTAGAATCTTCTTAAAATTTACAGACACAATCTACCTTTGCAGATTATCAGTTGTCCTTGAGAATACATTATTTACAAAAGAGAGAGAATATGTCATACATTCTTTGAACCATCCTGAGAGAATCAAGAGCAACATGACATGATGGTTGGATTTAAAAAGTTCTGACAATTTGCCTCTGTTTTGTGCTGTTGATCAGTCATGGCCTATGTATCTTTCCTGAAGTTTCAGAATCATAGGCAAAATGATTGATTTAACTTACAACTCACAAAAGAAATGGACCACATGCAACAGGGCTCTAAGCAACACAAATGGTCTTTCTTTGAACAATCTCAAGATTGAAGCCAGTGATAGCCTGGCTTGTGTAACAAAAGAATATAAGGTTTTCACCAAACAAGCAAACAAACAAACAAACAAATCATTGATTGATACTGACTGCAATCACACTAAGTGCTTGGACCCATATAAGGCACAGGAAACAGGAGAGCGACCAATTAAGTCATCAGCCAAGAGCGCTTTCATTTTTGGAGTAAAAAAAAAAAAAAAAGTGATCTTGATTCTTTTCTCCAGCCCAGGGGACGGGGCAGACAAAATGCTTTCCTTTGTAAGTTAAAGGGCAAACTCTCCTTTCCACTACTCAGCCCCTCAGTAGGGAGAGAATTACTTACTTGGATTCAGTGGCCACTACAGCCACCAGGAAAGCAGCTTTGCTAAAGAGCTCTGAAAGCAGCACCAAACATTTGTCAGAAGAAGCAGGAAGGAGTAGTAGCCATTCTAGGTCAAGAAGACCACCTCCTCCCCACACTTTGGCAGCTTTTAGATAGCTTTTAGATAGGCTGAACCAGCATCCTCTGTCATACCACAGCAGGTGGGAGAAAAAGTCTCTCCTTCTTATTTCCTAATACAGGGTTGGCTGGTATGCAAATCTATGACCCAAGCAAGTAAAGTGGGTTCTAGATAAGTTTAGCAGATAAGGTAAATGACAAGCTCAGTTAAATTTGAATTTCAAATAAACAAATAATTTCTTAGTATAAGGATATACAATTAGGATACAGTAACACTACAAATACTGTTCTTTATCAAAATCCAAATTTAACTGGGCATCTTGTATTTTCATTTGTCAAATCTAGCAACCTTAGTACTAATGTCTCCTTTACCCTTTTATTTATTTACATTTCCCCCACTCTTCTACCTGATGATCAGAGATCTGCAATATAAGATGTGAATAAGGAAAACCACAAAATATGGAATTAACCAATAAAATTTAAATCAGCACAGGGCTACTACAGGGGATATTAAAGAAGCAATGTGTATTATCTAGTCCTTGCCCTCATAGCCTTTTTACAATAAAAAGTTTGATTGGGGTCAAGTGAAACTACGTAGGTCCACATATCACTCTTCAGGTTTTAATGCAAATAGAGGGCAAGTTGCATTGTTAAAGACTCAAGTGATTTTTGCTTCTATATAAACCTGAGACACACTCTCAGGCACTAAATCTGTTACTGGAATTTATTCAAACTGCATTGTAATTCTCTAACAAGTGCATAATGATATATAAAATACAAGTAAATGGCAAGATAATTCAGAACTCCAAAGATACAAGCATTTATAAAAGAGTTAAGAGTACATTACAATACTTACCAGTCACTGTAGAGAGGCAGATCCTTTGCCTGTTTAAAAAATAATAAAAATTCTCCTGATTCGTAGATTAAGGAAGACTTTACAATTCAGCCTTAATGAAATCTTAGAAATAGTTACTTTGCTATTTCTTTAAACAAATTATCTTGCATAAATTAACGGGCCATATACTAACTGACTTCTGTAAACCCTCACCCAACCCAACTCACCTATCACCCATGCCACTGCCAGATTCAAAAAAGCAGAGGGAATGGGAAGAGGTTAATCTGGAAAATTCTGGCCTCATACCAGAGCATCCTATCTGAAGGGTTTCAGGGAGGTAGGCTGACAGTGAATTATGCTTCTCTAATCTCCCTCTCTTGAAGTTCAAACATTAAGATCTACCTGATAAGTCCCTTCTAAAGGGCATTTTGGATTAAATGTAAAATATCCATTTTCCATTTTAGTAAGGTTATTCGTACTAGATGCCAACAAACATTTTGGTAATTTCCATTAAATAACCAGTTAACAGATCCTGACTGTATATTTTTAAATGTGGGAGGTGGTGGTGGTGTTGGTGAAGAAATCAGTCAAACCAATTTTTACATTGCACTGGCTGGGGTAAACACAGGCTCTGCACCTACAAATATCACCGCTCTGTTTTACACTTCTCTTAAACTAGCTGGCACCTTCCTGTTCATATCTGTTTGTTCTGTCCTTACTGCAGTTGAGGGGAAGATGCAACTGTCTCTTACTCAGATCCCAGAAAAATACCCAACAAAGCAAGGTGAGTTGAAATATATACATACATATACATATATATGTACACACACACACACACACGTATATGTATATGTATATGTATATGTATATGTATATGTATATGTATATGTATATGTATATGTATATGTATATGTATATATGACTCTGAGAAATATGATACCCGATGCCTACTAGGAAGGGCTCCTGGTTGCCAATTGGGTTCAAATTTTTAAAAATTAAAATAAAGTAGAGCCTAGCAGCCATTTACACAGGGGGCTCTCATGCAAACTTTGATTCAGGGGAAAGCCTGCATTGAGCTGTCTGCTTGCTCTGTGGTCCTAACGTCTGAGCCAGCCCTTATAAAGGAGTTCCTTGCATCGTATTGCAACCAATAGGACTGAGGCTTTCCTCATCCAGTCAGAGCTGCATCGCTACATCCCATCAGCATCTTAACTGACCAATCAGAACAGCTCCATTCTGACCAATCAGGAAAGTGCTTTTTGGATCAATCTAATTGCAAGAATTTGGAGTCCTCATTTGCATGAGAATTGACCAATCAGGGACCAGAGGCGGGGAATTCTCTTTATGTAAGTCAGCTCCCCTCTGGTTCTAGGGGTGCACTAAGACTGACGACTATATTTTCCTGGCTGGAGCTGAAACACAGAAGACTTCTTGCCAAAGCAGAGAAGTACAGCACAGTGCAGGAGCAGAGTGGAGCAGGCTTGCACATGGCAGAATGAGGCAGAGTGGACAAGGCTGAGCAGACTGCAGCAAAGCAGAGCTGTCTAGCCAGAGAAGGCAGCTTTGCCTAGGGCAGCCTCACAACCTTGCTGATTCACAGCAGTGCTGTTTCATAATTGAGTTGTAAAACTATTGAGTTGTTCTCATAGCCATGCTCTACAGTTGTCAAAGCCATGCTATATCACAGTTGAACTGTTTGCACCGAGTAAAGTTTCCTTCTTTAGTGCACCGCAAATTTGGGACTTCTGTTGGCATTGCATGAGTGTGTGTGTGTGTGTGTGTGTGTGTGTGTATAATGACAATGTAGGATATGAAAAAAAAAAAAAAAAACTACATTTCTAAAACATTTAAAGTTTAATATTTTACCATTTGGGAGAATTTAATTTTTTTGAAACTCACTACAAATTAAGGTAGTTGAAAAAACTCCTTACAGCCACTGGGAAGAGTGGGTGGAAGGCTAAGAGAAGCAAGGGCATTTGTAGGCTCTTATTTATGTGTTTTTCTTTCTAACAGCTGCCAGTCTTCCAGGTCAGGAAATATTTGCACATGTCCTAGACATCTTCCTGAAGGTACGAGGCTCTCTTGAAACCATCCTTACACTTGGTTGTGCCAACAAGACTACAGCAAACTACAGTACCACAAGAAAAAATATACTCTTTCAAGCTTCCTAAATGACTCATTCAGCAGAAAGTAATAAAAAAAAGTAAGGCTAATATTTCCATCCTTTGGAAATATTTATCTCTACACAGTGCCACCTTTTTTATAGTTAGAGTAGAAAGTTACTTAGGAAGTATAATTTTGGAAGGGCAACCTGTCTCCAGCATTTACTTAACAGCATGTCATTAGTCAATCCTTTCCATCAAGGCACATCAGCAGAGAGCCCCTGTTAAAATATGCTATTTAGGAGAAGGTCACTTTTGCACACATCTATTTAGTCCCACAAAAATGTGCCAAAACACTCATATATATAAATTATTCTGCTAGTCCCAAAAGTATTACAAAAGTGATTATGATAGGTTTTCTAGACAAACCTAACTTTTCCATAATATCTACTTGTAGAATGGTAACACTTATAATAAAAGAAGAAAATAAGTATGGGCAATCAAAAACATACTAAGACATCTACATTGAAATTTTTGATTGCCATATATCTCTGATGATCTTGTGCCTACTATGTGGAGCTCAGGAGGTATAGCCAAAATGAAAAAGTCCTGGTCCCCGTCCATGAAGAAATTTGTGAACTAATTTTAAAGACTAATAAATTCTTAGGCATCTAATCCAAGCCTTGTAACTGGTTTTCTACTGTCATTGCAGCACTTTTTTTTGTGACAAGGTGGGAGGAGCTTGGCTGCTTGCAAAATTCTTGTACAGGTTAACCACCATGAAAGCCTTAAGCAGTAAGTTCTGTTGAAACCTGCATCACCATCTGATGAGACAATATAAGAAGAATTTTACTTAAGCAGCACACCTGGTATATACCTCCTCATCGTCTCGTCTTAATGCCAAACTTGCCTTCATCCACCTGCTTAACTCTCTTTCTCTGCCAATATCTAACCTTCCAAGCTATAGCCACTTAACCCCTTCATGTAATTTATTCCAGCCTAGACTCTGGGAGATCTGTTCTTAGGTAGTGAACAAACAACAAAGGTACCATATATATTTATATACTATACAAACAATTACATCTATAATTACATATATATTTTTTCACACATGCTCCTAGAAATCAACTATTATAAAATACACAAATTACTTTTTAACTTGTTAAGTTTTAAAATCCCCACCATTCAGATACCAATCATCCACAAAGGAAATGTTGAGGTTCTGTTTCGTCTTTGAGAGACACTAACTTTCAATGATCCCTTTTTACATCCCTCCCCTTTAGGAGCAGTAACTGAGGCAAAATGAGTCTGGCCCTGGAGGCAAGCCCCTGCTCACTAGAAGAGAGTAAAGGAATGACAGCAAGCACTTCTCTGCCGCCTTATGGCTTCCAGGAGTCTGAGTAGGAATTTAGTCATGAGCTTCAAGTGTCCTATAAAGCCCACCTGCTTGTTCCCATCTACTTTTGAAATTCTACTAAGTCCCAGAAAAGTCTCTCAGACTAGAGTATGTCTTTTATGCCCATTATGAACAAATATATTGGAGGGACACATCATGTATGATCTTTATCACTGATTTCAGCTCACTAATTTCCTGTAAACTTTTGTACTTGAGCAGATAGTTGTTTTTTCCTTTTTTCTTTTTTCACCTGGCTGATCTAGTTGAATGCTTTTTGACTCTGGCTTGTACATCTGGAGCTGAATATAATAGTAAAGAGCACAGACCTAAGGGGCAGGCAAATTTTGTTTGGATTCTTGAATTTGCAACTTAGTAGCTTTGTAAACTTGTTCAGTAACTCAATTTCTTAGATCCTCAGTTTTCTAATTTATGAGATGGGAGGTTGTTGATAACAATGTTATCTACCTCATAGCACTCTTATGAGATATAAGCAACATAATGCAAATTAAGCACTAGGTACACTGTAAACCTTCAGTAAATGTTATCCCTTTTAAGACCTTGATTTCACCATCTCTAAAGTGACTAATATTTTATTCTCCATCTTTTTAATCACCCAGTTTATATACCAAATAATTTTATTTAATTTTAATTTTTTCCCAGAGTCAAGAAAAGCTGTCATTCTCTGTGGATTCTTACATTTGTTCTTTTAGATCATGGTAGTGTTTCTCTTTTGTTTTATTTCTCTTCAGAGTTAATGATTTATACAAAATGTTACTGGCAGTGCTTAGAATATAATCAATCTTCATTTCCCTCAGGGGACCCTGAATAACCCAATCTTCTTTTCCTAGTCATAAAGGGACTCTGCCTATAAATGACACACCTGAAAAGAGCTTTCTTATTTTGCCAATACAAATTACACATAAATCTATATTGTTATTTCTCCAATTGAAATGACATGATTTATACCTTATTGTTCCTCTCTCCATACTCTGGTAGAGGAGGAATTTCACCTGGGTCTAGCTGAGCATGGAAAAATAACCCTGTAGGTTAAAGGACTGCTTATATTTTATGAGAATTCTTTGATATTTTAGCATAATTTTATGCATAGGCCTCTTTGTAAGAGCGTACCTTCAGTGTAGCCCTAGTGACACAACAGTGTAAGAACTTAGACTTTTCCTTAGGCACCTTCAGACAGCTACAGTGACATTTAATTTCTAAATGCAACTTTGGCATTACCCACAGAAGTACCTTAGACACACATACACAAATATGGTAGGTTAGAGAGTCCTAAACCAAGTTAGGACTCATTCTTATTTCAAGAGTTAGAACTGCCTAAATGTTATTTTCCAAAATGTTTGTTTCATGAAATGAGGACAGTACCTAGCTAACTAGTTTTCAGTGGTCAACTACTAGAGAATCTAGGAAAGCAAAAACTATTGATACTCAAACACCAACCACCTTTACTGAAACTATGAAGAATCTGACCATAATCATATATATATATATATGTATATATATATATATAAAATTTATATTCTATGTAGTATAATTTATATATAAATATGTTGTATATATACACATACATGTATTTTGTACATATATATTTATAAATAGACATATATGTATATATTTACATAGATGTACATATATAATATATATATGCATATGTATATTAAAAATAAAACAAAAATTATTTTCAATATATTAGAAAAAGAGTACATTAGTGTTTCTAGCACTGCTCACACCCACTCCCACCACTGTTTAAAATGGTTTATAAAAGCTTGTTCTCACATAATTTCCTAAAACTGATATATTAAAAAGTTTTATGTGTATAAACTAAGCATAAATTATGCAATTTTGTATATATATGTAGTTTTAAAATATATCTTTATTGCTTTCAGAGACAGGAAGGGAGAGGGAGAGAGATAGACACAATGATGAGAGTCATTGATTGGCTGCCTCCTGCATGTCCCCTGTTGGGGACTGAGCCTGCCACCCCAGGCATGTGCCTTGACCAGGAATCGAACTGCAATCTCCTGGATCATAGGTCAATGCTCAACTACTGAGCCACACTGGTCAGGCTTATGTATATATTTTAGGTAATTGTACTATTCCTAAATAGTACAATTTAGTACAATATATATACTATATATGTACATCTATTATACTATTTAGGAATAGTACTATAGTAGAAAGATTAATAGTTATATTTAATTAAAAATTTATAATTGGGATGTTTTTATATGAATGACCAGTTCTACCATATTATAGGTTATCAGTCTTGATTTTTGTTTAGAAATATAAATTTGTCTCTCATACATTTGGATTTGTCTTTTCTGCCCCTACAACAACTTTATAAAATCAGTTGGATTATATATCTGAAGATATGAGCTCATGATTGTTTATTATACCTACACACCAAATATATAATTTGAATATATCTCTATGTATATCTGTGAACTTATTAAATAGATTAGAGTAATTGTGAAAACAATTTGAGTTGTGAAAAATATTTCATTAGAGTCTCTTGACAGCACAAATCCCACATACAACTTTTACTTTCACCTTTTGTTCCTATAATGCTAGTGCTTTCTCTTTCATTAAGATTTATCAGGAGGAAGAAGTAAATTTTGATATAACACAAAAAGAAAAAGACACGCTTATAACTCAGTGTCTTGGTTATATTCCACAGTTGAAGAGATGTCATGGCTAAGATAGAAATATTCCATTTTCTCCAAGGCCTTTAAGCCCCAATATTTTCCACTAATTTGGTCCCCTGAGTCTCAATTTATTTAGCCTATGTTGGTTCATTTCACCCTCTGCAAATATTCAATCTCACTTCTCTTATTGAGGAAAAACTTATTCCACCTGGTCTCAGTTAGAAACTTCATTAGACTTTCTTCAACCAGGAAAAAAATAACAATCTCCTCCCTCTTTTTACCCAACCTCACCCTAGCTCTCCCTTTCCTTCCTGTAACTCATCAAATGTAGAGGCCACAATCATAGGGAAAATAACCTCCTTCCTTATGTCTACTAAACTAAATCAATAAAATGACTTCCCCTCCAAAAAAGTGTTTTCTGATCATTCTAACTAGCTCTTAGTGTCCAAAACAATGCTTGGAACATAGTGGGTATCAATTGATATTTAATTATTTTATCATGGAAAAATTTAAATATTCAAAGCAACATTTTAATTTAATGTTTCCTGACAGTGCAGACTGAGGGATTACTTTAGAAAGATCAATCCCTACTTTTGAAGCCTATTATCACCAGGGGGTGATGTCACAGGAAGAAGGTGGAACCAAGAGACAGCTTTGGACTGATGGCACTATATTAGGAAGGCACAATAGCCTAATAAGAGGGTGGCCTCAACTCAGCTGTAGCTTTAGTTGCTGCTTCTAAGTCTTACAATGTATAATGAAATGCACAGTGTTATTCACTTTATGGATGCTTAAGCAATATTTGTTGGCTGACTTAATTGAACTATATGTGCAAAATGGCAAGGATGTGAGGAAACTTTGTTACCTAAAAAGAAAGCAGCACTAGACATTTGTTAGGCAAATAAACAGTATAATTTCAGCCTAAAAGGAAATATACTGGAACCCTATCCAATAGATCTAGTGACTAAGGAACCTAGATGTCAGCACCATGTTTCTGAAACTTAATTTAAAAATATCAGAAACTGTATATCATCAAATTTCAAGACATTTCTTTTGTGCCTTTCTGTTCCTATTCCCTGCCCCAACTTCAAATCCAGAAAATGTAACTAATAAACCTAAATCTCACCTGTCTGATGAGATTTTCAAGTAAAAACAGTGTCCAGCAAATCAAATTTATGAAGAAAACATTGAATGATGTTTAAAATTTTTTCCATATTTAATGGTGAACTTCCAGAGTTCACACAATTCAGGAATTTGCTAATGACTATAATGTTACACCTTCATACAGCTGACTTATCTGCTGACTACCAAGGGTCAGGAGCCTACTCTAATATCTCTCAAGAATGATGGCTTACTTATGCCCTGGGTATGCATTTAAGTTTTAGAACAATGAGATATTTGGGGCTGTCTTTTCCGTCCACCAACATTAAATGAGTTTCAACTGGGCATCAGGAACATGTCACAGCGAAGCTGTAGACCCAATTGTAGAGGTTTACTCTATTTCAGGTTAATTTTTCCTGTTTGAAAAGTTTGCCTTTGTACCTTTTCCTATTCGTTTCTGCCCTCACTACTTGCAAATGGAAATGTGGGAACAGGTGATTGAGGTTAGGGGTGCAGTGAAGACTTCCTTAAGGTAAAGGCAAACTGGTTCATTCATTTTGGAGATTCAGTTCATTGTCTTACCCCACTAGTATTCTGTTTAACCAAATGGTGTTAGATAACAGTAACATATAGTAAAGCATCTTGCTTTCCTAAAATACTGGCTACCCAGTTATACCATTGCATTGGGTACCATAGTAGTTACTGAGCTAAATATCAGGTCTCACTATCAGATGGTAAAGTAGAGGAAAGAACAGAAATAAAACATAATGAAAATAACTTTATTTGGTGAAATGGGGACTACTCAAACTAGTGGTCAAAATCAACTTCTATTTCACAAGGTGATGAAGGGATTATATGATAGGTATTAATATGCTGATGACAGTAAGAGCAATAGTTTACATTTTATTGAGTTTCAAGCATTGTGTTGGGTGTATTATTGAAGACCAGAAATAAACCCTGGAGATTATCTAGCCTAACACATTTATTTTGTAGTTGAGGAAATGCACCCAGAAAAATCAAGTTACATACATAGTGTCAGTTAGTAAGAGATTCAAGTTGCCACCCACTGTGTCACCCTTAAAGGGTCTTGGTCTCTTTCATAATACATCATGATATAACTGTGGTATCTCTGTACATTGTTCTTTGGGAAATTAATTTTCTTGGGGGCATATTTAACATTAATTTTTACTAGTACCATTATAAATCAGTTTCAACCTATTTTCTTTTTGCTTATATGACCTCACATGAGCAAATTCTAAATATTCCTCCAATTCCAATGACAACTCTTAAGTCATGAGACGAGCAGATAAAGGTGAAAAGGAAAATATGTTTTATAACTCTACTAGGAAGAAAAAAGAAGAGCAGTACTTTCTTTTAGAACAAGAAAGAAAAATAAAAGCCACTATTTTAAGTAAGGTTTGTACTGGCAGGAGGTGGGAGAGGGTAGGTAGAAAAATAGGTATCTAATTAGAAGAAAAAAAAGGAAAGGAAAAGGGTTTACAATGTGGAGTGTGGGACTCAGCCTTCATTTCAACGTACACAGACCTCAGCAGACAGCTGGAAATCTGCCAGAGAACAAAGACTTGGATACAAGCTGGAAGACATTGGAGAGACTTTTACCCAAAACAAACACTAGCAGGGGATGTGGTTGGCATCACTGAAAAAGCAAAGGACTCTATGAGTCACTCTGACATTAATTGTGAATGGTATCATGCTTCCATTTTTTATACAAGATTTGGTACTATCATATATGCATACATATATATGTCCTTAACTTGAATAATATAACACTGCAGACAATAGAAATATAGGATAGAAAAATATAGAATAAACATTATACCCACTATCTCACTATTCACTATTTTTCATGTGCATGTTTTAACATAATTGTAATCAGTGTGTACATATGATATGGAATACTTAACATCATAAACAAAGTTCTATGTTGCTAGATATTTTCATAAACATTGCTTTTCAGAGCAATGATATGTTGACTGAGTATAATGCAATTTACTTCATCTTATTTTTTTTAATTTTTAGGATTTTGCTGAATTTGTTACAAATAAGAGCAACAGTAATAATGATACCAATAGCTACCTTTAAAAGATGTCTACATGGGAGAACATATTTGCCAAGGATGCATCTGATAAAGGGCTAATTTCCAAGTGTACCATGAACTCATACAACTCAACAAGAGAAAGATAAACAATACAATTAAAAAATAGGCAAAGGACCTGAATAGACACTTCTCCAAAGAGCACATACACATGGCCAAGAGACATATGAAAAAATGCTCAATGTCACTAATCATCAGAGAGATGCAAATTAAAACCACAATGACCCAGCCGGGCATGGCTCAGCAGTTGAGCACTGACCTAGGATCCAGGAGATCATGGTTTGATTCCCAGTCAGGGTACATACCCAGGCTGCAGGCTCAATCCCCAGTCGGGGGCCTGCAGAAGGCAGCTAATCAATGACTCTCATCATTGATGTTTCTATCTCTCTCTCCCTTTCACTTCCTATCTCTGAAATCAATAAAGATATATTTAAACAAAACAAAACAAAACACAATGAGGTACCATTTCACACCAGTCAGAATGGCTACCATCAACAAATCAACAAATAACATGTGCTGGCGAGGATGTGGAGAAAGGGGAACCCTGGTCCACTGCTGGTGGGAATGCAGACTGGGGCAGCCACTATGGAGCTACCTCAAAAAATTCAAAATGGAGCAGCCTTTTGACTCAGTGATCCCACTTCTAGGAATATATTCTAAGAATCCTGAAACACTAATCAGAAAGAATATGTGCACCCCTATGTTCAGAGCAGCACAATTTACAGCAGCTAAGATCTGGAAACAGCCCAAGTGCCCATCAGTAGCTGAGTGGATAAAAAAGCTGTGGGACATTTATACCATGGAATACTATGCAGCTGTAAAGACGAAGGATCTTGTACCCTTTGGGAAAGTATGGATGGACCTAGAGAATATTATACTAAGAGAAACAAGTCAGTCAGAGAAAGCCAGATATCACATGATCTCACCTATATATGGAATCTAAAGAACATAATAAACTGATGAACAAAACAGATTCAGTGACAAAGAAGCATGGAACATACTGACAAATCTCAGAGGAAAGGTGGGGGTAGGTAGGGGTGTGGGAAGAGATTAAGCAAAGAATATATATGCATGTGTATATGATCCATGGACAAAGAAAATGGTGTGGTGAAGGCCTGGGGCAGGGAGTGGGTGCAGGGTGGAAGGGGTCAATGGGGAAAAAGGGGACATCTGTAATATTTTGAACAGTAAAAATGTCTACAGGGAGGAAACAAGATGGCGCGTAGGTAACAGCTGTACCGCCGCCTTCCACAACCACATCAAAATTACAACTAAAATACAGAACAACCATCACTCAGAACCTCCTGAAATATAGCTGAAAAAAAAGCTCTACAAACAGGGAACTGAAAAAGCATTGAGACCCGTAGGATGGGAGGAGACACAAGTGGATTGGGGCTGAATTCCTGAGGCGCGGCCGCGGGCCGACACCCCGCGCCGCGGTTTAAACCCGGAAGAGACATCTTGGCCAGGGCGTTTCCCGGAGGAGTGAGGGGTCCCAGCCCCACAGCAGGCCCCCAGCCCAGGGCTCCAGGGCTGAGAAGTCCCCACAACTTTGGGCTGTGAAACCAGCGGGGACTGTCGCTGAGGGTCGCGGAGGCTGCGGGAGCCCCAGGCTTTCATCTTAAAGGGTCCGCGCGCGCGGACTTACTAGGACGCGCTCCCTCTGAGCCCAGCGCCGGGCAGCGGCCTGAAAGGACCCGGGACACTCGGGGAGGAACTAACCTGCCTGAAATCCGGGCGAGAGCTGGAGGGGTGGCTTTCTCCCAGGCAGAACTGGCAAAGGCCATTGCTTCTTTGGCGAGTCTTCCCCGCACACAGCCAGCAGACAGGAGCCATATTCGAATCTCCAGCACCCGACTCACACCTTTCGCTCCACCCCAGTGACTCCTGGAGGCCCCGCCCCTCCCCATTGCAGGCTCATCCGGGCCATTTCCAGGGGCTTTTCTGTGCAAGTGACCTCTCAAGCCTCATGCTTAGGACTTTCCTAAAATCTCTCAAACAAGCAGCAGCTGGCCCCATATGGCTTGATAAGCGGCTCCAGGCCTGGCACTAGTGGCAGCTGCATTGGCTCATAGCTTGGCTTCTCCTGGGCACCTCCAAGCCCAGCCCAAGTAGCAGCCAACTATGGTTTGCTGTGTAGCTCATGCTGAGTGGTCCTGAGCAAGACACTGGTAGAGGCTGACTTTGCACGTCCCAGAAGGTCCCAGAGATAGTGCACCTGCTGGTCAGACTCAACCATGCTGGATTACAACCCTACCACATCCACGAGTGACATACTCAAGGGACGCACTTGGTGAACACCAAAGCTCCACTGAAGTAAATCCTGCTCCATAGGGGTGTCTCCAGCTCAGCAGCTCTTTGGCTGTGGTTGCAGCTGGTCCTCACAGCTGATTGGCCTAGGGGTCAATTCCTCCCAGTGATGCCAACAGCAACCAAGGCTCAATTACAACAGGACAGTGCACAGCCCACACAGGGGAGCACCTAGAAGGCCCAGCTCAGGTGACTGGGGAGGCTGAGCCATGGGACCCTACAGGACACCCACTACACAAAGCCACTCTACAAATTCCAGGAGACATAGCAGCTCTACCTAATACATAGAAACAAACACCTGGAAGCAGCCATAATGTGGAGGCAAAGACACATGTCACAAAGGAAAGAACAGAAGAAATCTCTAGAGGAGGAAATAAATGAAATAGACCCAAGCAAGCTAACAGATACAGAGTTCAGAATTTTGTTTATAAGGATGCTCAACCATATTAGTAAGAGTATTACGAAAACAATTGAGAAAATTGATGACAATAAAGTACCAATTTGAAATGAAGGCTACAGAAACTGAAAGGAAGAATACTTTTTACAGAAAATCAACAGTAGAGCAGAGGACTCCGAGAATCAAATCAGCAATTTGGAACATGAGGAAACAAAAAACACACAACCAGAAGAGCAATAACAAAAAAGAATCCAGAAATATGAAGATAGTATAAGGAGCCTTTGGGACAACTTCAAGAGGCCCAACATTCGTATTATTGGGGTCCCAGAAGGGGAAGAAAGAGAGCAAGAAATTGAAAACCTATTTGAAAAAATAATTACAGAAAACTTCCCCTACCTGGGGAAAGAAATAGACTTACAAGTCCAGGAAGCACATAAGGTCCCAAACAAGAGGAACCCAAAGAGGTACACAGCAAGACACATCATAATTAAAATGCCAGAGGTTAAAGACAAAGAGAGAATCTTAAAAGCAGCAAGAGGAAAGCAGTTAGTTACCTACAAGGGAGCACCCATATGACTGTCAGCTGATTTCTTAACAAAATCTTCGCAGGCCAGAAAGGAGTGGCAAGAAATATTCAAAGTGATGAAAAACATGGAACTACAACCAAGATTTCTCTACCCAGCAAAGCTATCATTTAGAACTGAAGGTCAGATAAAGAGCTTCACAGATAAGAAAAAGCTAAAGGAGCTCATCACCACCAGACCTGCACTACAGGAAATGTGGAAGGGTCTTCTTTAAGAAGAAGCTAATGAACAAAAGAATGTGATGAACTAAATAGATCAAGAGACATTGATGCATGCAACAGACGATCATATTTCAGAGAAAAGAGGGAAGGGGGGTGGAGGGCGGCAAGAGATTAACCAAAGAAGGTATATGCATATATGCATAACCCATGGACACGGTCAATAACGGGGTGAAGACCTGGAAGGGGGTGGAGGCGAAGTGGAGGGGGTCAATTGGGGGGAAAATGGAACACCTGTAATACTTTCAACAATAAAGATAAATTTTTTAAAAATGTCTACAATGTGTGAATTATTTTATATGCATCATTTCTAAATTTTATCAAATATTGCAAGGTAGGTATAATTTAGCTCCATTTATAAATCAGGAAGTTTATACTCAGAGGTTAAGTGACTTGCTCAAGTTCATAGCTTATTAATGGCCAAATAAGCAGTGATGCAGTCTGCCTGGTTCAAATGTACGCCCTTTATTTCACCACAATATTCTACCTCTCTGCTAAATGGATATCTTTATACTTCTTCTATATATTTGGTGTTTATCATATATTTCCAAAAGTGGGATTATTGGTGTAAAGAACAAGAACATTTTAAAGTGTTTACTCCATCCTAAAAATTGTTTTCCATGAAAGTTATGATGAATAGTCCTACCATCCCAAAATTTTTTACAGAAGGAAATGAACTTGGAGTAGATAAAAAGAGGTCACAACAATGAGTGAGAAAGGAAAATCTATCTAATGTAAATAACATGTATGCAATCATCTACCTTCTGTAACACAGATATTTCTACTTTGAAGATCTGATGGCAGAAGGTGTTCTCTATCACTGGATCTGAATAGGCACATGTAAAATTCTTAGGAATTATAAATGTGTGCAGGATCTAGCATATGGTAGATGCTTCATGAAGATTTAATTACTTAGTTACAAGGAACTGACATGGACTTCTGGGTATGGAAAGCTAGAAAGAGTGCAATTTCTACCCTAACAGCAAAAAAGCTAAATAATCTACAAAATCATAATTTTACCCTGAACCCACAAAGAAGTCTCAAGGAAACCAACCAGCCTGAATTATGAAGAAAGACAAGCACCTGCAAGGAGAGATGGGACATGAGCACTGGCTCAACTGTGGCTGCAGGGGGAAGAAAGGGTAACCATAGTACCTGGTACAAATAATTCAGCTAAATTTTTATGAACTGCTAAAGGCCAAGTATGGGCTAACATGAGAGCACAGTACCCTTGGGAGCCACAGACACAAAAAGAATTTACACACACTTGCAGCCTATTCTCTATGGATTTATAGAAATGATCTGGTGGAGAGCAGAAGCCATCACAGTAGAAGAAGCATACAACCATGTCCAATTCCTTCCCCCTCAAGGAATACAAGCTCTGGGGGAAGGGCAGCAAACCCTGTTCCCCCTTCCAGGGTGGAGCTGTGGAAAATGTAAAAAAAAAATAAGTCCTCTACTTCTGGGGGAGGGGCAGGAATTAGTACTGTGACCAGACCATTTAGAAGTGTCCTACCAGTAGCAGAAGATCAAGATAACTAATAAAGCCCAACTTCCATGACCGAAAGGCACAAGATCTGCCTATGACTGAAGCTGAATCAGGAAAACAGGGAACGTCTCCCCATCCCACACCACTATGTTTTCAAGCTTAACATGAAAGCAATAGCAGAATACCACTAGGGGAAGCACAAGAACATGGAGAATCTCTCAGGTACAGATGCATAGGGAAGGTCTAAAACTGCAGGTAGAGTGGGAATATTGAGGAAACACATTCAGCAAACCAACCTTCATGCTAAGTACAAGGTAACAGAGGAATTTGAAGCTAGTGGTAAACTTAGCAACAACATAACCAAAACATAGCTCATATTATTAGATTGACTCAACCTCTGATATTAACATCCTAACAGAAAAAGAGTGACCATTTCCAGGCATAACTACTGTTCTACATATAATGTCTGTCATTCAAACAAACAAAAAATCTGAGATACAAAAAGCAAGGGAAAAAGTCCACTCTCAACAAACAAAGCAATCAATATGACCAGCCTTATAGATAACTTGAATATTCAAAGTATAAAACAGAAAACTAACGTAACTATGATTGATATATGAAAGACTTTAGTGAAGCATGGATATTGTTTCAAGTAGAATATTACTTGAAGGTCTATACTGTGTAACTTAAGATGTATATTGAAAAATCTTCATTCTGTGCTTACATAACTGAATGTATCCAAACATCTAAAATTGTGCACTTAAAGTGGTAAATTTTACTGAATACAAACTGCAGTAAGTACTCACTTAATATTGATAGGCTTTCCAACTTTAGATGAAACTATGTACTATAATGGAAACCAATTTTACCATAGGCTAATTGATATAAACAAGAGTCAAGTTCCTATGGCATCTCATCAACATTATAGTGAAATGACATTGAATGAAATGATCTTAGAGGACCAGCTGTATACCTCAATAAACCCTAGTTAAAAAAATTATCATGCACAACTCACCTTTTTACCCTCTTCATTTTTCTTGTTTTAATGGCATCACAGTTCTGATGATTGATGATGAGAAACCATCTTTTTGTATTATCTAATCTTACCTTTGCTTTTTACCATATATAAGCGATATTTTTATTCTTAAGATACAGTGATGTAAAGAGCTCCATACCTTCAAATCAAAACAAGAATTCACACACACACACACACACACACACACACACACACACACACACACCCCTCAGGATTAAAATGTGTATAGATCCATGGAGATTATAAATGTGCTGTAAAGAAGAGGAACTTGTATATATAAGGTGTAGGTATTTATGCACAACTTGGCAAATTTTACCTAGATCACACAAATGTTAACTAACCATTCAGTCTGTGATGCAACTGAGGTAATATGAATAATGTATTTGTATCCACATAACATCCCTTTCTATAGTTCACTGGTTCTGTTAATAGAGAGGGACAAAATGGTTTGAAAAAATGTTTGTAATTAATATTGGCATCCCCGCCCAGCCGGGTGTGGCTCAGCAGTTAAGTGTCGACCTAGGATCCAGGCTATCGGGGTTTGATTCCTGGTCAGGGCACATGCCCAGGTTGTGGGCTGCAGCCGATCAATGTCTTTCTCATCATTGATGTTTCTCTCTCTCTCCCCCTTCCTTTCCTCGCTCTGAAATCAATGAAGATATATTAAAAAATATATATTGGCATTCTCTCTACTCCCAGTACTCACCAAGGTTCTTTCTGCTTTTAGGATCCTTCCACAATCTTTTCCCTCCCACTACTTAACTTCTATGCTATAGGCACTTTTGTGCAAATTTTAAAGATTCCCTCTATCCCAACCTGGGTAGATAAATTAAAAACAAAAAACAAAAAACAAAAAACCTTTCTAGGAAGCAGCAGCCCTAAAGCTACAAGGCTTGACAAGTATAGGGCACCCTTGTATGAACCAGAAAGAAATCCCTTCTGATGGACCTGTACACTTCTACACAACCCTAATATAGAGGACCTGTGGTCAGTCTACAGTAAGGGTCAACTTAGGGACAGTGATATGAATTTTGAGGGAGAGGCCTTGGAAAAGGGAATACTGTATTTTTACATAAACTTACACAATATTGAGAAAATGTGTATTCCTCATATTAGAGAGTGGGGGAAGGGCACCTGATCAAGGTGATGGTGCTACTAAAGCACACCCAACTCCAACCCAGCCTTTAACACTGCCTTGCTTCTGCTTAGAGTGCATCAAGATCATCTTCCAAAATGTGGCTTTTGCTGGTATCAGTATACCTAGCCCTTCCCCAAGGAGGTCAATGTTACCCTCCAATCTAAAACAAGCTCTCCTGTTGGATGCTTTTATATTAGTAGGAATTTTCTTACAGAGAATATATTACAACTGCAATTATATAGTAATTTATTTGTGTGCTTACTTATATATGTGCCTCCCCCAGCCACCACACACATCATACTCACATTTAATCACTTACACATTGCTAGACCATAAGCCCCAGAGAACAGGCACCGTCTGTTTTTTCATCATTTTATCTCCAGAGACTATCACAGTGCCTGGCACATGCTTTGTGCTTAATAAATAATCACTAAATAAATGCAGTTTTTCTTGTTAGGTTCTTGGGCAAACTCTGTCACACACATGTGCACACTCATGTACACCATATGATATTGAATGCTATGGACACCTTCCTTTTTATAACATTCAGTTTAAAACTTGAATGTGATTAATTAGAATGGTGTGGAGGTATAATATAAAACAAGTGATATGTTTATTTGGGTACATCTTATTTGAATTAGTTTCCTTTTCGATTGGTGATTTTATTAATTCTCTGCTAATAATTTTTAGATCTTATGTTTGGTTGGTTGGTTCATTGTAGATTGAAAATCCATTCCTTTTGTAATAATTGTCACAGGTGTCACTGAACTATCTTAATTTGATTCATTTCTTAAAGTGAAATGTTTTGTTTTGGCATTATATGATTTGCAGTGTAGGATTTTGCCTTGCAACCGCTCTTGCTATTAGAAGAGTGAGAATGAATATATAATCTATTTCCACTTACCAAATAGATTCTGCCATAAGTACCAAGGCCAATGGTTTTATCCAGGGAGAATATTCCAGTTGGATCCTGAAAACATGTAGAACAAAAATTGTCAACCATCTTGGGAAAATAAGCGAGGATTCAACTATCTAGAATGGTATTTCCAATCTGCCTTGCTCCCTTAGAATGGGAAAAACCAAAGTGTCATTTACCCGAAAAAAAAAAAAAGACATCACTATCTCCCTGGACTAAGTGTAGTCATTTATAACAAAGGAATAGTAATTGTATCATTAAACTGCAAAATGCATACAATTATGTGTAGTTGAGATATATGCATAATATAGTTAGACAAAACATTAAAATAGAAATAAGTTCATTTACTTGCAATTGAAATGCTCTTCTAATATCCATTTTTTTGGTGCTGATCAGACAAGCAGAATGTTTAAGTTACAGCAATGATGAGTACATATTGGATATAAAATCTAGGTAGCTTATGCAAATAACAGTAATTCTTAAGAAAGAAGATCATCTCTAAATATGAATAACAAAGCAAGATTATGGCATTAAAAGTTCATCACTTTTAAAAAATTGGCAAAGTGGGTTTTGTTTGTTTTTAAACTGATCTTTGCATATCATTTTATGGCACAAATTCACTAATATTTTCTTTGTCTTAAGCCTAAATATGGCACCATAGAAGACAAAATATAACATGTGTATGGGTAAATTCCTGAGGCTTCCATATTCATCCTTGAACATTATTTTCTTACCTTAAAATATGGATATCCCTTTCTTGTTCACCACAAAACATGATTTAAAAAAATTATCCCTACTTAAACTTTTAGTCTAGCATCTTATTTTGCTATTTTATCAAAAATTTTATGAGGTATGAATATATGCCAGTTTATACAAAAAATGGTAGCAGTGTTGACAAATTCTTGGAAATTCATGTGCCTTATAGAAAGCACATTTTATATATACAAACTTTGTTTAGCCTTGTTTGAAAACATTTTTATTACTGTGACAAATGTGAGCTACACAGAAAAACTATTGAGTTTATGCAATGTATGTACTGAAATTATAGACTCCTTAAAACTGATGTGATATTTGTGCAATCCAGCAAAACTGTCATAGGAAAATTACACAGCTCTGAGATTACTTCAGTCAACAAGTATTCAACCAGATAGAGTCAGGAGGCTGGAGTTTTAGCCCTAGCTCTGCCATTAATTAACTATATAACTCTGGGTAAGTTATTTATTTTCTTCAGGACTTACTTCTTCACATATATAAAATGAAGGTGCTGTGTTAGGTGATTTTCCAGCTCTAGCTGTAAAATCCTATAAGAAAAAAATCAGATTCCAACATTCTAAAGTCCAGATGATGCCACTGGATTGATACAACTGTTGTTAGAGAAAACAGCAGCCTACTTTATTAAAATCATCATCAAAATCAATGTCACAATGTGCACTGTATCATTATAAACAAATAGTTCAATGAATGTACTCCCAATGAAAATTCAAAAGTTACTTGAAATAGTAAATTTGAGGATTCAAGAGAAGTAAATATATATTGTTATAGTGGCCTTGATATTAAGGGTATCACTGCTATTATAACTCACTGAAATATTTATGGGAAAAAGTTAACCAACAAAGGAGTTCCTAAGGTCCAGCTTTAAGATTTTATTACTGTAGCATATTTCTTTGAAGGATATCAATGAAGGATTTATATTAGAAATTATCAATTTTGGAGAAAGAGCATCTGGCCATCTGTCAAAAAAATCAAATATGCTAACTGATTAGTATTGGTAAACCATACTTTTTTATAGTTAAGGTTGCATTTTAGCTGAAAAAGATACCATATATTCGAGAATTGTTGAATAATTGAACTTTATTTCTGTATCTTTGAGCATATCTTAAATTTTTAAAATCCTTTTTCTACCTTTCAATGACATAAGTATCTTGCTCATAAATTTTGAATTCAGGCATCTAATTACTAAAGAAAAGACACCAAGGAAATGGACAGGGACAATAAAATGCCTGTAGAATTCTTGTTGGTCTTATTTGTACTCATGTTGTATAGAAAATTTGTCCTGCTCACAAATGACCAAAACATCTTAATTCTCCTCATACCCACATTTAATAAAAAAGTTTTTTAAAGTTTTCTTTTGTTCTTAAAGACATCTCAGCATAATATCCATCTATTCTAAGAGTATTTAGTTTTATGCAATATTTTTTCATTCCCCATTTTCACACTGCATCTTTCAAGACTAAATGATCGTCAAACTGGGAAAAAAGAACTATGTTAATTACTAGGGTAATATTACTCACTTTCTTATATCAAATTTTCCACTTAATTATAGTTAGAAAAAACGTTTATTCTGGGTCCCAAAGGAAGGGAGAATTATAAAAGAAACTTTTTTTTTTTGGTCACTGTGAAATTAAAAAGGTCTATGTCAGAGGGGTTTCCACAATTACTTGGTCCTCTCCTCTGCTCTACAACGCCAAGAAAACCAGAAGAGGAAAGATCCTTATATCTATGACTGCTATATCAATTTGGAGATTATTTGGTCGTTCAGTATGCTTTGGTGTTCCATTTGGTGAAAAAAAGTTTAGTAATCAAGAAACCCCAATTTGTAAAAGTTTTTCAAATTTCTATAACATTTTTGAACCACATAATGTTTGGCAAATACTTTATATTTTGCTGGATTTTTCTATTTATGTACATTATCTGTTACAATTTCAAAGTCCTAGACTGGTTGCATATCTAGTACTTGGGAGATTTGTTTCTGTCTTCTGGATTCAAGCAGAGGGGGAAAGAAAAAGCACTTTGATGGATAATTTTACTAAGGGCAGGGGTGGGGGTAACAGGAAGAAAAAGAACCACTAGAAGGCAGTGTTTACTGGTTATGGAAGAGACTCAGAAGCAGAGGCTGATTGACAGAACCAAATAAGGCAGAAATTAAATTAATAAAAAAAGGTAGCCATTAAATGCTCAATAAGGGTAGCAATAAATTTCAGGTTTAGTGCAGTAATGAAGCAAACCCAGAGAACATATTCCAGTAGTCAGAGAGCTACAGGAAGGAAAGAGATTGCGCAGTACCTAAAAGGAATAGCAGAGGCTTTCTTTCTTTTGTTTTAAATATTAAATATAGCAATTTTATGAAAAGTCTTTATGGAGAGAGAATGTGAAAATAGCAGATATAACACTATAAGTGCCAGAGTGAGTTTCAAAGATAGTTGGAGGAATGGGCTTCACAATTCAAGTTGAAAACTTAGAAAAATAATCTCTTCTTCTAGACCAGTGTTTCTCAAACTGTGGACTACACAGACTCTCAATACATGAGAGTCATTTAGGGAATTTTATTTAAAATACACAGATTCCCTTGTCCCTACCATGGAATTATGAAACTGGAATTTCTGGGGATGAGTTCTAAGATTCCCAGATGACTCTTGTGCAGCATTCTTGTGCATTAACATAAAACCCACTGTTCTAGAAACTAGAAAAGAAGACTGAGAAAATAGATTGAAATACAGTGTCATGCTGAGGTGATGCTCTAGAATATGTAATGGAGGATATCCTGAATGTTTCAATCCTTGCGGATAAGAAAGTAAAACTGCTTCAAAACAGGAGACTAAGGGACTTGCTAAAGTGGAAATGTTCTGATGACTGAGCATGGAAAACAGGTTTGGTCTGGGTGGTGGAAGACTGGGAAAGCTGGCATTTATATTTAAATATAAATCTAATATAATTCAAATACAGTTTTTGGATCATGTGTTATTTCAGATCACCTTTGCCACTACTGTCCTCCAGGCCTGTCTAATTCTGACCCCAATATAGATTAGGACTACACATGGCAGTGTCAAATACCAAGGCCACAGCCGTGAGGAATGTCATTACCATGCTGGGCACATAAGGCAAAGACGACTGTCATAGTGAAGACATGCCAGATTTGGAGATGAATAAATAGTTTCCAGTCCCAAGGATTGAGTGACATAAACATATTAAGAAAAAAAAATAGAGAGATGATGATATAGATAGATGATAGATGATAGATATAGATAGATGATAGATGATGATAGATGATAGATGATAGATAGACAATGATAGGTAGATAGATGATAGATAGATGATAGATAGATGATACATAGATATAGATAGATGATAGATAGATAGATGATAGATGATAGATAGATAGATAGATGATAGATAGATAGATAGATATAGATAGATGATAGATGATAGATAGATAGATAGATAGATAGATAGATAGATAGATAGATAGATAGATGATAGATAGACAGAACACCAAGTATTGCTGGCAAGCAAGGTGGAAAAAAATGCATACACACACACATATAAACATAAGGCATTGACATTTGTTTTTCAAAAAGGAAGCACAAACCACAAATCTCTGTAATATTTTGTTTTGTCACCTATAGGAGATATTTATTCAATAGTCAATGCAGGAAAATTACAGCAACCCAATAATTAACAAACTAAAATGTAATTGACTTGTCATTTTTTGCTTATTATATTGGTTCTGTTATGTCTCTAACTTTAGTGTACCACGAAAAAAAAAGAGTTATGCAATTCCAGAGCCCCTCTCTTGCTTCCCCAGTTTTCATTCTTGCTTACTATTTTAAGTTTTAAAATAATATTTATGTAATAACAAAAATACAAAATAACCTTCCACTACTTTCTTTAAATCTCAATTTGCACAGCAAGAGTGACCTCTTTTAAGGTTCTGTGGCCTCTGGTCATTTAGCTGGCCAGCCCAACAAAGGACATGTATATCAATCTTAATCTAGACCCCATTTTTAATTATTCTATATTCTGCAAGATTTTTTTTTCTCAATGTGAAACTCTAAGGTCTGAATCACCCCTCATTATATGATAGTTGCCAAATTGGTATACTTGGTGTTGACAGATGCCAAGTTTCTAACCTTCATATATATCCTGTTGAGGGTAGTTATCGAAAGAGTTCCCATCACATGCAGATTTCTTTGCTTGCTTTATCATCTTTACTTTTCAACAAAATGCAAATTTCCAAAGAGCTAACTTAGATGTTGCTTGACCTTTTTATTTACTTTTACTTCTTCAGAGATTCAGGAAATAAGTCAAATGCAAAGAAACCCCAAATCACTAAAAAATAATGCTCCAGTGACCAAAGCAACAGTGAACTTTTCACATCTCTAAAAATTTGACATAAAAGAAATTGTAAAAGGGGTGCCACTTTTCTGTTAGATTTCTTAGGGTTTAGAGCTGGATGTTTGGGAAGGGGGAATAATTATGCATAATTTGTTCAGATAATTAAGACCTTCACAATAAGTTATAAAATTACTCCTGTATAATAAAAATTTAGAAATTGTTAGAAGTTAAGGACTTTATGAGGCTTTCATGAAGTCTGTAAAACAAGGACAAGCATCTATGCTTGGTTTTGTGTCTTATCCCTACTCCTACATTAAAAACAACCTTGTCTTTCTCCCTCCACACCACCACTAACCCACAGAAAAGTAATATTCCACTGGACTGCAATGTAAAGATTGCAGCCTTTCTCCTTATCTCCTCCGCTCTCACCAAGTTCTTATGTCCTGGGGCCATGACCGGGTCAGCTAGTCTGGGCCATTTCCCCCCATTTTGTGTGTGTGTGGCAATAAAACCTTTTCTTCTTTTTCTTTGTGTTTGGAATTCCTTGCTTTATCATTTCTATGAAGTCCTTTCCATTCCTGTCTTTAGTCAATTTTAGAATGAGATTATTTCAGTTTGCCCATATACAGTTTCACATATTTGCCCTAGTTTGCTTTTTGTCTCTTTCTCTCACCATACATAGAGAATGTTGGAGGAGGGTAACATTTCATTCGTTGGTTTAAAACTTTTATTTGGGAGCAAGTCTAGCCAGAATATGAAAGTTTTGTTCAGAAAGAAAACTACCAATTGAGGCCTCCATATTCATGTATGCACTGGGTGCATGTAGGATGGAAAATATTTATCTTTTAAAATTCTGTGACTTTATCTTCTAAAACTGCATCAATAACCACAATGCTAATATATGTAATACAGCATGTTTGTTTAAGGCTAAAAGCAATTTGCTAAAATGCTATCCACGTGCATCACCTCCTGCTCCACACTGTTATAATGTAAAATTATAGAGGTGAGGCTTGGGGAATGCCCTATTTTTAAGGTAGACAAGTGTCTTCCACCATCAAGGAGACATTTATTAAATGCCAAATGTGAGTAAAATTGAGGTACTGCATCCTTGAATAGTCCTATATCCTCAAGGTTAATATTTAGCTTTTCCTAAAGCAAGCAGGCTTGAACTATAGTTGCCTGGGGATCATTCCAGCACATGCAAGCTTATTCCCTTTCAGAGAGTCCAGGGGCCCTTTGCATTCAGGAAAGGGTGCGAGTGAAATGCCAGTCTAAAAAGAGAACTTAAAAAACGAATTTGGGTGGGATCCAGTATCTGCCAGAAACCAGATGCCAATGGAATAAGCGGCGCTGCTAAAATAATAAGTCTGGTAATAACGATGGCGATAATAGCTCACCAATCAATTACAACTTTGGAAGAAAGCTGAGCATTAGGAAAAAGGAGAATCCACAAACGAAAACCATGAGAAAACGGTAAATCTGGTTAGCTAGTAGAGAAAGACTTTTGTTTTTAAATTGCGGTGTGCAGAATTCACTTCTTCAAGCAGCGTCGAGTTCTTTTGCTCCCGCAATACCAAATCGGGAACGGTGCCCTGGCAGAATAAAACGGTTTTAGAAAGTACTTTTAGAAAGCGAGAGAAGTGAAACTCCAATGCTTTAACTTTCTAGCCCGCTGTCACCTACAAGTAAAGGTCATTCTGCGAGTGGGCATCTCTGCTGGCGAAAGAAGGAAACGACGAGGGGGCGGCGGGGTGATCCGGAGGAGTGCTTTTAGGAAGCCATGCTTCGCTGCTCTCTTTGGCCTCTCGTGGAGCCCAGCTAGGACAGGTACAGGAGCGCAGCAACACAAAACGGGCCACTTTTACAAAACGTCCGTCTGTTTAGGGTCCGCATAACCGCCACCAATTCTCCCTCCTCCACGATCCCCGGTCCCTTTGCCTTTCCTAGAGTTTGGCGCGGCTCCAGTGTCCAGGGGGCGCCTTTTCCGCAAGCCAGCACTCCGAGTCCCCTCCAGCACCCGCGGTCCCGTCGAAGTACTAGCCTAGCCTAGTTTTTGAAAGTCTGTCCCCTCCCCGGGTGTTCAGAACCCAAAGAAGAGAGCACTTTGGGAGCTATAAGTCTCTTCTACTCACCGGCAAGTGGCCCAGATCAGTGACCTCCTTGTCCCTCCAACCCCCAGGTCCCGCCATGGCTTCGAGCTGAACCAGAGCAGGCGACTAACGGATTTGGGCACGCTCTAGGTGTGGAGGACGAAGTGGTTAAGAAGTTAAAAGGGGAGGGGGGAGAAGGGAAAGGGCGGGGGAAAGGAATGGGGGACCGGGATTTGTGGTGTGGGAGATAGAGAAGGGGAAAGTGGAGAGAAAAGAGCTAGGAGTGGAGGGAAGTCGGAGTTTGAGAGGCGGGAAAGCAAGTTTGGCTAAGGTGAGAGAAGACCCTGCGCGTCCGTCTGGGAGACCAAGAAGCTAGAGGGGTGCTCCTCTGGCGAGAGCGCAGTGTCTGCCCCAGAAGAGTGCGCCTCTTTCAGGGTGAGGAGGGGGGCGGTGCAAGGAGGTGGCGGCCCCCGGGAACAGCTCGAAGGGGATTGGTGCAGCGTCACGTCGCCAGGTGGGCAGCGGCGCAGCAAGGAGGCGGGCTGGGGTGGAGGGGTTACTGCTGGAGGGAGGTGCTGAAGGACTATAACGGTTTGTGAGCCAGCCCCTGTCGGCCTCCCCCGCCCTCCTGCCCCCTCCCATGTCCACTGCTGCGCCCGCCACCCCCGCCCCCGCTGGCGAGTGTTCCACAGGAAACTTTTTCGAGGAAGCTGCCAGCCCCGGAAAACCGGTCCCGATCTGCAACGCTCCCAGCCTGGGCCCCACAGCTCTGCCACAGTTCAAACAGCCCGTTCCCCAATCTCCCCACGAAACACTTGCGACTTTTCTAGTTGTTTGTTTTCTCTTTCTGCTCTTCTGACTTTATTGCTCCGTTTATTGCAAAGACTCACCAAGTTAGATAAGGAAGTGATTTGCCACTGGGTTAGGGATCAGACCTAGGCGAGATCAAGTGCGGGCAGATAGAGAACACCAAATACTCCGCGGGGCCACCACAGCTCAGCTTTAAAAGCCTCTAGCCCAAGGCACCGCATCGTGAACACAGCCACTGTGAAGTCCCCTTGAGGCAGGCCGCATCTCTTCTGGCCCGGACTTAGTTGGTACCAGGTCCTGGCCGCTCAGTCGGGACCGTGCCTGTTACAGGTGCTGGAGGTGAAGAGAGATTGACTGAGCCTCTGAAGCCCTGGCTACCCTGGGTCTTAAATTTGCAGTTTGCCGCTCTCGCAATGCACAGAGAAAGTCCCTGCGTCCTTCCTGGTCTCGCTTTCGGGCTGGGTTTCATTCATTCGCTCTTTCGTTGCAAAACGTTTCCCCCGCACCCAGGCTGTTCTCGGTTCTCCCAAAAAGCGCAAGGGGTCTGAGACGCGGTCTAAAAGAATCTGACAAACGCAATTCACCGTTGAGAAATAAGGCTCCTGTTGAAGATTTTATGGGAAAAGGAATCTGTGCGTAAAACTACAACAGATTCTAAGCACTTGCGCTGCAAAGAGCACTTTGGAAAAATGTCCCGAAGCAGCTTACTTTCTCTGGAGCTCACGGACCATTCGCGCACCCGCACTCCAGGGTCGGAACGTGACCGGGGCGGGGGGGGGGGGCGGGGGTTGCTTCCTTTTTCTTTCTTTTTTAATTAAGAAATTTCTACCTCCTCTAGGAAGATTTACCTAAATAATTATTCCCAAGGACCCGGAGCTCACCATTTCTGACCCATGCTTCTAACTTTTCTATACTCTATATATTGGTGGATTTTGTTTATTTCGTATCTCTATCAACTTCCTAGCTTGACCTCTTTACAGTCCTTAAAGTCCGAGACTCAATGAGCTCTGTAATCGCCACAGCCTGTCTGAGGAACCAGGTCTCTCTAAATAAAGAAAAAATTCTGTTAATGGGTCAGAGAAAACCAACTACTACCCTTCCACAAAAAGAAATTAAGGAGTTCTGGATCGAATTTTTTTTGTTAATTCAAATGTGATGTAAACCATACAGAAATTATATTTTCAAGAATTCAAACCTTGACAACTTCACTGCACAAAATCTTGCCCTTTTAAAGCACAGTTTAAGAATCCCTGGATGATCAGTAAAACGTTTGCATCTTGCAAAATGTGAACCTAAAAGGAACATTTCATAACTACAGATTAACAGGTGAGCTAGTTAATAGAAAGTTATGCTTTTGTAAACACATATAGTTTTAGAAATGAAGACATGGAATCAAGATATGCAACACTTAAAGGAACTCTGAGAGATTCTTTGCTAAAGGGAAGACATGTTAATAAGTTAAGACTTTTTTTTTTTTTTTTTTTTTTTGGACAATGCGGTTTGCTGAAGGTAGAGTGTGGGAAAATGCACCATGGCCCTCCGGATGGCAGAGACTGTTTTAGCCTGTCTAAGGGCACAAGTCCAGACCAGGAAAAAAAAAAAAAAAGGAAGAAAATCCAGGTTATATCATTGGGCTCTCTAGTTGCAAGGTTCTGCAGGAGACTAGCAGCTTCATGACTCCATAGGGATTAGACACAACTAGGTTTGAAACCCCATGGTGGGGGAGGGAAGGGAAGTTTAGGTGTTTGGCCAGAATGTGACAGGGAACCCACACATTTTAAAACTTATCAATAATTTCAATGAAAAAGGAAGCATAGAGGAGCATGGAAACTCTACTTTGTGAACTGGCATTATGGGGATTTTTGTGGCCTGCTTGGAGAAGGTCAGTCCAGCCAGCAGAGGAGAAGGTAAATAGATGGTCCCCTAAGGCACTTATTTTCCAACTTCATTACCTCTTTTCCCTTCAACCCACAAACATCACTCCCCCCTCCTCTTCCAAAGTGTTATTTTTTTTCTCTCTTTCATTCTTGGTCTCAAACTGCATAAAAATAACTCTAGTCCATCCAGAGTCTAGGAACTTATCAGATTGTATTTACCCAGAAGGAATTTCTCTGCCAACACTGTATGTCCCATATTTATTCCATCCCTTTCTCCTCCATGCCATTCTGTTATCTTAAGGTCCAGAGAGCTTTGTAACATTTGTTGCTATTATTTTAATAGCTAAAATTTATTGATTGCTTGCTATATGTTCTGGACTATGTGTTTTGTATATATTATCTAATTTAATTTTGTCAAAAATTCTTCCAGGTTTTTAATTAACTCCATTTCATAGGCAAGGAAACTGAAGCACAGAGAGATGAAGTACCTTTTCTAAAGCCTCACAGCTAGTAATCGGAGGAGCCTGGCTTCCAACTCAGGCAGTCTGACTCCAGAGCCCACTTGTCAATGACTGTTGAAGAGCCGGTGCATATTTTGAGACTGTGTGAAGAGGAGCCAAATTCAAAAAAGCCTCAGGGTAAGTGAGATCAGATGACATTAGCTAGGCCCCTGAGCTATCCAGTTCCCCTTTCCCCCTCTCAGCATTCAAGCCCTCCTAACAGAAATAACAAGAGCTTTATAAAAAGAAATGGAACCCAGTTATAGCCCAAGAGTAGCCAGTGACCTGCCTGAGCAGAGATTACAAAGTGGATCACCCCACAGGGAAAAATGGATTTAAAGCTTAAGAAAGTTCAAGAGAAAAAAGCCCCAGCATTTTTCAATGTTTTAAAAATATTAAAATCCATTCCCATTCCTTCCAGAGAGTTTTTTGGCTGAGAACAAACCTTATTCAGTGAAGACTTGAAGGAGGCTGTGTTTTTGAGCAATCGTGCTTAACAGACCTGAGATGTTAAATGGCAAGGTTACAGCCAGTTAGCTCAGATGGTAGGTGTACTGTAGACATGGTGCCAAGGGTACAGGTTTGATTCCTCAGAGGGCCAGTATGCATCTCTCCACTCTTTGGCCCTTGATAGCACCTCCCCTCTGTACAGCCAGCCACTCTTTTTACAAAAAGAACTAAAAAATCAGTACTCTTAGCTTTGTATACAAAAAACTGTATATTCATTTTTTTCCATATAAATTACTAATCATCATATTATGGAGAAATTGTAACATGTAGATACATAAGAGTATATGTATGTTATGAAAATCAAAGATTCAAAAGATTCTAGCTACTTTTTCTTCTCTTTTTCATTTATACTTTTATGATTGGCACAATATATATACACAATATATATTAGACACTTAATTTTTAAAATATTTTTTATATTGATTTCAGAGAGTAAGAGGAGAGAGAGAAAAAAACATCAATGATGAGAGAGTCACTGATCGGCTGCCTCCTGCACGCCCCCAACTGGGGATTGAGCCCAAAACCTGGGCATGTGATCTCCTGATTCATGGGTAGATGCTCAACCACTGAGCCAAGCCAGCTGAGTTTAGACACTTTAAAATGAATCTTATAAAATGTTTCATTAAATATTTATTAAGCACTTAAACACACCAAAAGTTCTGTCATTTATTCTTTCCCCTTTACCTTGACATTTCATGCATAAAAATAAGTATCATGCAAACTTCTATTAAGACAAGTTTGCTGTCTACATTACTGGTCCTGGGTGGGAATAGTGAAATAAAGTTACACAGCAATCTCCTTGAAAAGATATTTTCACACATTTGTGATTGCAAACACTCCAGGTCCAATATCTACCAGGATATCTATGAAGAACTAGGGCAGCTTATCTCAAAGAGACTCATGAAGTCTTTGTTGAGGGAGGAACCTCATTTGGGAACCACTGGGCTAAAGGACCGTCTTAAGGATTTATTCCTTCTTTATGGAGACATCTTTGCAACTGTAGGATTTCTGCCACAGCCCCAACACTCTTGCCACCACTCCTTTGGATTTTTTTTTAAAGCGCCACTTCTGGGGGCAAAGCAACAAGCCACCTGATGTTTCTTAGGCTAAAGGTCATGAAATATGTCTTCTGACCATAGTCTGCAAAGCTTCTGTCACTTGTTATGGAATGCTCTTAAGCTCGGCATGATTTGAGCTATGCTTGTTTCTAAAATGGGGCCTGGGAAATTTGATCTTAGCTGAGCATAGGTCTTGTTGCTGTTGAAAACTGGAATGCTATTCTATAAAAAGACAATTGTTTTGTAAAGATAACTAAAACAGGGGAATTAAACCAAAAGTCAGATACATTTCTAACTTTGGTAATGGGGATTCCTTTTTTTCTCAGTGTTTTCCTTTGGAGGCCATTCCATCCTAGTCCTGCAATTCCCAACCTAACAACTTCAGGTTAGTCACCTTCCCTTATCCAGCACAAATGCAAACAGGAAAACATTTATCTTGATGCTAATGAATCTTATGCTTCAAGACACCTCATTTGCACTTCCAAGGGCCTGGGAATGGCCATAATAATTCTGTATTGACAATTTTACATTTCTTTTTTGAAGTGGGCTTCCCAAATTATAAAAGCTTCAGATCCAACAAAACTTGCATTTGACCCTAAATGCATAATGTATAGAAAATATAATAAAGAAGATAAAAAACTTATGAATAGGGACAGCAGTGTGGTGATTGTTGGGGGGAAGTGGGATGAGGGAAGGCAGACAAGAGTATAGGGGGATAAATGGCGATGGAAGGAAATTTGACTTGGGGGTAATGAACACACAATTCTTCACCTGAGATCTGAATAATTTTGTTAACTAGTGTCACCCCAATACTTTAAAAAAATAGAAGAAATATGTGTGTGTATAATCTCCATAATATCACTGAGGTTTGAGAGAATGAGTTGTGATTAGCAATCCACATCTAGAGAGTGTATATTTTGAAAAGAGAGAAAACTCAAAAAAGAAAAAAAAAATAGCACTAAACTTTAAGAAATTATCCATCTATGTAAAAAAGGATATATCACATAAGCAGGATGGATATCATTTTGATTGAGGATAAAAAAGAAAAAGAAAACAAAAGTGATATCGTTATGGTAGTATGGGCAATACTTTACTAAATACAGGTCACAATACTACCACTGGAGGAGGCAGTAATAATGATAGAGAACATACTTTTAATGTATTATGTTATTATAATAGGAAAATTCACAAAATTAATATATATCCATTGTAATAAGTCAAAAAATTCAAATGTGAATGCAGAAAAATGTAACAATCTCTAACTTCTCCATCTAATCACAAACCACCAATACCACTCCATCCTTCAAGATGTTAACAATTTGATTTGTATCCTTCTACACCATCCTCCATGACCATAAACTTTATAAAACACACACACACACAATACACATTTCTCTTTATTCTTTTGTTCTCTTTTATTTTTTTAATGAAAATGGGAGCATACACTACCTTGCAACTTAACAACATGTATCAATGATCTCTTTCCAGGTGAAATATATAGATATAGGTCATCCTAAAATTATTTCCTTAGATTTTTTCTAAAAGAAAAATCAGAATCTGATAATTTTATGCTGATGATTTAATTTATTAGAAGTTAAAAGAAACAATGAGAAAAACTGCTACTCTTGATTTAATTCTGAACAATGATAGAAAAGTTGGTTGATGATCTGGAAATTACAGGAATATATATATGTATATATATTATATATATATATATAGAGAGAGAGAGAGGGGGGGAAGGGGATGTGATTTTTTCATAGTTCTGTTTTGTAGAGAGCAGCATGCACACATACAAATAGAATCAAGAAATGTTCTGAGAAAACATTAGTTCCACAAAATTATTGTGATATATAATACACAATAGTGGAGGACAGGAGAGGAGAGAAAATTGATAGGGAGTACCCAGCTGTGTTACGTAGGAGCAAATCAATATGTTCAGAAAGATGACAATTAAAATTTAAAAAACAACAACCTGCAGATGTGATGGTGGTGATCTTTGGAACATAGTAGGAGTACCACAAGTTTGAAAACAGAAAAAATTCAAATTTTGAAAACACGACAATAAGCTAGATTTTAGAAACCATAGACAAGTCAACTTGATGTTGGTTCTAGGGGAATTCTCATGAAATAGTATACAGATGGCTCTTAGGAGATGCTTCCCAGGAGCAAGCGGGGATACACTGGTAATGAGAATGACAAACCAGCTCATTATCTATTTTAAATAGTGTAACGTCAAGCCTTCAAGGTACCCCCAATCAACCAGGTATCTTGTTATTTATGACATTATTTTGTGTGCTCTCTTCCCACAATGAATCAGGTCTGGTCCTGCTGTGGCTGATAGAATATGATGGAAGTGATAATATATGACTCATAGAGCTAGGTCACCATAGACATTGAAACATCTAGCTAGGTCTTTCAGATATCTTGATCTAGGCAAAGCCAATTGCCAAGCTTTGAGGGCACTGAAGCAGGCTGGCCTGTGGTGAGACCTACATGGAGAAAATAGACCTAGGGAAAAGAGTCAATACCATTTTGCCAATCATGTGATGAGCCACCTTGTAAGTGGATTTTCCAGCCTCATTCAAGCCTTAAAATGATAGCAGTCACAGACAATGTCTGACTGAAACTTAATGACAGACTCTGAGCTAAACCACCCTCAAATTCCCAACTCATAGAAAACATGAGAGAGAAGAAAAATTACTATTTTAAGCCACTAAATTTTGGGGTGAATTGTTACAAAACAATAAATAACTAATCAAATGAGTTGTTCAACAAATAGACCAGGATATTACTGTAGTCAATATATTTTTATTTCAGCAAAGGATCTTATAATATCCTTAGACAAGGTAGACAAATACAGGCTGGGTAAAGCATAGACATGCCTATTAATGACCAGCTGAACAAAACCGTTGACTAATGTATCAATAGAAAATTGGAGAGAACTTTTATTATTGGTATAAAGTTATCCTGAGCACTTGAGAGTAGCACTGTCCAATAAAACTTTCAGAAGTGGTGAAAATGTTTTATATCTGCACTGTCCAATATTATAACCATAGGAAACATAAGGTTGAATGCTTGAAATGTAACTACTGCAACTTACACACTGAATTTTAAATTTTATTTAATTTTAATTAAAGCAAATTTAAGTTTATATAGACACATGTGGCTAATGGACACTATATTGGATAGTGCAACTTTATGATTTAAGAAATCAGGTATGTCCTGGCTGGTGTCGCTCAGTTGGTTGAATATCATCCCATGCACCAAAAGCTTTCCGGTTTGATCTCTGGTCAGGGTGACAGGAGCCTACCAATCGATGTTTCTCTCTCACATCAGTGTCTCTCCCTCTCTTTCTCTCCCTTCCTCTCTTTCTAAAAAATAAAAAAAAAATTAAAAAAACATTTAAAAGAAGAAAATAAGAAATCAAGCTTGTTAAAATTTAGAGAGAAAAATAGGTAGAATCTTAAGGACAGAAACTCTAAAAGGAATGTGATACAGATTTTCTGTTTTTAGTTGTGTTCTACTTATTTATCAATGGTTTAAGTGAAAACATGAAAGACATGCATGTAACTTTTGTTGATAAACCCAAATTGGGTAGAATTATTAATATATAGGTTGGTAGTATTTTGCCTGGGTATGGCACTCCAAGGTTGGAGCAAGAAAGGAGTAGAGCTAAGGAAGTGACTGAGCACAGACATAGGCAGTCTTTAGAATTAGTTCAAAGGAAAGTGCTCCAAAGCCAGAACAGGGCAGAGGGAAAAAACCAATAAATTGGGCGTATATATGGGAGACAGTGAAGCAGAAAGGCTGAGACGATAAAACTAGAGATGAGACTGGAGCTGACAGAAAGCTAGAATGATTAATGATCAGGGGTTAGAAAAGGGAGGCAGGTAACAAACTGAGATGGGGCAAAGAAAAAGCACATATTTAGGCCAGTTGTTACTGGTTTTTGGTTGCCTTGTTCCAACTGCTGTTTTTGCTTATGGCAAATTGCATTCCCTCTGAGCATGGGTTATGGCATTAAAGTAGCAATGCCATTCTACAGATAATCATACTGTGCAAGAGCCTGGAATTATAAGCTTAAACCAACAAGATAGCATTTTATAGTTATAAGTGTGAAACTTTGCACCTAAATTTAAAAACAAACAAATAATCAATTCCATAAACACAAGAAGTAAGAAACTTAACTTTAAAAGAAGGTGAAGGGGTTAGCCAAAAAATATATATACAGAACATATAGACACAAACAACAGTATGGTGATAGCCAGAGGGAAAGGATGGTGGTGGCAAGGTGGATGTGGGCAAAGGGAGGGAACATGGGGATGGAAAAATTCTTTGCTTGGGGTGATGGGTCCATGGTGCAGTGTGCAGATTATGTTTTATTGAGTTGTATACTTAAAGCCTGTATGGTTTTGCAAATCAATGTTACCTCAATAAATTCAATTTTTTAAAAAAAGAATAGCCCCAACCAATGTGGCTCAGTTGTTTGGAGCATTGTTCTCTGCCAGAAGGTCATAGTTTTGATTCCAGGACAGGGCACATACCTGGGTTGCAGGTTCAATCCCCAGTCACGGCACATATGGTAAGCAGCCAATGGATGTATCTCTCTCTCTCTCTCTCCCTTCCTCTTGCTCTAAAATCAATAAAATAAAAAAATAAAAAAAGAATAAAATCCTAGTTTGGAATTTTAGAGCATGAAAAGGAAATACAATTTATAATTTTGCAACTATGAGAAATAAGTATCCTACACACTTGGCAACCAACCTCCAAGATAGCCCCCAATGTTCTCCATCTCCTAGTATTCATGATACCCTTGTATAGCCCTTTCCCACATTGTATCAGTGTTGTCTGTGTGACCAATAGATTATGGCAGTGGTGATGATATGTGACTTCTAAGGCAGGGACATAAAAGATAGGTGGCTTCTATCTTGTTCTCTCTCTCAGGACCCTCACTCTGGGGGAGGCCAGCTGCCATGTCATGAAGACACTCAAGCAGCCCTAAGGAGAGGCCCATGTGTTGAGGAACTTAGTCCTCCTGCCAACAGCCATGTGAGTGAGCTGTCCTTCCTGGAAGCAGATTCTCCATCTCCAGTTAGGCCTTTGGATGAAAGTAGTCTTGGATGACAACTTGATGGCAACCTCCAGAGAGAACCTGAGCCAGAACTGCCCAGTTTAGCTTCTCTTGGATTCCTGATACTCAGAAACTGTGCAAGATTATAAATTTTTGCTGTTTTAAAGTGCTAAGTTTTGAGGAGATGTGTTATGTATCAATAGATAACTAATACAACACATAATTGTTACAAAAATAAAATGAAAGGTGATTTTAATCTAGTATTGCAGTGATATCAGAAAGACTAGTAAAATATATAAATCAAGGACAATTTTTTAATTGCACCCTATGCCAAGGCATCTGAAGAGGTGTGATTATTTCAAAGTATTACATTTTAAGAAAATTAAACAGTCACCAAACAAGGTAAAGTTGAATGGTGATTAATTTATAAATCATGTAATTTGGAAAGTTTGAAGGGCTGGTAATGTATAGGCTTTTGAAGAGAAGGCTTAGTTGGGGAGATGGAGTAGCTGTCTTCACTCATTTTTAAAGGGAAGTCATAAGGAAGAAGGATGAATGGAGAGGTTCCAAAAAGGTAAAACTCAGAGCAGTTATGGAAGAGCACTCATAATTATCACTGCAAAGAATTAGCTGTTGTATAAAGGAGAGAACTTTAACTGGAAATATTTCAAGTGGAGACTTGATGGTCATTTGCCCTGGATTTGTATAAAGAACTCAGGTGAGAAGATTGAACTAAGATAACTCTAAATCCTTTCCAATTCTGAGAAACTTTGCAACTACCATTCTTTTCCTCTATATCTTGTGGTCTGGCTATTTATCCAGAAAATATTGCTATTCTGTTTCCAACTTAGGGACATGTACTCTACTTAAGTCACACCCATGAAATTACATTTTATATAAAGTCACAGAACAAATGCTATACTTGGTTAGAATGCAAAGACTTAACTAGCTATTTTTATATGTGGGGCAAATGCCAAGCAATGCTAGCATTGCCACCACTCTTTTCTTCTCCCTTTAACCTCCTCCAGATCCTAAGTGTTACCATGCAAAGTACACTCTCATTACAATCTGCAAATATCTACCTCCATCTCTTCTGTTTTTCTCTTTGTGGTGCTGAAACATTAAAGAGGATCTTTAAGGTCAGGTAGTGTGTGCATATGTGTGTTGGGTGGGGTAGTGTGTCACCTCTGGGAATGTGTCGGAGTGACTGTGCTTCTCATCCAACTATAAGTTATGGAACACATTCAATCAATTATTCCTCTTCTAGTGCTTCCAAGGAAAATCTGTGAAAAGTGCTTGCCTTACATGATATATATTTTCATCTAAGGAGGATGCAGAAAACATAGTGATGGTATTCTTTAAGCTTTTTTTAATTGATTGGATTTTAAAACTACATATCTTTATTGATTTTAGAGAGAGGGAGGGAGAGGGAGAGAGAGAGATAGAAATATCAGTGATGAGAAAGTCTTTGATTGGCTGCCTCCTGCATACCCCACTACTGGGGATTGAACCCGAAATCCAGGCATGGGCCCTGACTGGGAATCAAACCTCAATCTCCTGGAGCATAGGTTGATGCTCAACCACTGAGACATGCCGGCAGGGCTAATTTATTGGATTTTTAAGAATTATAATCATATGTATTTGCTATCATAAGTCAAATCATATAGGGTTGTGTAAAGAAAAAGTTAATAATTGCTTCTCCATCTCACACCCTGAGATAATGTTAACAGTCTGGATTTTCTTCCCATACTTTATTTTTGCTCATACAAGTATATACAAACATACATAAAGATAATATATTTTCTCTATATTTTAAACTAAGCAGATAGGATCATACTATACATATTACTCAGCAACTTGCTTTATTTAACTTTATATGTTACAAACATCAAAACATATAGATCTAACTTACTGTTTTAAGAACTGCAAGAAAAGACTGATAGGTTTGATCACAAAAAAAAAAAAAAACTTAAAAAATTAAATGGATCTGGAAAAATATTTGTTTGTAACACATGTGAACAAAAATGATTATGTCACTAATAGACAAGGAGCTCCAACAAATCGGTACAGAAAAACAAACGCTTCAGGGGGAAAATGGGCAAAAGTTATAAATGGGCAATTTACAAAAGATATACAAGTAACCAATAAACTTGTGAAAATGTGTTCAGTGCCATTGTAGTCATGAAAATGTAAATCCAAAGAAAGAGCATATTACATTAAAATTATGAAAATAACAAAACTTCATTGTAAAACAGGGTAAGTGTAAAATTATATAGAGGTGTATAAAGAAGTACATAATAGGCCCACCTTCAAACTTGCAGTCTCAGTTCCCATGAGTTAACCATATTTACTATTTACCACATAATTCTCCTTACAAACATAAACAAATCCACAACAAAGGTTATTTTATTTTATTTATTTATTTTATATTTTTCCATCACCTTTTATTCCCCCATACTCTCTTCCATCTCCACCCCACCCCCACAATCAACAAACTGTTGTTAGTGTCCCTGAGTTCTTGATCTTTTAAAAAATGTTTTGTTCAATCCCTCCAACCCCCCACCAGAGCTGTCTGCCTGCTCTCTATCTATAAGTCTGTCTCTATTTTACTTGTTAGTTCAGTTTGTTCATTAAATTCCACATTAGAGTGAAACCATATAGTGCTTGCCTTTCTCTGACTGACATATTTCACTTAGCATAATGTTCTCCAGGACTATTCATGCTGTCACAAAGTGTAAAATTTTCTTTTTTATGGCCGAGTAGTATTCCACTGTGTTAATGTACCACTGTATTTTATCCACTCATCTACTGATGGGCACTTGGGCTGCTTCCAAATGTTGACTATTGTAATAATGCTGCAATGAACCTACGGGTGCATATATTCTTTCTTTTTTAAAAAAAATATATCCTTATTGATTTCAGAGAGAGGAAAGGAGAGGGAGAGAGAGAGAAACATCAATGATGAGAGAGTCATTGATCAAGCCTGCAACCCAGGCATGTGCCCTGACCGGGAATCGAACCCCGATCGCCTGGATCCTAGGTCGACGCTCAACCGCTGAGCCACGCCCGGCCGCGCCATATATTCTTTCTGATTGGTGTTTTGGGTTTCTTAAGATATATTCCTACAAGTGGAATTACTGGGTCATAAGGCTGTTTCATTTTGAATTTTTTAAAGAAACTACATACTGCTTTTCACAGGGGCTGTACCAATCTACATTCCCACCAACACTGCATGAGGGTTCCCTTTTTTTCCACATCCTCACCAGCACTTGCCGTTTGTTGATTTACTGATGCTAGCCATTCAAACAGGTATGAGGTAATATCTCATTATGGATTTAATCTGCATTTCTCTGATGAATAGTGACATTGAGCATCTTTTCATGTATATATTGGCTATCTGTATGTCCTCTTTGGAGAAGTGTCTATTCAGGTCCTTTGCCCATTTTAAATTGGATTGTTTTGTTTTTTTGGTGTTGAGTTTTATAAGTTGTTTATGAAGTTTGGATATTAACCCCTTATCATATGTAACAGTGTACATGTTCTGCCATTCAGTGGGTTGTCTTTTCATTTTGTTGATGGTTTCCTTTTCTGTACAAAAACTTTTTAGTTCTATATAGTCCCATTTATTTATTTTTTCTTTTGTTTCCCTTGCTGAGGCAATATCAGAAAAAAATATTGCTACGAGAAATGTCTGAAATTTTACTGCCTATGTGTTCTAGCATTTTTATGGTATTGAGTCTAACATTTTAAGTCTTTAATTCATTTTGAGTTTGTTTTTTTAAAACTATGTTTTTATTGATTTTAGAGTGAGAGGAAGGGAGAGGAACAGAGAGATAGAAACATTGATGAGAGAGAAACATCGATAGGCTGCCTCCTGCATATGCCCTACTGGAGATCAAGCCCACAACCTGGACTTTGCCCTGACCTGGAATAGAACCGGTTACCTCCTGGTTCATGGGTCAATGCTCAACAACTGGGCAACACCAGCTGGGCAAGTTGATTCTTTTTAAAAAATATTTTTATTGATTTTTAGAGAGAGAGGAAGGGAGAGGGATAGACAGATAGAAACACCAATGAGAGAGAAACATCGATAAGCTGCCTCCTGCATGCACCCCACCTGGGATTGAGCCTGTGACCCAGGCATGTGCCATGACTGGGAATCAAACACAAAACCTTTTGGTACACAAGATGATACCCAACCAAATGGGCCACACCAGCCAGAGCTTGAGTTTATTTTTGTGTGCTGTGTAAGAAGTTTGTCTAGTTTCATTTTCTTGCTCATCTCTATCCAATTTTTTCAACATCATTTTTCAAATAGACTATCTTTAACTCAATGTATGTTTTTGCCTCCTTTGTCAAATATTAATTGACTATAAAGGCGTGGATTTATTTCTGGATTCTCTATTCTGTTCCATTGATCTATATGTCTGCTTTTATGCCAGTACCATGCTGCTTTTATTATTATGGCCTTGTAGTATATTTTGATATCAGGTAGCATGATTCCTCCAACTTTGTTCTTCTTTCTCAAGATTACTGTGGCTATTCAGGGTCTTTTGTGGTTCCATATAAATTTTGGAATATTTATTCTACTTCTGTGTGATACTCCATTGATATCTTGATAGTTTTTGTATTGAATCTGTAGATTGCTTTGGTTAGTATGGACATTTTAATGATGGTAATTCTTCCTGTCCATTAACGTGATATATGCTTGCAATTATTTGTGTCATCTTCAATTTGTTTATTCAGTGACTTATAATTTTTGAGTACAATTCTTTTACATTCTTAGTTAAATTTATTCTTAAGTGTTTTATGTTTTTGAAACAATTGTGAATGGGGTCATTTTTTTAGTTTCCCTTTCTTATAGTTCATTAATGGTATATACTAAATTCGTTTATCAGTTCTGGTAGTTTTGGGGTGGAATCTTTAGGGTTCTTTATATACAGTATCATGTTATCTACAAACAATGACAGTGTCCCTTCCTCCTTTCCAATTTGGGCGCCTTTTGTTTCTTCTTCTTGTCTGATTGCTGTGGCTAGGACTTGTCTGATTGCTGTGGCTAGTACTATGTTGAGTAAGAGTAGGAAAGAGGACATTCCTGTTTTGTTCCTTACCTTAAGGGAAAATCTTAAATTTTTTGCCATTGAGTATGATATTGGCTGTGGCTTTGTCATATGTGGCCTTTATTACACTGAAGTATGTTCCTTCTATTCCCATTTTGCTGAGAAGTTGTTTTTTTTTTTTTTTTCATAAATGTGTGCTGGATTTTATCAAGTGCTTTTTCTGCATCTATTGATATGATCTTGTGGTTTTATTCTTCATTTTGTTTATGTGGTGTATAAAGTTTATTTCTTTGTGAATATTGTACCAACCTTGCATCTTTGGAATAAATCCCACATGATCATTGTGTATGATCTCTTTAATGTATTGCTGGATCTGGCTTGCTAATATTTTGTTGAGGATGTTAGCATCTATGTTCATTAGGTATATTGGTCTATAATTTTCTTTCTTTGTTGTGTCTTTATCTAGTTTTAGAATTCAGATAATTTGGCCTCATAAAATGAGCTTGGGAGTCTTCCATCCTCTTAAATTTTTTGGAATAGTTTGAGAAGTGCTATAGGTTTTAGTTCTGCTTTGAATTCTTGGTGAAATTCACCTGTGAAGCCATCCAGTCCAAGACTTTTGTTTTTAGAATTTGTTATTTTAATTGTTTATTAAACTTATTGGGGTGAAATTGGTTTATAGGATTGTACAGGTTTCAAGTGTATATTTCTCTGATACAAAATCTGTATATTGCACTGTGTGCCAACAACCTTAAATCAAACCATCTTGTGTTACTAGAAATTTAGGCTCCCACCACCCCCCAACTCCCATACACCCACTTCCCTCTGATAACCACAACACTGTTGTCTGTGTCCATGAGGTTCAGCTTTATATCCCACATATGAGTAAAATCATATAGTTCTTAGCTTTTTCTGTCTGTCTTATTTCACTTACCATAACATTCTAAAGGTCCATCAATGTTGTCACAAATGACAGTATTTCATCTTTTCTTATGGCTGAGTAGTACTCCATTGTATATATGTACCACATCTTCTTTATCCAATCCTCTACTGAAAAACACTTTGGATGTCTTCATGTCTTGGCCACTGTGGGTAATGCTGCAATGAGCATAGGGTTGCATATATTTTGCGAATATGTTTTCGAGTTCTTTGGATAGACACTCAATGGAAGAGTGGCTGGATCATATGGTGACTCCATTCTTAATTTTTTTTAGGAAACTCCATACTATTTTCCTAGTGACTGTACAACTCTACATTCCCACCAGCAGTGAATAAGGGTTTCCTTTTCTCCACAACTTCTCCAACACTTGTTATTGCTTGTCTTGTTGATAATAGCCATTCTAACATGTGGAGGGTGGTATCTCATAGTTTTGATTTGCATTTCCCTGATAACTAGTGAAGTTAAATATCTTTTCATGTATCTGTTTGCCATTTGTATTCTTCTTGGGAGAGGTGTCTGTTCAGGTCCTCTGCCCATAATTGGATTGTTTGTTTGGTGTTGAGTTTTATGAGTTATTTATGTATTTTGTATATTAACCCTTTATTCAAAGCTGTTCTTTGCAAATACCTCGGTCAATTGCCCATTTGTTTTGTTATCAGTTTCTTTTGCAGTGCAGAAGCTTTTTAGTTTGATATAGTCTCATTCATTTATTTTTGCCTTTACTTTCCATAACTTTGGGGTCAAATTTATAAAATGTTCTCTAAGACCAAAGACATAAGTTTAGCACCTACGTTTTCTTCTATGAAATTTACTGTTTCAAATCCTATATTAAGGTCTTTGTTCCATTTTGAATTAATTTTTGTACATGGGGACAAACTGTAATCTAGTTTCATTCTTTTGCATGTAGCTTTCCAGTTTTCCCAGCACCATTTATTGAAGAGGCTTTCTTTTCTCCATTGTGTGTTTCAGGCTCCTTTGTTGAAAATTATCTGCCTAGCTACATATGCTTTTATTTCTGGGCTCTCAATTCTGTTCCATTGATCTGTGTGTCTAGTTTTCTGCCAAAACCATGCTGTTTTGATTATTGTGGGTCTGTAGTATAACTTGAAGTCAGGTAAGGTCAGCTTCATTCTTTTTTCCCCTTCAGGATTCCTTTGGCAATTAGGTCTCTGGTGATTCCATACAAATCTGATGATTTTTTATTCTATTGGAAGTCTTTCTATTACTGTTTCAATTTCATTAGTTGCAATCAGTCTGTTCAAATTTTATGTATCTTCTTGATTCAGTTTTGGATCTAAAAATTTATCCATTTTGCCCAGATTGTCCAATTTTTTGGCATATAGTTGTTCATAATATTTTTTATAATACTTTCTCTTTCTATGGTGTCATCAGTTACATCTCCTCTTTTGTTTTTTAGTTTATTTAATTGGGTCCTCTCTTTTTTTTCTTGATGAGTCGAGTTGAATGAAGGCTTGTCAGTCTTGTTTAACGTTTTAAACAACCACTTCATGGTTTCAATGTTCTTTCCATTTTTGAAACTCTATTTTGTTTATTTCTACTCTGACTTTTGTTATTTTCTTTCTTCTACTCACTTTGGCATTGTTTTTTGTTCTCTTTCTAGTTCATTTAGGTATAAGGTTACATTGTTTATTTGAGATTTTTCTTGTTTCTCAAGGTAGGTCTGTAATGCTATGTATTTCCCTCTTAGAACTGCTTTCATTGTCTTATAGATTTTGGGTTGTGTTCTCATTTTCATTTGTTTCAAGGTATCTTTTGATTTCTTCCTTTAGCTCATTGTTATCCCAATCACTGTTTTGTAACATGTTATTGAGCTTCCATGTGTTTGTTTTTTTTGGGATTTTTGTGTGTGTATGATTGATTTTTAGTTACATACCATAGTGGTCAGAGAAGGTGCTTGATATGATTTCAATCTTCTTACATTTATTGAGAATTGTTTTGTTTCCAAAAATGTGGTCTATCTTAGAAAATGTTCATCGTGTACTTGAAAAGATTGTATATTCTGCTGCTTTGGAGTGAAATGCTCTGAAGATATCACTTGAATGCATCTGATCTAGTGTGTCATTTAAGGGTGCTGTTTTATCATTGATATTCTGTCTGAAAGGTCTATCCATTGTTGTCAATGAGGTATTAAAATCCCCTACTATGATTGTATTATAGTCCATTTCTCCCTTTATGTCCATCAAGATTTGCTTTACTATTTAGATGCTTTTATGTTTGGTGCATAAATGTTTACTATGGTTATAACCTCTCATTGGGTTGCTCTAATTATCATTATATAGTGTCCTTCTTTGACTCTTATTATAGCCTTTGTTTTAAAGTCCATTTTGTCTAATATATGTAATGCTATCCTAGCTATTTTTTTCTTTCCATTTGCTTGAAATATCTTTTTTATCTCTTTACTTTTAATCTGTGTATATCTTTCATTCTGAGGTGGATCTCCTCTAGATATCATAAGCAAGCATCTTGTTTTCTTATCCATTCAGCTATCCTATGTCTTTTGATTAGAAAATTTAAACCATTTACATTAAAAAAATAAATAAATAAACCATTTACATTTAAAGACACTTGATAGGTATGTATTTATTACCATTTTATTTTTAAACTATGTTCCTCTCTTTTTCTTCTTCTTAAACAGATCCTTTAAATTCGTTGTAATACTGGTTTTGTGGTAACAAACTCCTTTAGCTTTTTTGTTTGTTTGTTTGGGAAGCTCTTTATTTCTCCTTCCATTTTAAATGATAGCCTTGCTGTGTAAAGTAATCTTGGTTGTAGGTTTTTGCTTTTCATCCCTTTGTGTATTTCATGCCAACCCTTTGGAGCCTGAAATGTTTCTGTTAAGAAATCAGCTGACATTCTCATGGGAGCTCCCTTGTAGATAACTGTCATTCTCTTGCAGCTTTTAAGATTCTGTTTGCCTTTAACCTTTGCTGTTTTAATTATGATGTGTCTTAGTGTGGGCCTCTTTTGGTTCACCTTGCTTCAGAATCTCTGTGCTTCCTGGACTTGTGGGAGTTTTTCCTTCCCAGGTTAAGGAAGTTTTCTCTCATTATTTCTTCAAATAGGGTCTCTCTCTCTTGCTCTCTCTCTTGTTTTTTAGGTACCCCTACAATGTGAATGTTGTTACACTTCATGTTGTCTCAAAGGTCCCTTAAACTATCTTCATTTTTTAAATACTTTTTTCTTTTTGTTGCTGTGATTCAGTGTTTTTTCTACGTTGTCTTCCAAATTGCTGATTCAATCCTCTGTTTCATCCAACCTGTTGTTTATTTCTTCCAGTGTAGGCTTTATTTCATATATAGTATTCTTCATTTCTGACTGGTCTTAATTTATGTTTTCTATGTTTTTTTAAAATGCTATTGAGCATCCTTATAACCATTACTTTCAACTCTATATCTTATAAATTTTTGCCTCCATTTTATTTAGCACTATTTTTGGTGATTTCTCCTGTTCTTTTTTTTCTTTGTCTCACCATTTTGGCTGCCTCTTTGTGTATGTTTCTGTGTATTAGATAGGTCTTCTATGACTCCCAGTCTTTGTGGGGTGTCCTTAAGTTGTAGGTGTTCTGTGGGTTCCAGTGGTGCAGTCTCCTTGATAATCTGAGCTGAGTTCTACTAGAATGTCTCTTGTGAGGGGTATGTGGGCCCTCCTGTTGTAATTGAGTTTTAATTCTTATTGGCCCACTTGTGTGTGGAATCGACCCTCAGCATGGCTGACTGTGAAGATTAACCCCAACCACTGCATTCTTGCTCACGCGCAGGTGCTAAGCTCACATAGTGGAATTTACCTCAGCAGGGTTTGGTGCCTACTAAGATCTCCCTTTGCATAAGCTTTTGAAGCTTATTGGAGACTGCTCTGATGTTGTCTGAAGCTGGCCACTGGATGTGTTATTTCTGGGCTTCTTGGGAGAGACTCTGATGCAGACCAATGTCAGACACTGCTTGCGACTGTTCTTGGACAAACTGTTTGGAGCTACAAGCAATTCATAGTCTGTGGCTACCTCTGCTGTGCTTGGGTGTGAGTGAGAATGACCAAGCTGCAGATCAAGGCTGGTTTTTAATAGTACCAGGCCCAAGGACATATCAGTAAATGTCCTAAGTCACCCTGAGCTCTACCTCTGCTGCCTTTGCCTACTGGCTGCCTATTAGGCTCAGTCACTGAAAGAGCCTTTGGTGGTACTCAAGTTGCATAAGGTAGGTTCGCAGTGAGACACTAGGAAAGGCTGAGTGTTGTTCACCAGACTGATGCAAATTCAAACTCAGTGCCAGTGGTGGGTTTGAGGCCACAAAGCAAATGTCCCTGGGGCTAGCAAGTCTAGCTGCCAGCTGACTAGGTGCTTGCACACCTTTGTGTTAGTTTGGGGTCAGGGAGTCATGAGGATGAAGACAACAGAGTTTATGAGGCCCAACCAGACCAAGATTTGGCCATGTGAAAGTAGGGCTTAACTTTGTTCTGGCATGTGTGTGAAAAATACCCTGTCCTAGATCCACACTACTCAATATATCCCAGATTCTGCCAAGAAGAGATGGAGCTCAGCTGCCTGGGGCTGATGAGAGTCAGGAGGATGGGGCTAGTAGATCTCCTTTGAGGAGGAAGTGTCTGTCAGGATTTAGGCAAAGTGGGGGGTGTGGCCGTCATCCCAGAGCCACACAACTCAGTCTGTCTTGAATTTTGCTCTAATCTCTCCAGGGTGGAGCCATAGGATTTGTGTGGGTGGGGCCTCTGAGGCATGGAGTGTAGCTCTGATGGAAACCTGGAAGGTGGTTCTAGCATTTCTCTGTTGAGGGGGAAGCACCGGTCAGGTTCTTGGGGAAGTGGGAGGAATGGCTCCTGCCCCAAAGCCACACAATTCAGCCATTGCCACCCCTTGAGTCTGCCCAGAACTACACACAGTGGCCAAGGCTGATGACTCCTCAGCAGCGTGTAAGCTCTGCAATGTGGGGAGAAGGGGAGTCCAGAGGATGGAACTATTGCTTTTCCCCAGACTAATGCCAAACAGAGGGGAGTACTCCACCCAAAATAGATGGCATCTACTGTATGGGAGGATGACTCAGCGCAAGGATCCTGGCATATGTCCCTTCATCTCTCCCTTCATAAACCCCAGACTCTCCTCACAAGACTCTAGTCTGCACTGCCTACTTTCCACCTGAGCCTAGGATAAGTGACTATGAACAAAATTTTGTGTGTTGGCCTTTTAATAGGGCACCAGTGTCTCCAGCAGATTTCTGTATCTCTGTGATGTACAGAAAACACACTGCTTTTCATAGCCAGATGTTATATAGTGCCTCTTTCCAGCTCTGGTGCTCTGAGCTGGGGAGCTCTGCTTAGAGTTTAGGCCCCACATTTCTCAGGGGAAATCCCTTGCAGCTGAGATATCCCTCCAGAATCTCAGTCATCACCTATGGGAATGGGGCCAGCCCTTTTTGTGTCTCTGCCCTTCCTACCAGTTTCATGTCTCTTCCTTTGTAAATCCTTGGTTATAAGACTTCTCTTCAGCTTGTCTTGATTTAGTTATTAAAGATGATTGTTCTTAGTTGTAATTTCAGTCTGGCCCTGGGAGGAGGTGATTGTAGCTTCCACCTACTCCGCCACCATCTGGATTCTCTCTGCTCCATTTTATTGACTGTGCTTTTTTGTCAAAGATCAATTAACTATATTTATGTGGGTCCATTTCTCAGCTTTGTATTTTGTTCCCTTTACTTATTTTTCTGTTTTTTTTCACTAATATCACAATGTCTTGATTACTGTAGCTTTATATTAAGTCTTGAAGTCTGGTAGTGACAGTTTTCCAATTTTGATTTTCTCCTTATATATTGTATTGGTTATTGTTAGTTTAATGCTCTGCATATTAATTTTAAAGTAAGTTTGTCAAGAGTCACAAAATAATTTGCTGGGGTTTTGATTGGGATTGCATTGAATCTTTAGGGCAAGTTGAGAATAGACATATTGACAATATTGAGTCTTCCTATCAATGAACATAAAATAACTCTCCATTTATTTAGTTCTTTTTTATTTTATTTATCAAGATTAATAGATAAATAATATAGTTTTCCTTATATAGTTTTCCTTATATAGATCTTGTATATATTTTATTATATTTATACCTAAGTATTTCATGTTTTGAGGGTCTTAATGTAAATGATACTGTGTTTTAAATTTCAAATTCCACTTGTTCATTGCTGGTATATAGGAAGACAATTAACTTTGTGTTGTTCATGCTGTGTGCACAACTAATGAGTGATTATAACTCATTAGTTCTAGGAGTTTTTATGTTGATTCTTTTGGATTATCTATGTAGACAATCATGCCATCTGCAATAAAGACAGTTTAATTTCTTTCTTCTCAATATGTATTCTTTTTATTTACTTTTCCTATCTTATTTCATTAGCTAGGATTTCCAGTATGATGCTGAATAGCAGTAGTAAGAGGGTACATCTTTGCCTTATTCCTGATCTTAGTGCAAAAGCTTCTAGTTTCTCACCATTTAGTATGATGTTAGCTATAGGTTTTTTGTAGATATTCCTTATCTAGTTGAAGTTTCCATCTGTTTCTCATTTACTGTGAGATTTTTTTCATGAACAGGCATTGGATTTTGTTCATTATTTTTTCAATTATGGTGATGACTTTTTAGATACAACACTTTTTCTGCATCTATTTATGTTTTTATGTGATTTTTTTTTTTGCCCCCCTTTAGTTGATACAGGATAATCAGAGTGGACTGAATTTGTAAATTTCACTTTCCTTAGGTCAATTAAGCTCTGATTATATCCTGAAAGGTTAGTCTCTGGTTAACTAGATTCCCATGAGTGTGGGCCTTATTAAGAAGAATAAAGAGCCCTGGTTTATTTCAAAATGGTTCATTTTACTCTTCCCCATGATGTAAGCACAGCAGATTATTTTTCACCAGTATTTACTGTGAGAACAGAACATATTTAAGCTCCTGGAGGTAAATTTCACAATATCATGGGGGACTCCGTATGACAGAGTCACCCAGGGGTTTTTAACTCTCAGACTTACCCACCTTGAGCCTCCAACAATTCCTCACTTACAGTTCAGTTTTACCTACCTTGGAACTGGTTCCCACAGTAGTTTTTGTTCATGAGTCTTAGCTCCTGTAAGCTGCAATTCTCTGTATGTACTTGTCTATCTTTCCAATCATGGAGGCAGTAGTTTTTCTGGCATCTTCTCCTTTTGTATGGATCCAAGAAGAGCTGTTGATTTTTCAGTCTTTCATCAAAGAGCCAAGAGTATTATTATGTAATATATGTATTCTTATAGTATCTGGACAAGCTAAGTTGCAGTGAGAGGAAAATGCTGTCCAATTATGTCTTTATTTTTCTGTAAACATATATTTGAAATATTTTTTACAGAAATGCTGATGGAAAATTGTCATTTCATTTTTTAAATTTTCAACTTGAATTAAGAAATTTTTAACATTCTATTCCATTTAATTGTTTTTGTTTGTTTGTTTGTTTTGTTTTGTTTTTTTACTGCCAATGCCATTTTCTGTATTTGGACCCTTGACTGTTAGCCTTATGATGGCAGCAATTTTACGAGGAAATGAAGGGTCATGCTATCCCCCATCATATCTGGGTACCTACAAGTGATTAGCTAGCTGGCGTTGGAAGGTGTAATGAAAGGCTTAGCTCTGTATTAGATGTTATTGGGCATATCTATTTAGAGATGAGTTTCATGTAAGTGGATAATATGTGTTTTCTCTATTTTGGTTAATACCCAACTCTTCTTGAGCAAAGAAGTTACCTTAATTCTCATGGCTCCCTGATTGATTCATCTTTGATTCAATATCTTGCCCTCTTATAAAGAAATATTGTCATTGTTATTTATGTATTTTTAAAACTAGAAAGTTATGCCATATTTTTTTCAGTTAGGTAAGCCAAATGATAGGAAGATCAGTACTTGAAAGGGTTAGAATGTGTATAGTTAGCAAAAATAGAGCAAGAAGAATATTGCTTCATTGTTCTGTTTCATCAAGTCTGATCCCTGACATAGAAGATGTCCACTGATAGTTTTATTTTACCAGACATATCCAAAAAATATATTACTAAGAATGCTGTCAAAGAATTTATTTCCTATGCTTTCTTCTAGGAGTTTTATGGGTTCACGTCTTACATTTAAGTCTTTAATCCATTTTGAGTTTATTTTTGTATATGGTGTAAAAAAGTGCCTCAGTTTCATTTTTGGCATGTATCTGTTCAGTGTACTCAACACAATTTATTTAATAGATTGTCTTTTACCAATTGTATACACCTGCCTGTTTGTTGTAAATTAATGAATTATATAAATGTGGGTTAATTTCTGGGCTTTTTATTCTGTTCCATTGATCTATGTCTGTTTCTGTACCAGTACTACATTGTTTGGATTATTATAGCTTTATAGTATATTTTGAAATCAGGGGGCATGATACCTCCAGTTTATCCTTCTTTCTCAAGATTACTCTATTTTTTGGGTCTTTTATAGTCCCATATAGATTTTAGGATTATTTAATTTTGTGGAAAATGCCATTGGAATTTTGATCAGGATTGCATTGAAACTGTAGTTTGCTTTGGTTAGTATGGTGGGCATTGCAATGATATTAATTATCCTCATCCATGAACATGACATGTCCTTCTACTTATTTGTGTTCTTTTCAATGTATTTCATATATGTCTTATAGTTTTCAGAATACAGGAATTTGTTTCCTTGGTTATATTTATTCCTAAGTATTTTATTTTTTGATGCATTTGCAAATGTGATTATTTTCCTAGTTTCTCTTTCTGGTAGTTCCTTATTAAGGTATAGAAATGCCACTGATTTCTGTATATTAATTTTGTATTCTGCAACATTACATAATAAATTTATTACTTATAATAATTTTTTGGTTGGGTTTTTAAGGTTTTTTATATATAGTATAATGTCATCTGCAAATAGTGACAGTTGTACTTCTTTCTTTTACCTTCATTTTCCTTTCCTACCTTCAAACCATGTTGGATGCCTTTCTGTCTTTAAACAAAACTCATTTGGATTCTCTATTTTAAAAATTTATCTTTAGTATTGAAAATATTAAAGATGTCTCCTTGTTTCCCCTATATTCACCACCTCTCCCCACTCCCACCCCCTCCACAGGCTTTCACCACACTGTTATCTGTATCCATGGGTTAGGCATATATGCATATAAGTTCTTTGATTAATCTCTTCTCCCCTGCATCCCCTTTTCCCTTTGATATATGTCAGTATGTTGCATGCTTCAATGACTCTGGGTCAGTTTTGTTCTTTGTCAGTTTATTTTGTTCATTAGATTCCACATATAAGTGAGATCATGTGATACTTGTCTTTCCCTGACTGGCTTATATCACTTAGTACAATAGTCTCCAGGTCCCTCCACGCTATCTCAAAGGGTAAGATATCCTTAATTTTTATAGCTGCATAGTATTCCACGGTGTAAATGTCCCACAGCATTTTTACCCACTCATCTGCTGATTGGAACTTAGGCTCTTTCCAGACCTCAGCTATTGTAAATAGTGCTGCTATGAACATTGGGGTGCATATATTCTTTCTGATTGGTGTATCAGGCTTCTTAGGATATATACCTAGAAGTGGGATAACTGGGTCAAATGGCAGTTCCATTTTTATTTTATTGAAGAAACTCCACACTGTTTTACATAGTAGTTGTACCAGTGTGCATTCTTACCAACAGTGTACGAGGGTTCTTTTTTCTCCACCTCCTTGCCAGCACAAGGTTGTTTGTTGGTTTAATGATGATAGCCATTCTGGCAGATGTGAGGTGGTACCTCATTGTCATTTTAATTTGCATCTCTCTGATGATTAGTGACAATGAGCATTATTTCAAGGCTCTTGGCTATTTGTATATCCTCTTTGGGTAAGTGTCTATTCAGGTCTTCTACCCATCTTTTCACTGGATTGTCTTCCTTTTGTTGAGTTGTATGAATAATTTATATATTTTAGAAATTTCCCCTTTATTAAGTGTTTCATTGGCAAATATGATCTCCCATACAGTGAGTTCCCTTTTCATTTTGATGCTGGTTTCCTTTGATGTGCAGAAGATTTTAGTTTGATGCAGTCCTGTTTGTTTATTTTTTCCTTTGTTTCTCTTGCCCTTGGCAATGCATCTGTGAATTTTCTGTTACGTGAGATGTTTGATATTTTGTTGCCTATGTTTTCTTATAAGATTTTTATGGTTTCAGGACTTACATTTAAGTCTTTTATCCATTTTGAGTTTATTCTTGTGCATGGTGTAAGTTCAATTTTCTCAACACCATTTATTGAAAAGACTCTTTATTCCATTGTATGCTTTTGCCTCCATTTTCAAATATTAATTGAGCATTATGGCTTGGGTCAATTTCTGGGTTCTCTGTTCTGTTCTATTGATATATATGCCGGTTCTTGTTCCAGTACCAGGCTGTTTTGATTAGAGTGACTTTGTAGTATAACTTGATATTCAGTATTGTGATCCCTCTAACTTTGTTCTTCTTCCTCAAGATTGCTGCAGCTAGTCTGGGTCAATTTTGGTTCTACATAAATTTTTGGAGTGTTTATTCTAGATCTGTGAAATATTCTGTTGGTTTTTTAATAGCCATTACAATGAATCTATAGATTACTTTGGCTAGCGTCAACATTTTAATGATGTTAATTCTACCAATCCATGAACACGGTATATTTTCTCACTTGTTTATATATTTTTCTCTTTATTCATCATCCTGTAGTTTTCTGAGTATTTTGCTTCATTGGTTAAGTTTTTTCCTAAATATCCTATTTTTTGTTGCAATGGTAAGTGAGATTTTTTTTTAAATTCTCTTTCTGAGAGTTCATTATTGGTGTATAAAAATGCCATCAATACTGGGTGTTAATTTTGTATCTTGCAAATTCATTTATTAAACCTAGTAGTATTTTGGTGGAGCCCTTAGGGTTTTCTATGTACAATATCATGTCATCAGTGAATAATGACAGTTTTACTTCCTCCTTTCCCATTTGGATGCCATTTATTTTTCCTTCTTGTCTGATCATTGTGGCTAGGACTTCCAGTAGTATGCTGAATAACAGTGGTGAAAGTGGACATCTCTGTCTTGTTCCTGTTGTTGGGGCAAATGGTTTTAGTTTTTGCCCACTGAGTATGATGTTGGCTGTAAGTTTGTCATATATGGCCTTTATTATTGTTGAGATATGATCCCTCTATTCCCACATGGCTGAGAGTTTTATAAAAAATGGGTGTTGGAGTTTGTCAAATGCTTTTTCTGCATCCATTGATATGATCATGTGATTTTTGTCTTTCAATTTGTTGTTTGCTGTGTCCCATAGATCTGGGGTTGTTGTATGTTCATTTTCATTTGTTTCCAGGAATTTTTTTATTTCTTTCTTGATTTCACTGGTAATCCATTCACTTTTTTTTTTTTTTGAAGACAAATTATAGTCATCATTTACTGGATGCCTACTTTCTTTTTTTTATGAGTCTCTTCTGTTTCTTTCTTTATTTTATTTTTTATTTTTGTTTAAAATATTAAATGTCCCTTTTTCTCCCCAAAGACCCATTACACCCCGTCTCACACCCCTCCTCAGTCCCCCTCTCCACACCATTGTCCATGTCCTTGGGTTGTGCATATATTTTTTAATACTATGCTATTTAACCTCCATGTATTCGAATGTTTTTGAGTGTTTTTACTTTAGTTGATTTCTAGTTTCATGCCATTGTGATCTGTGAAGATGCTTGATAGGATTTCAATTATTTTGAACTTGTAGAGACTTATTTTGTGACCTAACATGTGGTTTATCTTTGAGATATTTCATGTGCACTTGAGAAGAATATATATTTTATAGCTTTAGGGTGGAATGTTCTATATATGTCATTTAAGTTCATCTGATCTAGTGCGCCTTTTAAGGTCTCTGTTTCCTTGTTAATTTTTTTATCTAGAAGATCTATTCAGTGATGCTAGTGGAGTGTTATAGTCTTTTATTGTGACTGTATTACTATTGATCTCTCCCTTAAAGTCCTCCAAGAGCTTTTTTATATATTTAGGTGCTCCTATTTTGGGTGCATATATGTTTATAAGCTTTATATCCTCTTGTTGTATATCAATCCCTTTAGTATTATGTAGTGATCTTTTTTGTCTCTTTTAATGGCCTTTGCTTTGAAGTCTGTTTTGTCAGATGTAAGTATTGTGGGAGCTCCCTTGTAGGTAACTTCCTGTCTCTCTCTGTAAGAATCTTTCTTTGCCTTTAACTTTTGCCATTTTAATTATGTTGTGTCTAGGTGTGGGTTTTCTGAGGTTCATCTTGATTGGTACTCTCTGTGTTTCCTGAATTTGAGTAACTTTTTCCTTCACCAGGTTTGGGAAATTTTCTGTCATTATTTCTTCAAACATATTCTATATTCCTTGCACAGATTCTTCTCCTTCTGGCATCCCTATGATGCATATGTTATTATGTTTCATGTTGTCCCAAAGCTCCCTTACACTCTCTTCCTGCTTTTTAATTTGTTTTCCAATTGCTGCTCTAATTGGGTGTTTTTTCTACCTTGTCTTCTAATTAGCTGATTCAGTCCTCCACTTTCTCTAGTCCACTGTTGTTTCCTTCCAAGATATTTTTTTATTTCAGCTATGTCATTCTTTATTTACTCTTGATTCTTATTTATTATTTCTACTTTTTTGTAATGCTGGAATAGTTCTCATTAAGCTCCATACATTTCTCATTAAGTTGCCTGTAGCTCTCACTAAGTTGTCTGAGCACCCTTATAACCATTACTTTGAATTCTTTTTCTGACAAATTGCTTACCTCCATTTCATTTAGTTCCTTTTATGGTGATTCCTCTTTTCTTTCTTTTGGGGGTTATTTCTTTGTCTCTCCACTTTTTGCTGTCCCTCTGTATTTGTTTCCATGTATTATATCAAACTGCTATGCTTCCCAGTCTTTGTGGTGTGTTCTTATATAGTAGGTGTTTTGTGGGAACCAGTGATGCAGTCTTTTAGATCACCTGAGCTGGGTGCTCTTGGAATGGCACTTGTTTGAGTCATTTGGTTCTCCTGTTGTAATTAGGTCTTGAATATTGTTCTCCCATTCATGGGTGGAATCTCCACTCAGGCTGGCTGACTGTGAGGCTCACTCTCAAGCATGGCACGTAAGCTGTTGTAGAGGTGCTGACAGAACAGAACAAAATACAACAAAACAAAACAAAAGAAATGAAACAAAACCATATACAAGATCCCAACAATAAAACAAAAACATGCACGAGACTCCAACAATATCAACACAACCACAAAAATAATGAGAATTAGGAAAGACAAGAGAGCCAGAATAATAGAAGAAGAGAAGAAGAAAAAATATTAGGAGAAAAAAGGGGAGAAGAAAAAGGAATATGAAGGGGCAGAGATGAAATAAAGAAAATAAGAAGACTAAGGGAGGGAAAACAGTCTAAAAGAAAAGAGGTAGAAAAAAATCAAAGAGGAAAATAGAGTAGAAAACAGATCTAAAATAAGAAAAGGACAAAAGATGAGAAAGAAGGAGAAAAAGAAAGAAAAAAAAAGAGTAGAAAAGGGAAGAGAAACATTAAATATATGAAAGAAACAATAGAGACTAAAATAACAAATCAATAAAGCAGATAAAGAAGATAAATAAAAAAAGACAAAGAAAGAAAAAAAGAGAAGAAAAGACAAAAAGAAAAAAAAGAAGAAGAAAAAAAGTGAAGTGGTGTTTGTCTCAGCAGAGTTTAGTGCCTCCTGGGAGCTCCCTTTGGATCCTGCTCTTCTGAAGACTGCAGCTGACTGTTCTGTCTGCCTATTCTGACTTCCCTGGAAGTACTTAGGTGGTAACCACTGTCAGAAACTGTCCTCCTTTGGCTCTGAGCAATCTGTTTGATGCTGCAAGTGATTCAGTTTGTGTCTGTCTCCACAGGACTTGGCTTTGCATTGGCGGGGCCAAGCTGTACTTTAAGATCAGTTTGTTAGTATCACAGGCCCTAGTGATGCCTCAGTAACCTTCTCCAGATTCTCCTGGTTCTGCCTCCACCCACCTTCACCTGCCAACCAGTCATCTCTCAATCTTAATCACTCAAAAGTCTGTTTGTGAAAGGGCCTTAGGTGGAATCAGGAGTATAGAGCTCTGGGTCTCCTGTGAGGGGGAGGTGCTGTTCAGATTTCAGGGAAAGTGGTGGGGTTGTTTCCTGTCCCAGAGCTACTCCTCTGAGAGTGTCCCAGAATAGTACTCTGTCCTTGGCTGGGCAGAGATCCTCATATTCAGTCCAGTTGAATCAGCTGGAAACCTAGAGTTTCTTTCAGCTCTCCTGTGCAGGGGAAGCACCAGTCTGGTGCCCCGGATTATGGGCTGGATGACCCCAACCCTTATCCAGTCGTTGACGTTTCCTGAGACTATTCAAACCCCTAGGTTTGGCCTCTGCTGCTGCTGCTATTTCCTCTGCAAGGGTAGAAATCAGAGTGTGGCATGCCGGGCTCCTGAGGATGTGGCATGCTATAATGCCTACGGTGGGGTGGTTTCTTGGAGGGGTTAGCGCCTCTCAGGAAAAATAGCCATTTTGGTTTGGGGTTAAGACTGAATGCAGGACTCCCGGCTGCCGCTTTTTCCCCGTCTCCTCCAATGCTTCCCATCCCACCCTTTCCTTAGGCACCTGAGTTCATACCACCCTCCTTCTTCCAAATCCTTGAATGAGTAGCTGGAGAGAAAACTCCTGTGCCCTTTGGGTTTTTAAAAATCAGTCAAACAAACAAAAAACCCTGGGGCTTTAACTCCTACCAGATCCAGACTCCCCAGCGGCCAGCAACCCTGCCACCTTTCATGGCTAGATGTTTTGGGTTTTTTTGTTTGTTTGTTTGTTTTTAAATATATCTTTATTGATTTCAGAGAGAGGAAAGGAGAGGGAGAGAGAGAGACAGGAACATCAATGATGAGAGAGTCATTGATCGAGCCCGCAACCCGGGCATGTGCCCTGACCGGGAATCAAACCCCGATCGCCTGGATCCTAGTCGACGCTCAACCGCTGAGCCACGCCCGGCTGGGCTCATGGCTAGATGTTAAGTGGGTGGCTGGTCTCATCTCTGGTGCTCTGGGCTGTGGAGCCTCTGCTGGGTTCTGGAGCTGGATCTTCTCAGGGAAATAACCCTGCTGTGGATGAGAGATCTCTCCTCACTCTCAGCCTGCCACCCCTGAAAGATGGTTCAGCTCCTCCCTTGACCTCGCCCTTCCTACCAGTGTCCAGGTGTTTCTGTCCCTCCTCGATATATGTCTCTTCCTCAGCTCTACCTCAGTTGGTAATTCCGGGTGAATGTCCCCCAATTTAGTTGTATTTTCAGTCTGGCCATGGGAGGAGGTGCAAGAAAGTTCTGCCTATTCAACTGCCATCTTTTCTCCCTTGGATTCTCTTTTGAAAGTCATTTAAATCTGTTAAGTTCCTCTTATCATCAAATAGTTTCTAACTTTGAATAGAGATTAGTTTAGAACATGTTTACTGATAGATTAAGACAGTCAGATAAAAACAGAAATTTTCTGTGTTTTAAAAAGATGCCTTTTGCAATTTTAAAGCATTCAAGGAGTAACAGTGAATTTTCTTAATTTTCTTTTGCCTTTCAAACAAGGGGAATTCAATCTGTCTCTTATCCGTTTATCTCACTGAAGTGAAAAGCTACAGGAGATATTAACTATCTCTTCTCAAAGGTTAACATCCTTCCTCCAATCAATAGAACTTACAATAATCAGGCTTACATTGTAGTTACTAACTTCTCCTTTCCAAGCTTCTTGGGTGGCACTTTTAATGATAATTAATGAAAGGGAGCAAGTGTTCAAAAAGAGGAAGGAAGAAGCAAGTTGAAATGAGGAGTATTAACTAGGAGATGTACTTTTTACAAGGAATAGAAGGTAGCGTAACAGAAAGAAGCAAGGATATGAGCATTCCAGAAATATCTTCAAAAGGATTTTCTATTAAGGTTTGAGTTTATTGTTCCGAATACTAACATCTGCCTCATGAGTTTTGTGGGAATTAAGAGATAATGATGTGAAAGCATTATGTAATAAAAACAACAACAACACAGATGTAATTCTAAATGTCAATTTCTCAGTCCTCCCTCAAAAGAAGTCAGAAAATACCTTTATGGTTCTCTCTTCTTTGGTTGAAAACTTTCAGAGTACTGTTCTTGGAATCAGATTATCTTGTACTTGATTCTGAATTCTGTCATTTTCTAGCTGTGTATTATCATTGGACCAGTCACGTAAATTCTGTGGACCTTGATTTCTTCTCTAATATAACAAAGATAATAATATCTACCTAACACATGTATTGAGAGGATTAAATAAGATGATATATATATATATATATATATGAAAACCACATGTACAAAACTGGAACACAGTAGGCACTTAAAAAATAGTAAACCCCACCCACTTGTCCCATTGCAATTGACCATTAAAAGCATGAAGAAAACTTTGTCCAAGTAGAACATCTATTTTGTCTTAGTTATTGAATCCCAACCTTTTGAAAATATGAAGATCTCCATAACACCTTCTTCTGGATTTTGTAGTTTGGTTAAGGTGATGACTACATAGGAGGTAAATTTTAACTGAAATCTGAAATTATCAAGCTGCAGCATTGCACAGTCCTCCTTGTGGGTCTCTCATGGATCTGCACACTTGTTGGAAGAAGCTGACCTTCACAGAGAGAGGCCTGTGTTCTTTGGTTAAGGTTACTGGAACAGCTGTGCACTCCTGTGAAAGACTCCAATTAATACGTTGGCACTTCTGATAACCTTTTCTCAGCACTTTTACATTTCTTTTGGCGTTGAATGGCCCTTGATATTTTGATATGTTTAGGTAAAGTTGATAGGTCATTTCCTAACAAAGCAGAACTTAGAGATCCTGGTGGTTTCTATATGTGGACTTTAATATATAAATTATCTTCCAAGGTTTGCTTTTAGAATGCTTGACTGACAAATAGATTTACTGATATCAACCTCATCTGTCATTATAATTCACAAATGAGGTTTTCATGTCTCAGTGATATTCTTGCCTTTCTAATGAGGCATTGTCTTCCAAGTACCACATATGCTCTAGATTTCTTTTGTCTTTTAAGACACTCTTGGAAGCTCTGCCAGAATTAAGAAGCTGTCAAAGTTCTATTGCACACATGGTTTTATTACTGATGTAGGTCAAATGGCAAAGAACATATCATAGAAGTTATAGCCAAATCTGAGCCTTCGTACATTTTAGTCTTACTTATAAACAATTGTCTGTGATTCTTATAAACATTAGTAACTTACATGTGCACTCAGCTTTTAAGTATAAGTTTAAGGGCTTCTGAGAAGCAACTAGAAACCCTTATGTCCCAAGCAAGATAATGGCAAGTTTAACCAGAACCGCAGAATTATTTGAGGCCCAGTTTACTGTGCTCAGTGGGCAAAACAATGGACATATTTCAGGTTGAGATGAATTGATATGAGGGTAAAAAGAATGTGAGCAAGGTTTGATAATTTTTATTTTATCACACAGACATGATCTGTTCCCTACTCTCATAGGAGGGTCATGCAAAAGAAAACAGTAGTGGGGAAAAATTAAACAAGGGAAAGGTGAAGGGTGGGGGAAACAAGAAGGCTACAAATAAAGGACATACTAAGATAAAACTACCTGAGGTATCACGGTGGGATTTGGGTAGCAAAAGGAAATGTAAATTGGAAACAGGAACTCCATGACACCAGTGTGTTCTTAAGGGTATAGATGGCTAAGGGTTAGTTAATTTAGGGAAATTTCTGGGAATCTGAGCTCACTAGAGAACTTGAATTCTACTTTCCTTTTGCTAATTACTTTTAAGTCCTAGTTTGGTATCTTTGGTTATGAAATTATATCCAACTTTATAAAAGACAGGAATCACCTATTAAAATCATTTTCCTTTCTCATCTCAGGTATTCACTCAGCTGAGTTTACTGAAGCAGCCATTTGGATAATCAAGGTCATTGTTATTTCACTGTTAGTCATTTATTTTCTTTTGTATTGTACTTATCTATGTGTCAAATATCTTGATAAGCTTAAAGAAAATATACTCCAATGGACTCCAAGAAATTTGTGGTGATTACCATCCCTGTACCTTTGTAGATTAAAAAAAGTAATATACTCTACTTTCAAGAAATTGACAGTCCAGCTGGTTTTCTCCCAGTACTTTAGCTTGTAGAATCCCCTTGGTTTTCAGTTCGTAATGGCTAAGTTATGCCATAATTATATGCCACACTCATTATGCTTAAAAATGGCTTAGATTTGAGCAAGATCGCACACTTATTTGCATGGAAGCTTGATTCTTATTAAATAAGAAATTGTGGAATATATAGAAAACAGGAGGTACTTGCTCTCATACAGATTGGAAGAGTAGGGTGATTGACATTCTTCATGCAAGGTTGTTCCATCATTTATCTCCTTTTTTCTCTCTACCCAACCTAATTGGTTTTCTATCTCTGGAAAAGTTACTTAACAGAGACTGAGCCTTAAAGTCCTCATTTGTATAATGGGGGAAATATTGCTTACCTTACAGTGTTATTATGATAATCAATGGGATAACATGTATGTGGTACAAACCACAAATTGTTTCCGTATATTTTGTACTTCCCTTCTTTTTTAGTAGTAGAAAGATTAATTTTATTTTGCCACATGACTACCTAAAATAAAGACCTCATTTCCTGGGCCCTTTTGAATCTGGGTTTGGACATGTGACTAAAAGTTCTCACCAATGGGATCAGGTTGGAGAAAAAGGAACTGGCAAGGAATAGGAGGCAACCTCCAGCTAAATGCCAGCAAAAACTGAATCCTGTCAACTTCCATGTGAGTAAGCTTAGAAGTGGATATATCACATATTCCCCTATCGAGACTTCACATGAAACAGCCTCAGCCATCCTTGATTTGAGCCTTATGAGAGACTATGAGACACAGGATGCAGCTAAGCCATGCCCAGATTCTTGACCCACAGAACTGTGAATTGTTTTAAGCTGCTAAATGTTGGGATGATTTATTATGCAGCAATACGTAATTGGCACAGGGATAAATGTGTAAGTGAAATGTGAATTCCAGGAAGTATTCTTAAAGAGAGAAGGTGTGCCCTCCCTCTACACATCCCTCTTGATAGCTGAAATAAGAAAATAATGGCTGGATCTCTAGCAGCTATTTTGAGCCATAAGGTACAAACAGAGCAGGACGCTAAGTAAAAAAACTTGGATTCCTCAGATTATTATGTATAGTACTAATCTGGATCACATATACCTACCTATATGACAAAAAGAGCACTATCTACTTTTTTGTTTATTTGGGGTTTATTTTGGTTTGCCTGTCACTTGAAGAAAAATTTGGTCCTAAATAATAATAGTGTGTGCCCTGGCCAAGTGGCTCAGTTGGTTGGAGTGTTGCCCAGTACATTAAAAAGGTTGCAGGTTTGATTCCCAGTCAGGGCATGTACCTAGGTTGTGGTTTGATCCCCAGTTGGGGTGTGTGCAGGAGGTGGTAGATTGATGTTTCTCTCTCACATCAATGTTTCTCTCTCTCTCTCTCTCTCTCTCTCTCTCTCTCTCTCTCTCTCTCTCATTTCTCTCTAAAATCAATAAAAAAATCATCTAATAATAATAATAATAATAATAATAATAATGACAGTGTCTGACACTACTTTTAATATATGAAAAATATTTAAGGTTTCTTTCTGTGCATCAGATAGAATAAAATACCCAGAAATAAATTTAACCACTGAAAACTGTAAGACATTAATGAAAGAAATTGAAAAACATGCAAATAAATGGGAAAATAGCCCATGCTCATGGACTGAAAAAAAAAAAATAATTAAAATGTCCATACTACCTAAAGCAATCTACATGCTCAATGCAATCCCTATCAAAATACCAATGTCATTTTTCACAAAACTAGAGTAAATAATCCTAAAATATACATATGTATGGAACCATAAAAAACAAACAAACACCCAAATAAGCAAAGCAAACATGAGAAAGAATAACAAAGCTGGAGGTATCATACTTATTGATTTCAAACTATACCATAAAGTTATAGTAATCAAAACAGTATGGTATTGGCACAAAAACAGACACCTAGATCAATGGAACAGAATAGAAAGTCTAGGTCTAAACTCACTTAGGTGATCAATTAATCTACAACAAAGGAAGCAAAAATATACAATGAAGAAAAGACAATCTCTTCAATAAAAGGTATTGGAACCCTGATTAAACACATGCAAAGAATGAAAATGGACCACTGTCTTGCACCATACACAAAGTTAACTCAAAATGGTGAAAAAGATAAAAGGATTAACCCCCCACCCCAAGCACACAAACAAACAAAACAAAACCAAACAAAAAACTCATAGACAGACAACAATATGGTGATTACCGGAGGGAAAAAGGGCTGGGAAGAGGTAGAAGACGGTAAGAGGAGGCGTCATAAATGGAGATGGAAGGAGTCTTGACTTGGGATGGCGACCACACAATATATTATACAGATGATGTATTATAGAATTGTACACCTGAAACTTATATTTACCAATGTCACCCCCAAAAATTCAATAAATAATTGAAAAAATTAAAAAATGAATTAAAAACTTGAATATAAGACCTAAAGACTACTTGAACAAAATGTGTATTATAAGTTCTTTGACTTTGGTCTTGGTGATGATTTTTTGAATCTAATATCAAAAGCCAAAGCAACAAAAGCAAATATAAATAAGTGGGATTACATCAAATTAAAAAGCTTCTGCAAGGCAAAGGAAGCTATCAACAAAATGAAAAGGCAACTTACTAAATGGGAGAAAATATTTGCAAATCATATATCCGGTAAGGAGATAATAGCAAAAATATATAAAGAACAAAACAATTTTAAAAAAAGAACTCCTACAACTCAATAGCAAAACAACAAGTTATTTGATTAAGAAGTGGACAGAAGACCTGAATAGACATTTTACCAAAGATTTTCAAATAGCAACAGGTACATGAAAAGATGCTCAACCTCACTAATCATTGGGGAAATGCAAATCAAAATCACAATGAAATATCTCTTCAAAAATTTCGAATGGATATTATCAAAAATACAAATAAGTATTCTTGAGGATGTGGAGAAAGGAAACCTTTGTACACTGTTGGTGGGAATGTAAACTGGTGTAGCCACTATGAAAATCAATACGGAAATTTATTAAAAAGTAAAAAATAGAACTAACATATGATCCAGCAATTCCACTTCTGGGTACTTATCTGAAGAAAATTAAAGCATTAATTTGAAAAGATATATGCACTATGTTCATCGAACAATTATTTACAATAACCAAAATATGGAAATGACCTAGGTCTCCATTAATAGATGAATGGGCTCTGGCCAGTATGGCTCAGTTGGTAAGGCATCATTCCATGCACCAAAAGTTTGCCAGTTTGATTCTCAGTCAGGGCACATGCCCAGATTTTGGCTAGATTCCTGGTGGGGGCATGCAGGAGAAAGCCAATCTATGTTGTGCTCTTACATTGATGTTTCTCTCTCTCTCCCTCTTGCTTTCTCTCTCTCTAAGAAAATCAATAAAAATATTTTTAAAAAATAAGTGAATGGATATATACATATATACATATACTTATACATATACACATACACTACACATACATATACATATACATACGTGTGTGTGTGTATATATGTGTGTGTGTGTGTGTGTATATATATATATAAATAAAATGGAATATTGCTAAGCCATAAAAAGGGATGAAATCTTGCCATTTGTGACAACATGAATGATCCTTAAAGATATTATGATAAATGAAATAAGTCAGACAGAGAAAGACAAATGTTGTATGATTTCACTTATATGTAGTATCTAAGGAAAAAACCCACGCAAAGCTTATAGATACAGAGAACTAATTGTTGGCTGCCAGAGGCAAGGGGTTGGATGTGGGTGAATGGGCAAAGAGAGTCAAAAGGTAGCAACTTCCGGTTATAAAATAAGACATGGGGATATAATGTACAGTATGGTGACTATAGTTAATAATACTACAATGAATATTTAAAAGTTGCTAAGAGAGTCAATTCTAAAAGTTCTCATCACAAGAAAAAAGCTTTGTAACTGATTATTGTGACTTATGTTAACTAGGCATTGGGGCAATCATTTTGCAATATATGCAAATAGAGAATCATTATATCATACACTTGAATGTAATGTAATGTTATATATCAATTACCCCTCAATAAAAAAAGTGTTCTCCTTGCACTGGACTTGTGTAGCTCAGTTGGTTGAAGCATCATTCCGTACGTGCAAAGGTTGTGGGTTCGATTCTTGGTCAGGTCACATACATAGGTTGCAGGTTCAATTCCCGGTCAGGGCATGTATGGGAGGCAACCAATCTATGTTTCTTTCTCACATCAATGTTTATCTCTCTCTAAAATCAATGAGCATATCCCAGGATAAGGATTAAAAAAAAAAATAGTGTCCTTTCTACCCCATGTGTCATGGAATAATGAATACAACATACTTTGTGGCAAACTTCTTATTTTTCAGGAACATACAGTCTAATTTCAAAATGATTTTCATGGTTAATCTAAATTTTTTCACCATTTTAATCTCCATCTTCAGCACCTTCTCCCTCTTAGAACCGAAATATACTGCATACTCTAAGGAATGTTGATTTTCTTTTTGTAATGGGAAAAATTTATTTTATTTTGTGATGGAAGTACTCATTCCTACTTCTATCACTTGTTTTAAAAAGGGGAGTTTCATACCGTTTTTTCCTATTTAAAACAGCCCAAGTGCCCATCAGTAGATGAGTGGATAAAAAGGTGTGGTACATTTACACAGCGGAATACTATGCAGCTGTAAAAAAAGATTTCTTACCCTTTGTGGCAGCATGGATGGACCCGGAAAATATTATACTGAGTGAAATAAGCCAGGCAGAGAAAGACAAATATCACATGATCTTACAAATGGAACCTAATCAACATAATAAACTGATGAACAAAATAGGTCCAGAGACATGGAAGCATGGAACAGACTGACAAATCTCAGTGCAGTGAAGGGGGGGGGCGGTATGGAAATAAACTAGCCAAAGAACTCATATACATATATGCATAACCAATGGACATAGATAATAGTGTGGTGAAGCTCTGGGGTGGGGCAGGGGTTGGGATGAAGGGGATAAAAGGGAGGAAAATTGGGGGACATCTGTACTACTGTCAACAATAAAATAAAATAAAAAATAAAATAGAATCTTTACGTATATAATAAGTTCTGCTTTTGCCACTGGCAAGTTGTATGAAGTTGACCACACAACCTTCGAGCTTTCGTCTCTCCACTGGCAAAAGAGGAATAATATTACCTTCCTCATAGTGTAGATCAAATTAGATAGTATTCGAAAATATGTAGCATAGTGCCCCACACAAGTAAACACTGTGTACATTGAAGTATCATGCTATTTAGAAAGTTATTATTAATATATTTCTCTAAGGCAAAGATTTTTATGTTGATCCTGGCCTTCTTTGTTAATATGTTGGACCTGAGGTACCCTGGAGATAATGGCTAAATCTGAAAGAATTAAACTAATGTTGAAATTCTCAGGTACTAAGGCAGACTAATAGGGTACTTTTTTTTCCTTTTTGATCAGGAGTGGACTTCCTCAAGCATCCATCAAATTCCTCTTCATGCAGGAAGGCACCATCTATTTTTATGACAGAGTAGGCCCAATAAGGACAACAGATGAGCACCTTTTTTTTGTCTTGAAAAACTTCACAGGTGAATACTTTCTCCACCCTGCCTCACCTTCCTTCAGTCGTCCATTATGGTTTCTTGTCTGTTAGATGTTGAAGAAGCTCTTCCTTAGGTCTTGAGTTATATATCTGGACTCATAGAAAGAATTACATACCTAGAAGTTGCTTCGCTAGCTGCCTGTTAGTATCATTCACAACTTATACAATACATATACCTAAAGACAAAATTGTTCTAAAATTTTGTTTTCTCCTGTACATTTTATGCTGCTTTTGGCTGTGGGGAACATGTGTGGGATAATTAATTTTGGCAATGTTTGCTGGACTAGTGTTTTGGAAGTAAGAAATTGTCATATAATCTGGTCCCAGGTTCATATGAATTCTTCTATGCTGCTCATCCAGCTGCTTTGGCTTGCCAGAGGCTGCTCAACACTAGAATTTTCATATAAGGCTCTTTGCTCTGTACCCCACCCAAGAAGCTTAGTTCCCTCAGGGGTGTGATCAGAATTGAAACCACTGGAAAATTATTGTAGCTTTTATTGATGATAAAGAAATCCTGAACTTGCTCTAGGGTTTAGCAGGCTCAGATATTTTATAAAAATGAGCTTTTGAAAGAGCAAATAGCATCTATAAGCTTTAATGTTAATAAAGAAATATACTTTTCATAGGAGATAGAGATGTTCTATCTTGTCTTCATGAGATTTGAGCATAGTTTTCCTTCTTTTTCTACTTGTGTGGCTATATGTGGTTTTTACTTTATCTATTCTCCTTTTGAATATTTCTACCAAGCATGAAATAAACAGAATTTTTTTTTAATATATCTTTATTGATTTCATAGAGAGGAAAGGAGAGGAATAGAGAGATAGAAACATCAATGATGAGAGAGTCATGGATCGGCTGCCTCCTGCACGCTCCCAACTGGGGATCGAGCCCGCCATCAGGGCATGTGCCCTGACTGGGAATCGAACCCCAATCGCCTGGATCCTGAGTGGACGTTCAACAGCTGAGCCACGCCCGTCCGGGCAACAGAATATTTTTAAAAGAATGATATTTGTGACTAATTGATGATTATGTTTTTCAGCAATGGTGCAAACCGTCCAACCAGTTTCCTCTAACTTATGTGATAGACTGCCAAAGTGGACTTGAAGTAGATTGTCTCTCCTTGTCTTATATTGTCACAAATTCTATCTTATTCATACCCACAAGGATGGCCATAGTTTGAAAAAACTGAAAATAGAAAATGTTGTTGAGGATGTGGAGAAATTTGAGCCCTCATACATTGCTAGGAGGAATGTAAAATGGTGCAACTGTTGTGCAAACAGTTTAGCAGTTCCTCAAAAAGTTAACCATGGAATTACCATAATACCTAGCAATTTCTTTCCTAGGTATATACCCCCAAAGAACTGAAAACTGGTGTTCAAAAAAATCCTGTACATGAATGTGAATCGCAGCACTATTCACAATAATCAAAAGGTAGAAAGAACCCAAACACCCATCAACTGGTAAGAAGATAAAAAGAATATGGTATATCCATATAATGGAATATTATTCAGTCATTAAAAGAAGTGAAGTACTGATACATGCTACAATATTGATGAATTTCACAAATGTAATACTAAGTAAAATATGCCAGATGCAAAAGGTCATATATTGAACAGCTCCATTTTTATGAAATATCCAGTATAGGTACATACACAGAGACAGGAAGCAGATTGGTTGCTAAGGACTGGAGGAAGGAATGAAGAAGTGACTACTTATGACTGTGGGGTTTTCTTTTGGTGGGATGAAAATATTTTGTAACTAGATAAATATGTTGGTCACTTGACATTCTAAATGTAAAAGATGACGCTGAATTATACACTGTAGACATTTTAAAAAATATGCTTTTATTGATTTCAGAGAGAGGAAGGGAAAGGGAGAGAGAGGGAAACATCAATGATGAGTCATTGATTGGCTGCCTCCTGCACGCCCCCTGCTGGGGATTGAGCCCACAACAGGGGGATGTGCCTTGAGGAGGAACCGAAAATCCATCTCCTGGATCCTAGGTTGATGCTCAACCGCTGAGCAACTCCAGCCAGGCTGAATTATACACTTCAAATGATTAATTTCCTTTTACATAAATTTCACCTCAAAAACGTAACTAAAAAGTTGAGGGGCAGGGCTGGGTGGAGGTGGTAAAAGAGGGGAATGGGGGACATCTCTAATAGTGTCAACAATAAATTTTAAAAATAACAAGAAAAAAATTTTCTCCTACTGGTTTAGCAAGGAACTCTACTGAGTTCTTTAAAAGGTGGTAAGCACTCACTATTGATGTTGCTTTTGTGAAAATCTGTTTCAGCACTGGGGTTGCACTCTGAAATGAATTGGGTTTAGGGGGCAGAAGATACAGAAATATACCTTTTTGAGGTATAGGTGTATATTTTTAAAGTAGTGTTAACCATTTGACAGCCCCAGTATCAAGTTAAAAGCTTTTTAAGGTCATCTAGGTAAACCTCATCCCTAGTTAGAACTCTCTTGGGTGTAATAGATCACGGCCATTGAAAAATCAATGGGTCGCCCAGCCGGGCATGGTTCAGTGGTTGAGCATGGACCTAGGATCCAGGTGATCAGGGTTCGATTCCTGGTCAGGGCACATGTCCGGGTTGCAGGCTGCAGCCGATCAGTGGCTCTCTCATCATTGATGTTTCTCTCTCTCTCTCTCCCTCTCCCTTCCTCTCTCTGAAATCAATAAAGGTATATTTTTAAAAAAAAGAAAAAAGAAAAATCAATGAGTCTAACTGAAACACTAACTTTCTTCTGTTTAACATGTTACATGTTATGCTCCAGTAACAATAATCCTGTTTGCAGTTCTCCAGACATGCAGGTTATTTTATTTCTTGATCTCTTTGTATTTTCTGTACTTTTTGTTTGGAATGTCCTTCTTCTCCTTGGTCACTAAGCAAACTTCTATTCTTCTTTCAAGACTTACGTCAAAGTGTCACTTCCTCAAGAAGACTTAGTTTATTCTTTTTATGTTCTACCTAATATCTTGTATATACTTCTGTTAATTCACTTAGGACTCAGTTATAATTATTTGGTTGCATTTCTATTTTCCCTACTAGACTAGACTGTGAACACCTAAAGGATAAAAACCTTATTCATTATGCTCTTTGTTATATTATTTCTTAGAAAAGTGCAAGACCTATAAGAGGAACTGAAAAGAGTATGTTGAAACGCTTAATTATACAAAAGACAGTATGATGCTGATTTTCCTGGGGGCAGAAAAATAATGAAAAGATCCTTGGAAACCTGGTCATATCTATTGAAGATTTCAGCTGTCATATAATGCTTTTTGAGAATTTTAGTCCCAAAGAATCCTGTCTCAAAGCCTCAATCATCTATCTCCTCACAGGACATAATTTCTCTGCTGTTTTATTCCCAGCTTCTTCAATTCAGAACTGTTCCTGATTATTTGTGCTGGCAAGAGTATTTCCTGTAGATGCTCTTAATGTAAAATACAGCATTTTGAGACCATGGGATCTACACTGAAGAACTTTTTTTCTACTTGTATCTGCTGCCATGGATAAGCTGTTCTGAAGACTTGGACACATTTTTTGTGGCCTGATTCTTTCTAAAAAAGACAACTCCCTCATCCCTAGAGCCCTTGAAGGTCTCTAGAAGCTTTAGCAAGGCAGATGAGTCTGCCAACTCCAGCACTCTGCCAGTTTCCATCCTTTACATGTTTTTAACCCTCAGGGTAGAGTGAATGCCTGCAGATATTCTTTCATAACATTTGTTTGGCAAGAAAAATAGAAAAAAATGATAGCAGCCAAGGGTCACAGTTTTCACATTCTGCAAGAATATCTTTAAACATATTCTGCTTTTATTTTTGCAAAGTAAAAAGCTCATAGTTTTATGACAACTCCTCTCATTATACATTTTGTTTTTTTTCCTGGGATGTGGCTATCACATTTATAGTTTTAAAATGGTTACATTTAAAAATTTTTTGTTTCACTGGAAAGTGCTAAGTTATATACTTTACCTTTTCTCTTCTTATGCATCCTTCTTTCTATGTTCAGTTTTCAACCTCTAGAGGAGGTACTCTTAATTTGGGGACCACTGATGGTTAATGACACCCATAGATGGGCTTCTGGAAATATATGGACCCTCTCAGATTGTGAGCTGAGCAAAAGTATGTATCTTTGTATATGTGTGCATTTTTCTGAGGAGTAGAATCCATAAATTCAACCAGATTCTCAACACGGCCTATGAGCCAAAAATATGTTCAGAACTAACATTGTAAATAAACTTAGAAAAATATGCTTTAGGAGATCTCTTCAGAGAATAAAATAAGGGTCTCTGGCCAAAAAAAGTTTCTTCTCAAGAAGAGTTTTTTATTTCTATGGGGAGTTCTAATGAAATGAGACTAGAACTTTCTGAATTGTAAAAACTGGGTTTGGGACTGTGCCCTCACACCTTCAGATTGAGTCTCCTTATTCAAGTTGCAGGAACTTACAGACTACTAGCAGAGCTGCTAGAAGACACATAAAAATCACCAGTTGTAGTTCCTAAAGGAGAAACAGCAAAGGAACTGTTGCTGGATTTATAAATCTTTTTTTCAAATATTTGAGGTTCAGTTGTTATTTGTAGGTTGCTGGAGAAAATGTTCCAGCATATTAATATCTGTGAATTTATATGTGTAAACCTGTGTACATTTCTTTATCAATCTGCATTTATTCAGCACTCTAAGATGATTTACGCCCTCCCAGTCCCTGAAAACCCTGAGGACAGAGTGTTACACATACTCCCAATTATTTATGCATAAAAATATGAGGTTTGGCTATTGGACCTACTGACATAGCTAAACATTTTTGGCCTCCTCACAAGGTAAAGAGTGGAGATGTGGCGGTTTGTGGACTTACATTCCATAGTCTGCATTGGTCTGTGGGGGAAGTGAAGAGTGGGGAGAAAAAGGGCTCCTTCATCTTCTTAAGCTACTTTCTCAGAAACAGGGTTTCATCCACTGAGGCACAAGTCAGAATTGGGGTATTTTCAGGTTTTTTCAACTTGGAGCTCCCATTTCTACCCTTAAGTCATCCCCTTCCCTAATACTATTCCCTATGCACATTATTGGTTTGCTGAGATAGGGTGGGATTATATGACACGTGCTTATATTTCACACTTGGGAGATTTTATTCTTTTCCTAGCATAATGAAAGCAGTGGCAATGATTTATAATTTATGTGCATAATGCTCAGCATATAACAGGTACTTAATATTTACTGATGGATTTCAATTTTCATGTTGACTAGCAATTTCTAAACATTAGTGACATAAAATATCTAACTCCTAGAAATGGGGTTATTGGATTTTCTGTTCAAGGTACAAAGACCGGAGCTCACTGGGCAAATGTGAGTTTGGACAGCCAAATTCAGTCGTTCTGTCTTAGTAGTGATCAACTTGGTTTGAATTTAATTAGAATGGGCAAGACTAGAAGCTTTTAGGATGTACTATCATTCACACATGCAACCCTTCTTATAGGTGGGTATATTAAACACAGGAAAAAGAACCCAATTTCCAAAGTTGTTCCACATGGTAAGGTCAGTGTTGTTTAGTTCAAGTCATTTGGTAGCTTGCAAGGAAATTTTACAGAGGGACAAGTCAGATGAACTATTATTTCAAGTCCTTTTTAGAAAGAAGTTTATTGGCCATCCAATAAAATATAAACTCTATGGGGGCATGCATTTGCATTGTTGTGTGCCCTTTGCTAACCTAGTGACTATAACAGTCCCTGGCAGAGAGGGTGCTCAATACAACTTTCCAAGCAGACTCAGTTAATCCATGGGAGTTTAGTGAACAGGAACTATATACCTAACAAAGTAGTAACTTCTCTGAAGATACAAATAAAATTTAAAAATGGAGCAGTGCTTATCCTCCATGAGTTTAGAATCCACCTAGGAAGATGAACAAATACCAAGAAATTACATGGTAAAGCATCTAGAGTAAGAATAGAAAGGTTTCAGTTCTCTTTCTGGCTCTGCTACTAATTTACTGGGTTAGCTTGGACAAGTTATTTATTTGGGAGCACTATCATTTCCTCATTTGGAAAACTGTGGATTATATACACTTAGAGACTGAAAATATGATAGTGCTGTATTTACAAATTCAGAGAAACATGAGACAGTAAGCTGTAGTAGTCGAAGAAAATATCAGGTAAAAAATGGGCTAGAATTTGACCTTCAATGATGAGTAGCATTTGCCTTTATGGAGGAAAAGATTGGGAGAATTTCAGGGAGAAACACAACACATACAAAGACATGGAGTAAAATGTGAGTTTGACATAGCTAAAATGTCTTAAATAGTGGAGAATATATTTTGGAGAAGAGAGAAAAATAAGGTTAGCAGAGGGAATAATCCATGTAGTATGAGTTACAAAGTGTCAGAAAAGAAAATTGGACCTAATTCAGGAGATAAGAAGCAGTCATATTAATGTGTGTGTGGGGTGTGTGTGTGTAGTGCTTAGAGCACTGCCTAGCACACAATGAACTCCATATATGACTAGCAATTATGTGGGGGGAAAGGGGAGGAAAGAGTAAAGAAGAAAGGAGAGAGGAGGGTAGGAAAGGGAGGAGAGAAAGTGGGAGGTAGGGAGAATGGGAAATGGAGAGAGGGTAGGAAGGAGAGTGGGAAAGGGAAAGGGTGGGAGGGAGGGAATAAGGGAGGGAGAGTGGGAAAGGCAAAGGCAGAGGGGGCAAATAAAATGTGAGTAGAAAAATTAGTCTGACAATAGTGTAGTAGTGTTCAGGGTGGAGAAGATAAATCAGCTAGATGGATATTTCAGTTATCTGAGAATATAGCCATGGGGTTACAATCATAGATCTGAGTTGGAAATATCTAAAGATATCAACTATTTTAACCTCATACTCAAAGTAGAAATCCTTTCTGCATTCTCCTGGTCTCTGCTAGTTTCCAGTGACAAGAGTTTACTGTTTTGCAAGGCAGCCCATTCCAATTATGAGTATTTTGTATACGTAGATAGAGCTTTCTGATCCTGAGCCTAAATTTGCCTCCTCGTGAGTTCTACTCATCATCCTGGTTCTCCCTTTGGGGCTACACGGAATATGTCTAGTTTTGCTTCCATGTCACATTCTGGCTAAATCTTCTCTTTTTCAGGAAAAAATCACTCACTTCCAGTTTTTTAAATTATCCTTCCACGGCATGATTTCAAAAATTTGGCCATCTGGACTATCTTCTTCTGAAATCTCTCTAGATTGGTAAAGTTCCTACTAGAATGTGGGTGCCCAGAAATGAACACATCCTACCAGATGTGGTCTGACTAGTGCCAAGTTACTCCCTTGAACTGGGCATTCTATTTGTATTGCTCTGTTATAACATAACATTTGCTTTCTAAGCAGCTACATCACACTATTGATGCATTTCAACTTGTGATTGCCTAAAAACCACAATTATGCAACAGCTTGTTGACCCGATGAACTTCCTATTTATTATTTTGTCCTTTAAAACCTGTTGAGATATTTGTGAATGTAAAATCTAGGGGACTTAGCAGGTTGAAAAACTACTTCTTTCTGAAAAATGTCTAGATTTGCTATCATTGGGGGGAGATGGAAGTGTTGATATACAGTCACAACTTATTCAAAAGTACTTGGAGGATCTATTTCCTGAATTAATGAAAAGTCTGAATTGCTTTCAAATTTCAAAAAGAATGATATTTGAAATAAAAATATTAATTGAAATACAGACTATGATGATATTTTCAAGGAAAATATCTACTCAGCTGGCTTTAATGAATAGACATGACTAGTAAATTACCAACACCCTTCCATACATACATTTCATGGCTAAAATCATTTAAAATAGTTCCTGTAGTGCTCAGTGTTGGGTATTAATTTGCTGAGTCAACTCTCCCCCCATACAACAGAGGAGAAAATACAAATAACAGCTAATTTTGCTATAGCCATGTACACTATGTGAAGCTCTCTTCTAAGTACTTTATGTGCTCATTTTGACTTCTCAACAGTCCTATTCAGTGGACTCTTTTGTTATCAGCACTTCCACATCTCTATTTTACAGCTGAGGAAATGGAGGTACTGAGAATTTATGTAACTTCCCTAAAGTGAAATAGCCAGTAAATTCAAATATGGAATTTGAATCCAGATGGTCTGACCCTAGAGTTGGTGCTCATAGTGCTTCTCATATCCAAACACTCATCTCAATCAGAATAGTAGAACTCAAATAATCTCTTACAATATCTAGAAATGTCCCCAACTTGTTTGGGATAAGAAGACCAAATTTAAGGATAAATTAAACTTCCATAACCCAGACTAATGTCTTCTCTCTTGCAAGTGGTGTTGGTAGTTGTCGGGGAGGAAGTTTCACAATTGGTTCCGGTTCTCTTGTGTATGTAGTATATTTGATTAAACATTTTAGAATTCATTAAACATTTTAGAATCTCACAGATGAATTCATGTGACATGACTAGATTAGGAAAAATTAAAATTATACAAATGCACAAGACATTGGCTGCTTTCCACCTAAAAATGTAGATTGATGGATAAATTTTATAACAATCCAGTCTATGAATTGCTGAAAACTTGATTGAAATAATGGAAAGAGAGGTCAATCAAGAATCCTGGATTCCAGTTTTAGCTCTGTCACTAATTACTTCTCTTGCTTTGGATAAGTCACTTAGCCTTTCTGAGTCTCAGTTTCTCCATTTTTAAAATAACGTAATTAGATGATTCATCAGGGCCCTTTTAAGAGATTAAAGGGAACCAACAGTAGAGAAGAGAAAAAGTTGAAAGAACTACCATAATGAAGGAATAGTCTAGCCTTCGCTTCACCATTTTAATCATCCTGGGTTGTAACTGGAATTGAAAAGGAAAAAGGGAGCTTGATGATCCTCATCCTCCACAATGTTGCCCAGAACTGGGTTTGCTTACTTGAGAAGGGAAGAAGGAGAGGGAAGGGAAGGGAAGGGAAGGGAAGGGAAGGGAAGGGAAGGGAAGGGAAGGGAAGGGAAGGGAAGGGAAGGGAAGGGAAGGGAAGGGAAGGGAAGGGAAGGGAAGGGAAGGGAAAAACAAATCTTTAAACCCAAAGAAGCTAATTTCATGGAACTGGCATTGGTGCAAATAAATTAGATGAGTAGTTTACAGTATTTCTCCCATAATATTCTAGCTTGTCTTGAAATATTGAACTTTTTAAACAAATTTTACTGTCTAGTCTATGGCTTTGTGGTTCCTTCCTGCTCAAGGAAAAATGTTGACAACTTGTTTTCTGTTTCCACTGGCAGCATTACTGTTTTTAAATCAAAATGAGAATGGTCGGGTATAGTGTAATGGTTGGATTCTATATTGATATTCTATATTTCTCTTTAATGCACACATTTTTATTCCCAGATAGATTTTCACTGTGTTAAACAAAATGACCATAATGTAATCATTGTAACCAGTGAACAATTATATGGATTTTGGTTCTAATATAGACTTTTCTTCATTATATGGGAGTACTTTTGAGAAGACCGGGAAACTCTGAGGAGAATTCCTCTTTGTTTTTTCTAATTGGGGAAACCCAGGTGGGCAGAATATTTCCTAATTTTTTTCTCCATGCTTTTCAAAGCATTTGAGAACAGTTGATTTGTATTTTCTTCACACATATTGCCAAAGACAGTGCTAGAGACCTGGAAAGACTCACTTCAATGTGAAGGTAGTTTTGCTTGCCATCTTCTTATGCAATTGAGCACTGCCTGATAATCAAATCCAATTTCCCAAACTTGAGCTTAGTCCTTTGATACATTACTTAAGTCCTTGGGAAAAAGCTTAAGCCTTTATATCTTTTTCTGTCAAATGAGCTGATCCAAGGCCAAAACAATGTTATGCTCAATGATTTTTAACCATTGTGGAAGGTGGAATAATCACAAAAGGCTGCTATTTGTGTTAAGTAGTGTTGTGTATATTAACAAAATTATTTACAGGTGATGCTTACTCATGCTGGGTCTTCTGCTTAGTGTACACCTAATTCCCACTCCCATCTTCAGTATATTCCCAGCATTTCTGTGTACCCAGTGTCTTCATGAATTCTAGAATCCTTCCTACTTTCTGCTTCTGTCTCTGTCCATCTATCAAAACTTACCCAACAATTATCACATAATTGTAGGCTTCTGTAGTCCATGTCACTTAAGCAAGTCACTTAGTTTCTGGGCCTCAGTTTTTCCACAAATAAAATAAAGGGTTTGAAATATATGATCTTGAAGGTCCCATTCAGTTCTAAATTTGCATGAGTTAATACCTGTGTTCATGTAGTATCTAATAAATGTGCTTTACTTCCTGATAGAGGAGTTTGATGAGTCAAAAAGGTCAGGATTGTGGTAACTCCCTGGGAACATGATTTAGCTTAGTTGAAATTATTTTAGAGTACTAATGATAGGCATTTCAGGGGCTTTCTCATGAATTTTTATTTCTTTCAAATCATATTCTATAAATGGCTACCTATTTTGTTTATGCCTATAGCAACTCTCTCTGTTGGTTTTCAGGTAGCAAATATGGAGTCATTTCATAAACAAAAGAGATTTATATATATTATTCTGGACTTAACTCCTTAGTCATTTAGTTGAGCTCAGATGCTCTTATGAAATAATATTTCTGAGGAGTATCTTTAGCAAATTCTCCTTTACTGCTGGTATCATCCCAGCCATACTTTCCCAGATAGTTCATTATAATAAACTCTTCCAAAATATTGTCTCACTCTAAAAGCAATCAATTCTCACAAATGCTAGTCATGGGTCAAACGTCTTCTTTAAGTAAAAACAAAAGATATCCTTTGGAAGCACAGCTCATCTAGTGATATTATCAACAAGCTTCCTAACCAGCTTTTCAGAATTTTAAATTTCTGTGCAAGAAACTGGCCTGATTTTACACAGGTTAAGGACACAGATAAATCCTGGAGCAGTTTTTTCTTTTCTTTTCTTTTTGGCTTCTTTTTCTTTTAAAACAAAGAACAAAATGACAAATCCAAATTTGAGACATCTGCATGTTTCCCCTCGTGTGACTTAAACATCTGCATTTTTTCACTTCTCATCCAGATGTTTTGTTCTTATGTAAACCTAGCTAAAGTGAAGGAGAATATCAAGAAATCATCTGGGGATGCTGATTAACATGGACAGCAAATCTGAATAATCCACGTTCTGAGAGTCCTGTTTTTTGTCTAGCTCAGAACACATTACTAATAAGGTCAAAGTTACTGTAGGTTTTTTTCTTGTATGGGCCAGTTAATTCTGATCTGTTCCATGACCACAAAATGCACCTCTAGCCTCAGCCAGCTGTCTGGAAAGTGAGTGTCCTCAGTCTTACAGGCAGTCATGCAAGAAACTGAGCAGAAAATTTCTACCAGTTGGGAATTAAAATAAAAATGTATTTCCCATGGATGGTAGGTCAGTGGTGCCATTTTGTATAAAAATAATAATTATAATAGTAACTTATATAGTACTTATTTTGTGTCAAACACTATTCTAAGCAATTTATATACTTTAATTCTCAGTGTTCCCAACAACCTTATGTGTATTATTATCCCATTTTACAGGTGAGGAAATAGAGGCACAGAAGGTTAAGTAATTTCTCCATGATGAAAATGAATGGTATTAGCACTTTTTCTGTTTACTTTATCACATACCTTGTGTCAAGGAGGTGGGAGGGGGATCACAATGTATTGGCTGTCTAGAAAGTATATCAAAATAGGACAGAAACTTGAATATTTCTGCACACTGAATTCACCAGTAGAACTGCTACTGTGGCACACCCTGTGCCCAGTAAAGGAGGTTGATCTAATCCCTATTCTTCTATCCAGTATGATAATTATAGGTATAAAAGTACCCTTTGCAAAAAAGAAAGGCATTGTTTTTATTGGCAATAAGTCATTATGTAAAGTATATATTTAAGAAAAAGGACTATGTGGTTAGGAGCAATGGACTACATTGGGTGGCCTCATAGAACTAAATTGTCTGAATGCTCTGAGGAAGAATGATTTGTTTGACTGGCAAAATGCTTAAGAAACTTTGATCTCCAACCACACATTGACTTACAATCCTAAAATTCTAGACTTAGACAGAACATAAAGATACAATCTAATCCATTTTTCTTTCTTTTAAAAAAAATTGGGAACAAAAGTGCTTGCTGAAAGAAGCAAATAAAAAAAATCCCTCATAATTTTAAGGATTCCAGGAATTGAAACTTCACAGATGCTCCCAAATTCATTCGTCTTTTAAATCAAGAAATGTGATGTGAGCACCTCCTCTGTGACCAGCACTGTTATGGGTCCTTGGATTACAGCAAGGAATACAATGTGGCCACTAATCTTCAGAAACTTGTCATATATTCTGGTGTTTTCTGCTTCAGACATAAAGGCTTTCACTCTTATAACTTTACTGCTTATTTTTCTGTTTCATCTTCTGACAGGAAAAGAATTGCTCAATGCCTTACTATTGGGGAATATTTTTATTTGGTCATTAAACTCCATTTCCTTTTCTTCTAGGCAAACAGCTAGACTAAATTTCCTACCCCCACTCCCTACCTTCCCACCTCTTAGAATATGAGTGGTTTCTATGGGCCATTTTGTGCCCTCCTCCATGCCTCTCCCCATTTTTTACCCATCTACTGATTGAATGAAGATGACTCCTCAGACCCAGAGATCAAAGAAACAAAGTAGAAAAAGCCTATCTCTGACTGACTGTGGAGAAGAGCCTTTCCGCATAACCCCAGGGATGTGAGCAAGCAGTACATTTTTGTGTTAAGCTGCAGGATTTAGGCTACTATCCTTAACAACAGTTATCTACTCTTACTAATACAGTGTCCCTTTCAAAGTTTCTTTCATAATTTTAAAGATGGTCATCACTCTGCCTTCAATTTTGCTGAAAATTTGGTTCCTTGTGTTCAAATCTTATGTGCTTGGTTATCAATTCTTTATTGTTCTTCACAGATGTGCTCTCTATGCCTCCTTCCACCATGCCAGTACACTGTAACATATCCTTTTTTGTTCTTTTGACAAACACCTGTGATATCTGCCTCCTGAATTTCCCAATAATTGAATAACTTCAATGCTTTTATTTTAAGAAAATAATTCTTTACTCCAAAATAAGATGAGTGATTTAAATAGAATTGGAAGATGAGACCTAAAGGATCAAATGTCATCAATTACTAATTTGAGAATCTGAGATTTTATTCAGTGGATGGAGTGAACGTAATTATTTGTTTCAGAGCTGATTTGCAGAAGCACTTTGCCCTTCCTTACCATTACTCTCCTGAACACACTTCAGGGGTTGTTCCAGTAGCAAATACACCTACCATTGTGCTGTTCCTATTCTTGTCCTTATAGTGTCAGGATGTTTAGTTAAGAAAGTAAGTTAAATACTATAAATTCATTTGAAGCGATTAACTTTCTTGATTGTTGGAATCTTTGCTAACTCTGTTTTTTCTCCATTTTCCGCTTTTCATATCAACACATCCCACTTATTCCTCTTTATCCTCAGATTTGCTTTTTTTTCTGAGAGTATCCAGGTCACCACCCTCCATCTCTTATCAACTAATACATGTACTATGAAACAGCTTCCCAAATATTTTCCCTGTCACTATACTCTCCCCCTACATAATTTTTCCTGCATCTGCTATGAGATGAATGTTTCAGCCTTATTTCTTTATTATACTCTCACACAGATTTCTCCCCTTGGTAGCCAAATATGTTTATTTTCAGATAATCAGACTTGCTTAGTTTCCCCTAGTCTTCACATGCACTATTCTCTGCAATTGGAAAATCAGCATATATCACCACTGTTCCTTCAGTTCCAAACTTATCTCTTGCCCAACTTGAGACTGAATCACCCCACCTCACTTATCTACTCTACATGTATAACAGTTTTCTTATGCTGGAATGTGTTTTGCAAATACTCCTTTCTTCATGCATATGATGTGTAAACTATTTGAAAACAGGGACTTTAATTTAAAAAAAAATTCTTTTATACTTTATGTAGTGGGCATTATACAGTGCTACTCAATAAATATCCATGATTGCCTTTAGTACCATATAGAAAAACCGTGGTTGATCAAATAGCAATGAGCACTTGGGAAGACAAGTTTAGATGGGTATAGGTAATTTTACAAGTTCTGATCTCAAAGTAATTATATAGAGTGCTGAATAATCTTCTTAAATTGCCTATAACTGATTTCATTTCTAAAAAAGGTAAGTTTGAAGCAAAAGCATTTGGAGCAAATTATTATTGTTTATCAAATAGCCCCATACATTCATCAGAGAGCATTAATGTCCAACACTGTGACCTCTTATCAAACATTTTAGAACAAAAGTGCATGAGTAAAAGAGGAATTTGAGCCAGACTCTTTTCAACATTAAATTCTCTCCCAGAAAACAACAGCAAAAATCACAAGTTTTCAAACTTAACTGGTCACTATAGAACTATTTTCTATCTTAACTTCACTCTGGTTTTATCAATTCACTACCACATTTTGGAAAATGAATATAGGAATGTAAAGATTTATAAACACAAATTTCAGGATATTTTCCTTAGTCATTACTTGACTTTTTAGGAAATACCTGGTGGAAGCAAACCAATTTATTTAAAAGTAAAGTCCCAAAGGGCAGTAAATGCTTGAAACTGGTGGTTCCATACTCTTGTAAGGCCTTTAGTCACCAAGTGTGTTGGGGAGTCCCTTTCCTTCTCTTGGCAGAATTTCATTCTTTCTCACACCTGCCATCTTCCACTTGTTACAGAAGTAATTTATAAGATGCTGCTTATTTGCATGTCCTTTTGAAACTTAACTGTTTCTTTCACAACTTAACTGTTTCTCCTCTCATTGCCACCTGGTTCCTGCTTTTAAGCCCCGCAGTGCTATTCACCAATCTTCAAATAAAATATTGTCTTTTTACATGATGCTACCTTGGGTTCAAGCATTACAAGAATCCCTCAAGTGCCTTTGTACCCATTTGTTAAGTTAAAGTAATTGAAAGCCAAACAGATTTGGATATAATTGAATTAAGGCTTAGAGTGGGTGAGGAGAGATATCTTCTTCTATTTAGGAACTACATAGCTACCTTTGAGTCTCAATAGTTAGTTTGGAGCCCACAGATTACCAAGCCTGCCAGATTTCATATTTTGCCAAATTAAAACCATGTACACATTGTCCATGTCCATGAGCATTGTTTTTGTGTTTTTCTCATAAATTCAGATATTTTTAGAAAATTTTACCTTAAAATAGCCTAACTTTTAAAGTATGTATACTGTTTGTGGATGAGCTAAATAAATTTGTTATGAATGTATAGGAACTAGTTGCACCAGTATTTTTCTAAAATGCCAAAATCCATTTAATTGAAAAATTGAGAAGAAAAAATTGTTCTCACTGTAAAAGAAACTGGTAGAATATATCATGTTCTAGACTAAATACTTATTGTACCATTATGTGATATATTTTTAAAAAATCTCAGATGAAAATCAAATTTTGAATTGCCATCTAGAAATAAACTTTTATAGATAGTGTACACACCAGTTCCTGAAAATGGTAGAAAAGGTTTCTTGTCAAGTTCACCAGCACAAGTGTGAATGCTCTGTTTTTGAGTACCTAGTAGTCGTGAAAGGACACATTGTGGCCAGCCAACTCAAATTGCTACCCACGTTTAATCATTGTAAATAAAGGAAGCAGAGAGACCCATGTTATATTTTCAGAACTGGCATGCTCAATACAGAACTATTAGTTTAAAAATACCACTCAACATTCTATTTGAATTTATCTAGACTTCTTTGTAAAACAAAATAATAAAAAGTACAATTGGTCACTAAACATATACTACTCATTTCATGCAAGTTATTAACTTAGTAATTACACATATCATTAAAGAACAATGAGAGCAAATACAACTTTATAACACTTGGGAAACAGTTAAGTATTGATAAATTCCTATTTTGAAAAACCTATAGTTTTTACAGAAGCAAAATCACCTTTCTCAGTAGAAAAAAATACATCTATGAAACACCTGTATGTGTTGAATAGGACTTTTCAAAGGAATAACTAATTGTCTCACTGTGAAATGAACATGTATCACTGTTAAGATTTCACATACCTTTGGTGCATAATGTATTTCTTGAACAGCTTGATATAGTAAAGCAACAGAGAAGCAAATACTTTGAACAAAACCCATGGACCACAGGGAGTCAATAATGTAAAGAGGTTGAAAAAAATAATCAAAACATTATCTAATGTTCTTTTATACATTTGAGTTTCACAATTACAATGGCTGGGCAAATTAATTTTTACACACTGTGTACATTTGTCCTTGCTTATATTTTTATAAAACATGATTTAAGAAATATTTGCAAAATGCTAGAATCAACCTTGATTAACAATTGACCCTCATGGGCATCTTGGTGAAGAACACACCAAAATGGATTAATTGGAAAGAATATAAAGTAGTAATCCACAATAAATATGAAAATAGGGGAACATTCCTTACAGCAAATTCATAATATTTTAGATTACTCACAGGGATTTTCTGCTAGAGTACAGTCACAGTCACAACGTGAGGATGGAGAAGATTATCTACAAAATATACTCTTTGAAGCACCAGGAATAGAGATACTTCTACAGAAGCCTTGCACACATGGCCAAGCAGATATTGTGTATGTACAGAATAGTCTCTTTCACAACTACATTTCAGATAAGAATCACTGCAATTGCTGCTCTACCACTAGTAAACTTGAATTATTTAGCACTTCATCTGTGATTATTGTTGTTTTATTTCTTTTGTACTGCTGACATGTGCAGTCAATATTTATTTAAATTCAAACTCCAACGATGCTGGAAAAGTAGGAAGATTCTCACATCTTCTTATAAAGCCTATAGAAGGTTGAGAGATTATTTGGGGAAAATCCAAATGTGAATTTTTTAGCAAACAATGAAATGCACACCTTAAAATGTGTTTTCAAATTTGTAAAACTTTTAAAATAGGCTAGAAAGCCATAAGGATTTTTCAAAATCATTCTAAAAGAACTAACAGCCTGTCTATTCAGTTGCTTAAGAAATGCATGTTGTTTACCTACCTACCAGTTTGCCTACAGAATATGTGCTTGCCTAATAAAACTAAAAGCTATCATTATGAGCTATTGATTTAGTCTACAGAAATTGTCCATTATGTTGAAGAAGTTCTAATTGCTTCCATCACATTTTTCACAAGCAATCTTCCAATTTGGGTGCCTCAACACTTCTTTCTTGATAATTCCTGATTTTTCAGTTACTCTATAGAAGTTCTCCTTTCCCCTTAAAGGTAGTTCAGAATTTTCAAATTCAGTAAAAGTCTTTAAATTTTCCCTGTTTCAAATACCATGTAGATACTGAAATATTCATAAATATGTTGAAGGTAGCTCATCTACTAAGCTTGTAGTTCAAGTGGTTTCAAAAACCTACTCTAAAACAATATGATTAATTTTTTCAGGGAGAAATTAAAATTGTACATTGGGATAGCATACTACACTACAAAATCAGGTCTTTCTTCCCCCAGTATTCTCGAAACATAAACAACAACAAAAATAAAGTACAAAAGCGATTTCTGTGCCTTTTTCTTCAAACACTTTTTCAGCACCTAGATGCTGTTAGGTGTACTTTATGCTTAATATAGCAGAAACTCTCAATGCTCACATGGCTTTTCTGAGTATGTCAGACTTTTCACTACCAAATATCACTGGTGAAACTAAGCTCTTTGGATGATAAAGGTAGCAGGGAACTGTTTCTATGAATTTCCTGGGTATCTTTCAGGGAATTATTAAGGGGTAGCTGTCCATTGTGTAGAGTCAGAGGCAGATTACAATAAGTGTGGTGGTTACCTAAGGAAGGTACGGGCAAGGTGGTGGTTGGCATCTCGTGTTTATAACCTCTGCAACAGTGCCTCATTTGCATCGGATCTGAATGGTGGAAATCAGGGAGATCAGCTTGAGATGATACCAGAGAGGCTGAGGTACTGGTCATGGCAATAGAGGGTATAGGTTGGAGTTCTCCAAAAAGTCCTTGTTCTGCAGAGTCCAGAATATGGCACTGAGAAAGCACTTCTTTTTTCTTGATGGGCATTTCATATACTAAGTGCTTCCAAAACTTAGAATTTAATTTACTGCTTTTGGGTCCCTTCCACTTGATCAGTGACAGAAGTTTGATGCTGTGCTTTAGTGATTCCACTTCCTGGCAATTCACCTTCCCTTTTAATTCTGTACACTCAATCAAAATCACTTTTATTTCTCCACTGACTAGCATGTTATGGAGTCTGTTTTCCAACTCGAAAATACTCCATCCTCGTCTGAGAATATAGTCTGGTGTTAGCACGATAATAAGTCTTCTGCTTTGCTCAACACATCTTGTGAGATCTTCAATATATGCTACAAATCACAGAAAGAGAGAAAGAGTAAAACAAAGACATTTCCAGTCTTTAAAGCATTAGGTTTGTACTTTAGAATAGTAAAGATCCAGTCTTTCACTAGTGTACATCATATTTTCTTTTGTTGTATTGCACATTCAGAAAGCCCATTTCCTTAAAAAGAAAAATGAAAAAACCCAAAAAACCACACTTGTTTAGCCCTGGCCAGAGTGGCTCAGTTGGTTGGAGTGTCATCCTATACACCGGAAGGTTGTGGGTTTGACTCCCAATCAGGGCACATACCCAGGTTGCGGGTTCAATCCCTGGTTGGGAAGCCTATGGGAGGCAACTGATCGATGTTTCTTTCTCACATCAATGTTTCTCTCTCTCCCTTCCTCTCTGAATTATAAAAACTGTTTAAAATATTCATTTTCTCGCCCCTCATTACTTACAGTGTTTTGTTGGCGAATATTAAATCTGACTTCGTCAGAGCTTAGGTGTATTTCAGTTATTTTTATTTATTTGATCATTTAATTTAAGACAGGCTTCCAGGCTTGTACTCTAAGTAAACAAGCAATCAATCAGTTGATGAAAAGAGAAATGGAACTTTTTAATGACTGAAGAGTCACTGTATTTATGGATTTAGTTTGCTTTTTCCCCTATTTTTCAGCTGCGAAACAAGTAAGGGGGTCTATGTATATGAACTACTTCAAAGGTATTGTGATAGACATGGTGGAAAATCTCTTGTAGAATCATAGCTTGTTACTCAGAATACTTTCTGTTACTTGCAACCTTAGGTTCTCCATTTCACCCTTAAAACCCAGAGATAAGGAAGTAGTGTGTGTATGTGCCCATAAATTTAATTTGAACCAGCTGCTCTTTTTTCAGAGGAAGAGAGAGTGGTAGAGTTGAAGGTGGGGGGGGGGGTATGGAATGAACAATAATGGAGGAAGAGTCTATCAGCTGAGAAGAAAGTTTTTGTCCTAGTTTGTGCAGCAATTCTGAGAGTGAGGTAAATATGTTATGGCCTTTCCATGGTAGAAAAAAAACCCCACTCAAATAACTCGATATTTATTTATACCATGGAATAATCCTTTTGCAAGCATCCTCCCCAAAGTCTTATCTGCCAAAAAGGGAAACACACACATGTGTTAACAAATGGAGACTTGGACACAGGTGCTGCAACAGAGAGCTGTCTTTACTGAGCAGAGCACAAGGCCTTGTCTAATGTACAGTGCCCTCTAGGAGAAGCAGTGCTTACAGAAGCATACTAACATTTGTCACTGCAAATCTGTCCAAGGTTACAGACTGCTTTCAAGGAGTCACGTCCAGTACATAGTATGGGGCCACCAAACAGCCCAGTACAAGCCATTTGAAAAGAGAAACTTATTTTACAGATGCATATTTTGCAGATGATCTATCTTTTCCAGGGTTTATTTCCACTACTTGGCAGCAAGAACACTTTCACAAGTGAAAATGAGCAAACTTTCTACACACCCTACAGATAAACAAAGAACTTTTTAAGAGCTACACATAGAATTGTCCATTTTACAATTCATTGTTACTGCTGTTTTGGTTTTTACTTAATACATTTTAGCACTTTCTCATGCAGTAGTTACAATGACTGTTTCTGAGGGGATAAAAAGCAACTCTTAAGTGGGGAAAGAACCTCTTAAAAATTATAAACATTTTATTTTAGAGATTGAGATTATGTATTCAGGGTAAAATCAGCAAGAAATTTGCGAAAAGTAAAACCAAAACCAAAAAACAGAACAAAACAAAAAGCACTACACAAGTAGCAACAGGGAAGTTCTCACTCAGTAATTATCATTTAGAGAACTGGTGAAACAGAATGGAAGGAAAGGTAGAAAGTTTCACTAGAGTGGAAAAATATTATCCCAATGTATCAACAGCTCTGACTCTTCATTTTCTTCCTTTCTTTCTGCTTCCAAAAAGAAAGAAGTTATGTGGGAAGCTTCATCATTAGAAGTTGGATCTGTAAGATACAGTAAAATAAACTATCATGCATCTTTCCCGTTATTCTTTTTACCTTTCCTCCAAACAAACAAAAAAACCCAAACCCAGAATCATGGTATAAGTGCAGGAGTCCATGAAAATGCAGTTTTACCAGGTAAATTATGAGTTAATGGTTTTTTAATAGAAGAATTCTTTACAAAATAATTTACCAAAGTGTTATTCTGAATAGCATTCTTCCCTCATTAATTGCAGCTTTTCACTTAATTTTTAAAAATTATCTGTACAAACCTCTATAACATAAACTATACCTCTATGAAGCACATCTTCATGCCTCTATGAAAAGCACTATTTCTATGTGTTGAGATGAAGTTTAATTTACTTTTTAACCATGCTTTTAAAAACAAAAGATATATCTATACATATGTCTATCTACTTAAAGAAAAAATACAACCCAGGTGTTCACAGTAATTAGAGAAAATATCCACATACATAATAATTAATTTTATTGGGAACTCATGGGTTTTGGTTTTGCTATTCTCTTTCTCAAATGGGGAATAGAACAGAGTGTAATTTCCCCCCATTAATATGGTTACCCCATCACCTGTCTATTATATTTTGCCATTTGACAACTAAGAAGAATGCAACATTTAGGTTTTGGGGGGGCTTCTTAGAGACTCATTAGACAGAAGTTGCTTTTGCCCCCAGAATGAATGCCTGTGAGGACAGATCCCACTATACTCAGCTGCACAGGGTGTGGGTGTTGAAGGGAACCTTGGAGGGAGGGAGTGGTCCCTGTCTCCTGCATACTGCTCTCGCTGTGCTTATCCTGGCAAAGCCTAGTGGAGAGTTGAGGCAACCATCCAGATTATTTCGGCTGAAAACCTCCTGTGGAAGAAAAAAGGTCTGAATTATCCTGGTTTAACCTATATATACATTAATCATATGCACTGGAGTCAGTTTGTACCTCAAAATTTTCCCTGGGTAGACACAGCCTAAATGTCCCAAAGAAAACATGAGCCATTTGCTGGGCCCCGAATTTCATGTTCCATTTCACTTGGTGAAAAACCAAGTGGAAGTTTTCAGATGTGAAGCCCACATTTCACTTCTTGGGATGGTGATCAGTAGCTGGGCAGCAACCTCAATGTTTGAAAGCAGCTGGGGAGGTGACTCTAAGATCTGCCTGGCTCTAAGGAAAAGGAGAGACTGTGCCCTAGCTTCCCATATTCTGGCTCTCCCTCTGTTTTTCACTCTATGTTTTACTTTTTCTCCCCCCTCTCTTTGCTCCTCTCTACCTCATTCTCTCTCCCGTTCTTTTTTTTTCCATTTTCTGTCCCATCTCCTTCTTGTTCTTTTACCTCCCTCTTTGCTTTCTTTCTCACTCTTTCTATCTTCCTTTCCCTCTTTTACTCTCCTTTCCTCTGTTGCCTATCTCCCTTTATCCCCTTCCTCACTACCTTCCTTTCTAAGTCTTTCTTTCTCTTTACCTTTATGAAAAAACAAAAAAACAAAAACAAAGACCTAGTCAGCATGGAAAAATAAAAGTAAATTAGCAAGAGGCCAAGGAGGTAGAGTTAATATTTTTCACTTGCTAATCTTTAGCTGGGGAGTTGTTGCTGGCTTCTACATAGCAAGTGCCCAAAATAATCTCCCCCTTACCTCGGGGTTGCATGTCTGCAACCAATGACTGAATTGGTGCCTGATCCGTTAGGATTATGTCCTGCTTTTTATGGCCTGTGAGCTAAGATTGATTTTTAAACATGTTTTAAAGTGTTGTAAAAAGAAGAAAAATGAGAATATGATGCAACAGAGGCCATATATAACCCACAGAGCCTAAAATATTTACTATCTGGATCTTTACAAAGAAAGTTTGCTGTTCCTGAATTGGAGATCAATCAGGGTGTGTAGGCTTGGAAAAGTTCCAAATAAACTAAGCAAAAACAGGTATCAAGTTAAAGTATTGCTTGTCCATGGCTAGTGTAGTCCCTGACAGGCAATGGTGTTACCCATGGTAGGGATGTGGTTTTGTTAGAGACATTTTATAAACCTTCAGAAACCATTTTAAAAAGCTTATTATCATGAAGAGATAATAAAGAAACATTTTGAAAAAAAAAAATTTACTAAATCCACAGCACATATAAATATTCGCTATATCTTGCCCTGAATTATTCAGGCAAATTTAGCTGCATAACAGGAATTCCTTAAAACCTTTTTTTCCCTACAAAAAAATATAAAGTATCCCTTAAAGGTCATTATTTCTTCAAAAATTTTAAAGTAATTTACTCGATGACAAAATAAACTAAAGGGTATTGTGTCTGATAGCCTTCTGCTTCTCTAGACAAGGCTGTGAAACCATATCAGATTATCAGACATTAAACAAAGCTAATTACATTTAACCTATTTGTGATCTTCATAATTTGGTAAAGAAAAAATCCCTTTGAACATAGTTTTGTTTTGTTTTGTTTTGTTTTGTTTTGTTTTTTAATCCTCACTTGGAAGATATTTTTCCATTAATTACTAGAGAAAGTGGAAGGGAGGGAGGAGGGGTAGAGAGAGAGGGAGAAACATCGACTTGAGACGTGAGAGACACATCTATCGGTTGCCTCCCACAGGGCCCCTACCAGGGCTGGGGACTGAACCACAACTGAGGTACATGTCCTTGACCCAGAATCGAACTGGAGATCCTTCAGTCCTTGGGCTGATGTCCTAACCACTGAACTAAACTGGCCAGGGTGCCTTGAACATAGTTTTGCTAGGGCTTCTTAAGTTGGTGTAAATTCATTTTTCACAGTATAAATGCACCTGCAAAGAATCTTTTTCTTTTTTCTATATGGCTCCTTTTGACAGAAAGTTAGAAGAATATTCTAGAAGAAAATGCACTGTCACTAGGCCCTCCTTGGGATGTGTATCTATTAAAGAAATGAAGAAAGGACATGGCAGTAGCACCAGTATTGGTAAGAAATGAGGAAAGTGACTACCTAAAACCATATTAAAAGCAAATTTAATTTTAAAATCACTTTCAGAGCTAGTTGCATAAGATTCCAGTGCACTTAGAAAAGTAAGATTAGATATATAAAAGTGACTTGAAAATAGGACACTTATTAACAAAGCAAAAAAAATACACTAAAGGAAGAAATACAGCACCAAAATTGAAGCAGACATAATGGCAGGCCCAATAAATTTTTCTAATGAGATGTATATACTTTTCCAAAAGAACGCAGTACACTCCTAAATCTCAGGCTCTGAATCTGCTACAGATGTAGGCAGAAGGACAAGGGAGAAAAACACTGTATATTCATGAATTTCCATGTGGTCTTGCTACTGCCTACTAACCGTTTGATTTATCAAACTAATCAATTAGCAACGTGTGAATTACATTTTATGTTGACACTTCCACTTATTTCAGGGTAATTATTAGGGGCAATTAGCATATTTTAACAAGTTAAGAGACATATATATACTCAGCCTGTAGACAAAGGCATAATTTATTACTTTGCCAGGTTCATATAATAGTAGTTCAATATGCTTATACCTGCAGTTCTGTACATCCACTATCAATTAAACAGACAAATCATTAGGGTGTGACAGGATGCATCAAAACAGAAAACACTCTATTAATTTTTGGTGAACATTAGTTAATTGATAGCTATCAACAATGATACTTATAAAACCTATGGATTAATATACTAAGACTTAAATCAAAACAATTTCTGACACTGACTGAGATGGCTCCCCTCCTATTACTGGTGTGGAGAAACCAGCAAAAATAATATAGGTTTTCCATGTATCAAAGAAAAATGCATGATTTAGCATTATATATTTGAAAAAAGTATTAGACCTCTGGTTAACTGGAGGCTTACAGTGAGTACTTTATAATGTAGTCTCACTAAAAATAATATCTGCATTTTAAATAATGATGCTTAATACTAACCTACCAAAACAGTTACAGGTTGACAACCTGACTCTTGGCTCTTTATCTTGGCTGATGTTGCTAAGCCTTTGGAGTCGTGGTTCTACCTTAGACAGATGTAAGATCCTGTCTGTGTTGTCTGCCATAGAGATTGAGGCTACAAAATTTTTATTTAGCTAGGTGAGAGGGGATAGAGGGGGGCTTTCTAAACAGTGTGTGATATTACTTACTCTACAAAAACTTTCTATGTCCTCTCCCTCACCAAGTCTTTGGCTTGATAATTCACAGATAGTTTGCTGGGATAAATTTTTTTGGCAGGATTTTTGTTTCTGATTAATAGGTTAACCAACAGTTAACATGCACTTGCTGAGACCTTGTGACTGTAGGGAACTATATTTATTTACAGTTTTGACTTTGAAGGCTACATTTCTGGAAGTGAATTCTTTACTTTTGTTATTGCATTTAACCTGTGGGTAGGCAGGTGAGTATGACAGTGGACAGAATATACTCTGGAATGTTGTTCACATCTCTAAATTCTTTCTCTTCCCTCTTGACTTCCTCACCAAGAGTAGAGGTAGATAATGGAACACATTTGGAGAATATTGAAAGAAAGAGAATGTTGAGAGTAGCAAGGAGAGTTTACAAAATGTCCTTCCCCTTCCCTTTTCTCCATTAACTTCATATCCTAGAAAGTTGTAGATATACTAATTCCAACTAGTGCAATCTTAGTAAATATGAACAAGACAACTTGCTCCTTATACAGTTTTTTTTTTTTGTGGTACCTTCAGTAGCTAAGACAATTTTATCCTGGTCTCCTACCCCCTTTTTTTTTAAAAAAATGTGCCTGTTCTTTGTGCTATCTAACAATAGGTTTCCTGATTGAAATTCCAAATCCATTCCAAATAATGGATTCTTCCTTTACCTTAAACTTTGATGAGATGCTTTAGTCCATTTACCTCAGGGCATTCCTGTGTACAGTTAGAGTACAGTTTCCTCTCTCTTGACTCTAACATAAAGGGAATGGTGGACATGTCTAATTTTACTCCATGTGAGTAAATTGCACACAATGTGTTAAATTTCCATGATTGTACATGTCACCTTTGCCTCACAGTTTTTAGGTCACAGACGTCAGATTGCCTGGAAAAAGATTTTATTACTCCCTGAGGACAATTTACTTGAATGGTGTCCAATATGTCCAGCTATTAGAGGAACTATTGGCAATGAGTACTACAGATCCATGTACAAAAAAATTTTTTTTGCATGCCTCACTTCAGAAGTGACTGGGGATCATCTGACACCAGATGTATTCTCCAGTCATTTGTCATTTAATTGTCAGCACAAGCACATGGCTAGTGCTAAGCATTAAAGAACTAAAAATTAGAGTAGTGAGGAAAGTCTAGCAAATTCAAGAATGTAATCATACATTATATATATTTCCTTAAATTACTAAAGGAATCCTAATATTCTTGAGTGAGAGAAACTCTCAGAAAAATTGAACATGAAAACAAATGGAAAGACAATTTGATACTTGAGATACCAAATTCATAAATATAATTTCAACAGACATAGCTGACCAGCCATATGAATATTTTATTTCACTAGTATCTTTCTCAGATGCAATAATTCATGAATAACTCACATATAACTCCCCACAGTCTTCCTATGAATAAAAAGGGAAATTGAGGTTAAAACCTTTGAAGAATTTTTTTTTTTTTCCTATTCAATATCCACTTGGACATCTTTAGATTTTCCAAAATATTCAGCCAGAACTGGCTCAATTTATAATTGTTAAAATATTGCATATGTACATTTAAGCACTTCATTTGTTTTTCTTAAAGGCAAACAAAAGCTATAGTTTTGGGTTGATTTTACTCTCAGTCTTAGAATGCTATTTTCTGCATCTGATCAGTGGCCTTCAGCCCATTTAGTAAACTTTTATATTTTCATGTTTTTAAATCTCTGCAGAAACACTGAGATAAGATGGGCTCAAGAGCCTAAATGGTACTCATCCAAAAATGTCCCCAATCTCAGGATCTCAGTTGCACAGCTGGGTTCTGTAGGTCACATGTCAGCTTCAGAGCACATCTGTTCATTCCTCAAGGATCCACTAGGCCCCATGAACACAATGTGCTCTGTGTAGAATACTTTACACCACAAAACCCAGCAGCTGCAGGGGTGAAAAAATCTCTACTTCTCAAGTTTGTGTCTCTAGGCAGTTTTGAGTAGGGTGTTCTTTTTTTTGTTTTGTTTTGTTTTGTTTTTTAATCTAGCTTTCTTTTGGTTGCCTGTCATTTCTGACATTCAGACGCCTGTTGGCAACAAAGTTGCTTTTGCTATTCTCAGGACAGATGTTTCTAGCCTGGGAAGAGACAGACCAAACTTTTACTGGAAAGTAAGAATTCTTGCCACATTCAGGCACCAAACCTGAGAAAACATAAGAAAGATCCTGGCCACAGGCCCAAGAATGGAAAGGACGATTACTGCCAGGAAAATAATGTCCAGATCTAAAGACTTAGTTTTAGCATTAAGAGAAAACATTTATGTCAAATCTCTCCATCTCTGCTGGTTCATGATGACCAAAGGACACTTCCCTAGTAGGCCATGTGAGAAGGGTACAGATATTTCCATCTCACCTTGGAAAGTGCCATGATTGTATTGAAGCTTTTTGAGAACTCTTAGAAGAGGGAGGGAGAGAGGGAGGGAGGGAGGAAGGGAGAGAGTTAGAGAGAGAGAGAGAGAGAGAGAGATTGAAAGAGAGAGAGGTGGAGGGAGACCCATTCCCCATTCATGTGCTTTTAAAACTGTATGCATTGGAAGGTTAATGATTTTGGGTGTTAATGATTTCGAATCGGAATACTAAGAGAGTGGTGCAAAAGAAACTGAAGGCATTAAATATGAAAGGTTTTATGTCACAGAGTTCACTAATTTGATTCATAGAAAATTATTGTTGTAGGTCAAGAATATTATAAAGTCTGCTTTTACAATCCTCAAAGGCCTCATTGCTAGTTTTTGGAGGAAGGAGTAGTCTTGGGTCAACATGTTTTAAATGAGATGTGAGGGACAAACATAGCTTATAATATTGTAACTAGTTTTTTTTCCCCCCACAGGAATGTGTCTATATTTATATAGCATAACCTGTTAAATCTGTACCAATGGCTGCAAATACAGACCACAGAAGCTTCTTTAATAACATACATACACCAAGTCCAAAATGTTCTACTCTGTCATTCATGTGTAAATCAAGTATATTATTCATATACTTCATCAACTTCCTGAATGCATGCTAAAAATGCCAAGGAAAAACTCGTTAATCGTGACATGGTGACTGCTCAGCCAGCTCTGAAATGTTGATGGAAAAGAAAAATTGTCAAAGGGCCTCTTTAAGAACTTCTGCAGGTTATACTCGCAAATCGGAATTCAGAGAGCATGAATTTCTCCATTCAGGAAGGAAGGATTAAAGTCAAACACCCTCCAGTGGTTGCATCTAAAAATTGCATAGTTGTCTCAATGGCTTACTTGTAAAAGGAGTCTCCCTGTCCACCATTGAGTATACAGGATTCAAGTTCCTGCTCAGTCTGATTGTTGAGCAATATCAAAAATATTAAAATTATCGCTATGGAACATAAAATCTCTGCCCATTTTGATGACATCTTCTTGGGTGTTTCTATGTTAAATTATTTAAATGTCAAGGTATAGTAGGTCAAAGCCTCCTATCATCTTTTTTTTTAATCCTCACCTGAGGATATGTTTTTTTATTTTAGTTTATTGATTTTTTTTTTAGAAAGAGAGGAAGGGGAAAGAGAAAAACATTGATGGGAGAGAGAAACATCAATTGGTCACCTCCAACCAGAGATTGAACCCATAACCTAGGTATGTGACCTGACTGGGGATCAAACCCAGAACCTTTTGGTGTATGGGATGACACTTCAACCAACTGAGCCACCCAGCCAGGGTAACCTCCTCTAATCTTTTATGCAGTGTGTTATAGTTCTCAACTATTGCAGTTTTGAGGTAGGAAATACAGTTTATATTAGCCTCACACCCTTTGGTCAAGAAGGATGTTCAGACCTGTTATGATACAACAAAACAACCAATCAATTTCAATCAATTCAGCCAAACAAGTAGCTGACTCAATGAGGTGTAAAATATTCTACCACCTGTTTGGCTAAATTGACACAGCAAGTTGATTCAATTGACCTGTCAAGTCATCAAAATAGACTCTCTGGGGTCACTAGGAGTACACAACTTTGAGATGCATCACTCTCCCCACCATGCTCTCTGGGTCTCATTCTCACCCACATACAAATAGTTGCTTCTTTACACAATAAGCAAGTGTCATCTAGTGAGTCTCAAGTAAAGTGGATCTCCTATGTTCCATGTTGTCCCCATTTCCCTTCCTAATGTGTACAGTGGAGAAGCATTGTTTTCTAGTGAAGAATAAAGGTGATGTTGAAATGTTTAGGCATAAAGACTGCCATTTTTTATTCACTTGGTGAGGTTTTTAAGGACTGGCTATTGTGGGGCTAACTATTTTGGAATGCAAGAAGGCAGAAAGGCTGGCACCACATTGAGTTCTACTGAAGATGACTTGACACTGAATATAAATTCTGCTTGGTAATGATATTATTTTAATGTAATTTAGGCTATTATCACTCTAAAATAGATTTTACAGAATTTCTACATTTAACAAGATGCTCTTGGCAAAAATACAAAAACTACATAGTAACTTAATGAATTAAGCAAAAAAAAAAAAAAATAGTAAAGTATTTAAAATTTTCATCAGTGATTAATCAATCCCTTGTAGCTAATTTTTCAAATATCTGAAAAAATAAAAGTAATATACTCATTAGCCTGTCTTAAGGACTGACACGATTTCTATGAATTACTCACAAAATTTTTTTTCTTTCAGTAAAAAGCCCATTTGTAGGTTTCATATTCACTTTGGTAAAGAAAAATATCTTTCACATATTGACATGCAAAAATCTATGCTGTACACCTGAAACTAATATAAAATATTATTGAATGTAAACTGTAATTGAAAACTAAAATTAAAAAAACAATGAAAAAAATGTAAAACCCTACATATTTTATTCTCATTATTTCCTCCTGTCTTAAACCAACACTGTTCAAACAAAATCAACAAGCATCTATGAAGCATCCAATGAGCTCACCTAATCTGCTAGATGGAGACAGGGACATGAGGATAAATGAGATAGGGTCTCTGCCCTCATGGAGCTTACAATCTTGCTGACATAAATAGATGGAAATGTACATAAAATAATACAAAATATCATAGGCATACAAAATTTATAGTCAAACAAGTGATTATACATCATGAACTCCAGGGCTAGATAAATTATTATGGACATTTCACAGAGGCAGCTATATGGAGAAGGATAAGGAGGATATATAAAGGCATAAAAGACTAACATGAATGAAAGTATTACAGGGACACATAATGTATATCAAAGGGACAGTTTGACTAGAGTGGAAGATATAAGTAGGTGAAATGGCAGGGGATAACTTTAGGAAATAAATCTGCTTTGACACCAGACTGTAGAAGTGTTTAGCTAAGAGTTATAAATTTTATCCTATAGGAAATGGTGAACAATTTAAGAATGTTGAATAGGGGAGTGACATGATCAAGGAGATATGCATATTTGTGGGACTAGATGGACGAGAGGAAAAATAGGGAAGGTAGAGAGTAATTAACATTACAGAAATGAGGTAAATAAGGCCTATGCTAGAATGGTAGAAGTGAGAATGGAAAAGATGCAATGGACACTGGATTTGGGAGACAGATACAGAAGAATGAAAAATGACTCTGAGGTATCAGCATGTTCATTAAGGCTTGATCGATATAGAAATGGTATGTCAAGTAATCAAAATGAAGAAAATTACAGAAGGAAAGAAGTGAAGGACGATGTGAAGAAGTTTGAGGAATTCTTTCATTTGTGGTACAGGAAAGTAATGGACCAGTAAATACCATTTTCTTTACTCTTTTGTACGCACATGTAAATGTGCATACTCATGTGTACACATACATATACATAGACATGTATGCACTCTGAGAAAAAAGATGAACAACCGGAACTCAGTTGTTTCAATTTGTCTCCTGTCTGTTTAGTGACCACTGTGGACTGCTGATAATCTGAATAAATGTTATTAAGTAATAGTGTGATCTATTGAAGTGAGAACCAGGGTCAAACAGATCTAGGTTCTAATTCCAGCTCTAACACTTGACAGCTGTCTAATCTTGGACTTCTTTGAGGCCTTACTTCCTCAACTATAATAGGATAGTACCTGCTTTCTCTCTACATAGGGTTATTGTAACGATGAAATAAAATGGTGTATGTGAAAATACTTTATATACTGTGAAGTATTGAAAATATAAGCTTTTTAATTTTGTTATCACATGTGTATAAATGACCATATTCTGATTTGTGGTTACATTTCAGCTTCCCCCTCTCAAGGATATTAACATAAATTCACATGCAAATGAATTCTAGCACCTTTTATTTCCCTTAATGGCATTTTAAGCTCTTTGAGGTCAGGTACCATGTCTTACGCTTTTCTGTATTTCCCTTATACTCTACCTTGTACAGCATTCTGAACATTAACAGGAACAAAGTATATATTTTTACTTGGACCAGAATTTATTCTGAAAGCTGAAATACAGCTTTCAATATGTAAAATAATTTAAAAGTATCGTTCAAGCCCACATAATCCAAAACTTCTTAAAAATAATTTAAATACACAGCGAAAGTGCAGTTTCCAGTGGTCTCACATACCTATTTAAGTGGATTTTTTCTATAAATCTGAAAATGAATAACAAGGCATAAATTCAGAGTTATTAGTGACAAGATTGTATATATATGTAGAAGCAAAATGACAAAAGACCAGCTTTGGAATTGAAATGCATCGAAAAGACTTTCACTGACTTATACAGATTATTTTTTTAAGAAGGATCACTTTCTCAGAACACAAAGGCAATATAATAAAAAATATCATTAAGGCACAACTTAAAACCATACCTGAAATATAAGTGAGAATGCCTTTTTAAAAATGTGGATGTTAGAAAGTTAGAACACAGTCATTGAGAAATTTGAATTTAATAAAATCTCCTGTGAGAAACATCTATCTAAAAATACGTGGCTCTAATGTTTGAAGCCTCTGTATAACTTCCTAAAGAAACAAACTTTTAAAATATAAAACTTGAAAGTACTTACTTCCACTTGGAATCAGGTCTCTTTCTGGGATGAAGAGTTTATATCCATAGTGTTTTTCTAGGACATCTGGCAGTATTTCAAGAGCAAACTGCTCTTCTTCAGGATTGTCACAGTCTAAAGTATCTTGGTCCACTTTTGTGTAAGAGAGATAGGCATCATATTCCTTGTTGTCTTAAATATAAAGGACAACAAAAGGGTTGCACATATTAGCAGGTTCTTTTCAAGTGCTAAAAATCTATAACCACTAACAGGCTGGAATAAGCACTGTAGTCAGAGACTATTCTTAGTTTTTGGAAAGTAAGTTACCTTCCATGTTATAACAAACCCAGTACATTTCAACATAACCTAGTCATATGATATGACCTGAAACTTTTATGCAATGGGCAGTAGTCAGGACAGAATAATAGAGAGAATTATTATTTGTGACTCTTGGTAACTATACATAGTTGTGATGTTCAGTGTTGTGTGAATGATTAGCTCAGAGTATTTGAATGCAAGACTAAATAGACCAAAGACACGGATTTGAACTTTTTCTCTGCCAGTTGACTTGGCTCTGTTACTTGGTCACAGACTATATCTAGTTTGCACAAATATGTTCAAGAGATCCAAGAGGGGCTGGGCCCTAGAGTGTGGAAGATCGAAATAATCCAGCCTCACTCCTGCAGACACATACTCACAGCACATGCCATACTTCCAGTTGGTTAGTGTCGTCATCTTCATATACAAAAAGCAGTTCATTACCAAATATTAGAGACAGCAGCTGGGTTTTATACAAGTGTGTTCCCTATTATTCTTGTTCAATCCATAGCCAACTAATTTGACACAAGCTTCCAAAAGAAGCCTTTGTTTCAAAATATACATCCTCCCAGTATGGGAAAATTAGTTTTTTCCTTCACATATTTAGCCAGAGAGTTAACTGTGCTTTGAGAATGTATATTTTTCCTTCTTTGCTGTATTGGCCCAGAGCCTACCTCTCTACATATATTTTTTTTCCTGAAAAATATTAATTACTATAATTATTCAAGTCCCCATTGGTTTTAGAAGGGCCACATTGGAAAAGTTACAGTGCTTTTCAAAATTCCCTTATTTATAAAAAAATTATTTTTAAAAGTTAATGTAGTGACCATAGAGTCATATGGAACTATTAGTATTTATTAAACCTAGATACTTGCAACTGATATTTTTTAAAGACAGGCAAACATTTCAAGATTTGTTTCTAAAACACATCAATATGTTTTTCATTAAAAACAGATCTGATTAGAATATAGTTAAAACCTGACCAAAAGGTAATTTACAGAATGAAGCAGTCACCCATCTATACCATTAATGATTTGATTCTACCTGCTAAAGGAGGAACAAAGGGTAAGCATATAAAGAGATATAAATACCCTATGATAGGAGTAGGTGGGACCCTCTGACTATCTAGAGATATCTGAGGCAGGATTATGTTGTTCTAATTCTAGGAAGATTCCAGCCTTCACCACCCTCACATGAAAGGAACTCTGGTTACTTATGTTAAGATGGTGCCTGAAGCCAGGAACTTCACTTTAGCATATCCCCTGGCTGGAAAAAGCTTCCATAAACCTTGGTTGGGTTACCTGATTGCCTAGAAGCAGATGCACAGGAAGGGCTGCCTTGGATAGTTGAGATCATTTGGCTAACAAATGGGCCACATTCCGCTGTTGTACATAAAACACCACTGGGAAGAGAGAATGTTCATATGCAATGCTAATGTAAGAACCTCCCCATAATCCTAGCACCTCTGCCCCTGTTCCAATCAAGCTCAGGATGCACCTGCAGGCCTTTGACTTTCTCCAGCTATAATTATTCACCTGGGACTTAGAGCTGCCAGTGATACACAGCTGAAAGAATAAAATAGGCCAAAGGACAAACAGCTCCACTCCTATGAGCAGAACATATTTCATTGTTCCTAGAGGATGGTCTTGCTGCCTCAAACTCCATAATGTCAGACTAAACCTTTTTTCCTCTGGCTTTGATAACTTCCCTATCTCACACACTCCCCTGAATTCAACTACTTATTAATTCATTCAAGAATGACTTGTTGAACATATACTATGAGCCAGGCATCTGCAATAACTACATGATTCTTTCACCTGACCGGGGCTTCTATACTCTTACCCCATTGTTTGTTCTGACTATGACTTTTGGCCTGTTCCTATCCTTACTTGTTTTACCTGTATCTTAGTACAGGTGATGCTACAAAGACGTTCCTCTAGAAAAATACTGCTATATTTGCATATCCCAAATCAAGTTATGACAAAGAACATGCATGTCTTCGATATATATTAACATCCAATATGTCTGGATAATAAATTTTACCTAATATTCTATAAACACATTATTTTTTGGAAAATGGTTGCTTCCAGTTTCAGTCATTTCCCTTTAAGATTAACTAAAGGTAAAGAACTTGTGATGGATGGCCAAAACAGGAAGAGAGCTCTCAAAGCGACCATGTCAGATGTCCCAGAAGCTCTAGGATGCCAGCTAGGAAGCAAGTAGTGACGCAGATGCCAGTTTAAAAATGCACTTCAGCTTTATGTATACAGCCAAGAAAACCTCATGAATAGCCACAGCTGTTGCTCACAAAGAAGAGCAAAATGGATACAGCAAAATCAACAACATGATGCAAATAAGATTAACAGCAAGGCCTGAAAATTGTTTTAAAACTAAATGGCAATTCAGCAGCACCACTTTGCTAGGCAAGGCTAATGAGCTTTTATCTGTGTTAAATTGTGCTGACTAAGCTCATCTGAGGAACCAGAAAATAGAGCACAATGCAGACAGAGCATTATAAAGAAGAGGGCTCATACATCGGTCTCCATAGGTATGCAGTTCCCAATGAAAAGAGAAGCTATAAGGAAGGGAACCAAACTGTCTGTGGAAGAATTTTCCTGTTATCACACCTGTCCATTCTTGTTTTAAAACCTCATTTTAGTGCAGTTCACCATCAGGAAGTCATTCCGGTGTACAACCCAGTTCTTCCCGTGCTATGCTAAATACAGTGCTAAATCCTTAGCTTCAAAAGTGCAAAGACTATGTAACGTTGTTGATTATTATAACCCTAGTGACTGCTATCGTACCTGCATGTGAGTGTGTGTAGTGCTGATCCAGATGAAGAATATAAGCACAACATGCATAATGCCTGCCACATAATAAACAATAAATATTTAATGACTGAATAGCTTAAAGGTCAAATAAATAAAGCAATCATTGTTCAGTAGATTGAAATGAAATGAATGATATCAAAAAATGGCTAAGAAGTCAGTCTGTTAAACAGATTTTATTTAACAAAAAGTAAGGCATTTTAATTTTATGACATGGCATGCCTCTTCATGTCCTTTGTCTATTTATTTTATGGAGTCTTAGTGTTGTCGCATTAGTTACTCTATATATTTACATAGGAATACAACCAAAATTAAAAATTTTTAAAAAGGCATTTTGAGATCAAATTGGAATTGTAACTAAATTATAGAACAATCAAACTCAATAACCAACTGAAGACTAGCTGAACAGGTCCTATAACCAAGGATTTACAGAAGAAGTCACATTGAGACTGGTAGGAAGGGCTGGCCCTGCTCCCACAGGCAGCAGCTGAGAATCTGGAAGGACATCTCAGCTGCAAAGGCTCTTCTTAAGGAGTGAGGGGTCTCAAACCAATGCTAAGCTCTCCATCCCAGAGCACTATAGCCATGAAGGGGCATCCACATAACACCTGGCTGTGAAAATCAGACTGGATTCTATCCACCAGGGAGTGACAATAGTCTGCTAGAGAACCAGGCACCCTCTTAAAGGGCCAACACACAAAATATCATTTGTAACAATTCACTCTGGGCTCTGGCAGAAGGAAGGCAGAGTGGACTAGACTACTGTGAGGAGAGACTGGGGTTTGGGGTTTTGGGGAGAGACCTGAAGGGACAGCCACCAGGACCCCTGTACTGAGTCATTCTCCCACACGGCAGACACCATCTTTCTTGGGTGGGGCACTCCCCTCTCTACAGCATCAGCCTGGGGAAATGCAATAGTCCTACTCTCTGGACTCAATATAACCCCACCCAGTGGAGCTCTCACCATGTAGCCATATAGAGGAGTCAACTGCCTGAGCCCAGGGTGTACAGGTTTGGGCATACTTGGAGTGTGTTAGTGACTGAGTCGTGTGGCTCTGTGATGGGGACCATTTCCCCAGTTTCCCCATGAGCTTTGCCAGTGTCTCCCCCTCACTGAAATCCACTAGTCCCACCCTCCAGACTCTCAATGCACCCACCCTTCTGTACTACTGGTGGCCCTGCCCTGTAAAGCTGGGGTACTCCACGAGTTCCAGGAAGAATCCAGGAATAGACTGAGTTGTGTGTCTCTAGGAAGAGGGCCACTTTTCCTTAGCACACTTGATCAGTGCAGAGCCTTTCATTCACATAGCCAATGTCTAGGGATACCTGGCAGGTGACAGCTAGCCTTAGTGTGCCCTGGTACGTTTGCTGAGTGGCCTCAAACCCAGCACTGGCACCAAATTTGAACTTGTATCAATCTGGTCAACACCACTTGCACCTACCTGGTGACTTACTGAAAACCTACCTCTTGCAACTCCAATACCACCAGAGGCTCCTTCAGGGACTGAAACTAACAGGCAGCCTGGGAGCAAAGGCAGGTGGAGGCAGATATCAGAGTGCCTTGGGCCTTTTGCTGACTTGTCCCCAGGCTCACTTCTGGTGGAAGCCCATCTTGCTATGCATCTTAGTATATCCTATGCACACCCAGGCCCAGTAGAGGCAGCCACCAACTTTGGATCACTTTGTAGCTCCAGTTTGCCCAGGGCCAGGGCCAGTTCCAGGCAGCGTCTGACATTGACCTGCACCATAGTCCCTCCCAAGAGGCCCTAGTAGCAATACAACCAGTGGTGAGCTTCAGAAATCATCACAGCAGGATCCAATTAGTTCCACAAGTGGCACATCCAAAGGAAGATCATGGCGGGTGCCAGACCTACTGAGGTGAATTCCACTTTGTGGGTCAGTACTTGCACTACAGGTTGTCTGCTATTGTTAGGTGTATCCTCACAGTCAGTCAGCCTGAGGGTCGACCCCATGCATGAATGGGCCAACAGCAATCAAGATTGAATTACAACGGGAGGGCTCATATAACCCACAAAAGCAACACTCCTGGAGAACCCAGCTCAGGTGATCAAAAAGACTGCATCACTGGGTCCCACAGAACACCTACTGCATAAGGTCACCCTACCAAGACTGGGAGACATAACAGATCTACTTAATACACAGAAACAAACACAAAGAAATAGCCAAAATGGGGAGACAAAGAAAAATGCTCCAAATAAAAGAACGAGAAATCTCCAGAACAAGAGCTAAATAAAATTGATATATACAATTGATATATACAAGATATAGAGTTAAAAAAATGATTCTAAGGATGCTCAAGGAACTTAGTGGGAACTTAAAAAGTCTGCTGAATGACACAGAAACCATAAAAAAAGAAACTCAGAAATAAAGAATACAATATCTGAAATGAAGAATTCACTAAAAAGAAAAAACAGTAGGTTACATGAAGGAGAGGATCAAATCAGTGATTTGGAAGACAAGGCAGCAGAAAACACCCAATCAGAGCAGCAAAAGTATTTTAAAAAATGAAGATAGCTTAAGGGAACTTTGGGACATGAAGCACAACAACATCTGCATCATAGGGATACTAATAGCAGAAGAGAGAGGGAAAGGGATTGAGAACCTATTTGAAGAAATAATGACTGAAAACTTTCCTAAGGTAGTGAAGGAAATACACACAAGTCCAAGAAACACAGAGTCCAAAACAAGATAAACTCAAAGAGGTCAACACCAAGACACATTATAATTAAAATGCCAAAGGTTAAAGACAAAGACAGAATCTTAAAAGCAGCACGAAAAAGACAGTTAGTTACCTGTAGTAAGCTCCCAAAAGACTGTCAGCTGATTTCTCAACAGAAACATTTCAGGCCAGAAGGGATTGGTATGGATTATTCAAAGTTATGAAAAATAAGGACCTAAAACCTAGACTAATATAACCAGCAAGGCTATCATTTAAAATTGAAGAAGAAATAGAGTTTTCCAGAGTAGAAAAAGCTAAAAAGTTTGTTACCACCAAATCAGTATTACAAGATATGTTAAAGAGTCTTCTTTAATGCCTGGCTGGTGTTGCTCAGTGGTTGATCATTGACCCAAGAACCAAGAGGCCATGGTTCCATTCCAGGAGGCATGCCCAGATTGTGGGCTCAACCCCCAGTAGGGGGCTTGCAGGAGGCAGCCAATCGGAGATGTTTCTGTCTCATCAATGTTTCTATCTTTCTATCCCTCACTCTTCCTCTCTCTAAAAAATCAATAAAAAAATATAAAAAACAAACAAAAGAGAGTCTTCTTTCAGAAGAAAGAAGGGAAAAAAGGGGGAACACAATTATAAAGAATAAAATGGCAATAAAACATACTTAATAATCACTTTAAATGTAAATAGTTTAAACGTGTCAATCAAGAGTTATAGGGTAGCTGAATGTATAAGAGAACAAGAGCCATACATATTTGTCTATAAGGGATCCACCTCAGAACAAAAGGCACACACAGACTTCAAGTAAAGGGATGCAAAAAGATATTTCATGGAAATGTAAAGAAAGCTGGGGTAGCAATACTTATATCAGACAAAACAGACTTTATTTATTATTATTATTATTATACTTTATTCTTTCCATAACCATTTATCCCCTCGATGCCCTTTTCCACCTTCATAAACCCCCCACCCTTCCCACAATCACCACACTGTTGTCCATGTCCATGAGTCAAAGGCTATAATAAGAGATAAAGAAGGGCACTACACAATGGTAAAGGGAGCAATCCAACAAAAGGATTTAGCCCTTGTAAAAGTTTATACACCCAACATAGGAGCACCTAAATATATAAAGCATATCTTGATGGACATAAAGAGAGAGATCAACAGTAATACAGTCATAGAAGCAGATTTTAACACCCCAATGAAATCAATGGATAGATCTTCCAGACAGAAAATCAACAAGGAAACAGTGGCCTTAAATGAAACACTAGATCAGATGGATTTAATTGATATCTTGAGAGCATTTCATCCCAAACCAGGAGAATATACATTTATTTCAAGTGCACATGGGACATTTTCTAGGATAGACCACACGTTAGGACACAAAACAAGTCTCAATAAATTTAAGAAGATTGAAATCATAGAAAGCATCTTCTATGACCATAATGGTATGAAACTAGAAATCAATCAAAAGGAAAAAAATGAAAAACACACAAACACATGCAGGCTAAATAATGTGTTACTAACAATAAACAGGTTAACAATGAGAACAAGGAAGAAATCAAAATACACCTTGCAACAAATGAAAATGAGAAAACAACAACCCCAAACCTATGGGACTCATCAAAAGGAGTCCTATGAGGGAAATTAATATCATTACAGGCTTACCTCAAGATATAAGAAAAAAAAAAATCAAGTAAAAAATTTAACCTTACATCTAAATAAATTAGAAAAACAACAACAAACAAAGATAAAAGTGGGTAGAAGGAAGGTAATCATAATGATCGCAGCAAAAATAAAGAAAATAGATAAACAATATTGATAAACCTTTAACCAGATCCATGAAGAAAAAAAGAGAGAGGACCCAAATAAATAAAATCAGGAATGATATAGGAGAAGTAACTACTGACACCACAGGATTACAAAGGATTATAAGAATATTTTAGAAACAAGTATATTCAAAAGAAATTGGACAATCTGAAAGAAATGGATAAATTCCTAGAAACATACAATCTCCCAAAACTGAATCAGGAAGAAACAGAAACTCTGAACAGACCAATTACAACAAATGAAATTGAAGAAATCATGTAAAAAACTTCCAATAAACAAAAGTCATTGATCAGATTGCTTCACAGGGGAATTTTAACAAACATTCAAAGAACTAACACCTATCCTTCTCAAACTTTTACTAAAAATTCAGGAAGAGGGAAGACTACCAAACTAATTTACGAGGCTAGCATTATCCTAATTCCAAAAGCAGACAAAGGCACTACAAAAAAAATTATAGGGCAATATCCCTGATGAACGTAGATGCTAAAATCCTCAAAAAATATTAGCAAATCAGATCCAGCAATACATTAAGAATGTCATACACCACGACCAAGTGGGATTTGTTCCAAAGATGTAAGGCTGGTACAATATTCACAAATTAACAAATGCGATACATCACATAAACAAAGAACAAAAACCACATGATCATATCAATAGATACAGAAAAAGCATTTAATAAAATCCAGAACCTATTTATGATTAAAACTCTCAGCAAAGTGGAAATAGAGTGTTCATACCTAAAAATAATAAATGCCATATATAAAAAACCTACAGCCAACATCATACTTAATGGGTGAAAACTAAAAGCGTTTCCCTTAAGTTCAGGAACAAGACAGGGATATCTGCTTCACCACTCTTATTCAACATAGTACTGGGACTCTTAGCCACAGCAATAACACAAGAAGAAGAAATAAAAGGCAACCAAATTGGAAAGGAAGAAGTGAAACTATCATTATTTGCAGATGACATGATACTGTATATAAAGAACCTTAAAGATTCCACCAAAAAAACTATTGGAACTGAAAAATGAATTCAGTAAAGTAGCAGATTACAAAATAAATATCCAGAAATCAGTTGCATTTTTTATATGCCAATAATGAACTACCATAAAGGGAAACTAAGAAAACAATCCCATTTACAACTGTATAAAAAATGCATAGGAATAAATTTAACCAGGGAAGTAAAAGAACTGTACTCGGATAATTATAAGACACTGAAGAAAGAAATGGAAGAAGATACTAATATGTGGAAGCATATACCATGTTAGAAAGAATTAACATTATTAAAATGTCCATGCTACACAAAGCAATTTACAGATTCAATGCAATTCCTATCAAGATACCAATGGCATATTTCACAGAACTAGAATAAATATTACAAAAATTTATATGGGACCACAGAAAGGCTCCAAAGAGCCACAGTAATCTTGAGAAAGAAAAATAAATTTGGAGGTATCACGTTACCTGATATCAAACTATATTACAATACCATAGTAATCAAAACAGGATGGTACTTACATCAAAACAGACATATAGATCACTGGAACAGAATGAAGAGCCCTGAAAAAAACTTACACTTATATGGTCAATTGATATTTGACAAAGGAGGCAAGGACATACAATGATGTTAAGACAATCTATTCAATAGATTGTGTGGGGAAAAACTCAAAATGGATTAAAGACATAAATATAAGACCCGATACCATAAAAATCCTAGAAGAAAACATAAGAAGTAAATTCTCATGTTTCTCTGATATAAGTTTTTCTGATATATGTCTTTGGGCAAGGGGAACAAAAGAAAAAATACACAAATGTGACTACATCAAACTAAAATATTTCTGCAGAGCAAAGGAAACTATCAACAAAGTGAAAAGACAACCCACTGAATGGGAGAACATATTAACCAATGATACACTTGATAAAGGGTAAATATTCAAAATTTATACAGAACTCATAAAACTCAACCTGCCAAAAAACCCAAACTATCCAATTAAAAGATGAGCAAACGACCTAAATCAACACTTCTCAAAAGAGGACATGCAGATGGCAATAAACATATCAAAAGATGCTCAAACTAAGTAATCATCAGATAAATGCAAACTAAAATACAATGAGATATCACCTCACATGTATCAGAATGGCTATCATCAATAAATCAACAAATAATAAGTGTTTGAGAGGATGTGGAGAAAAGGGAACCCTCGTGCACCATTGGTGGGAATGAAAAATGGTGCTGCCACTGTGGAAAGCAGTATGGAGTTTCCTCAAAAAATTAAAAATAGAACCCCCTTATCACCCAGTAATTACACTTCTGGATATATATCCATATATCTGATGGAATCCAAAACACTAATTTGAAAGAATATATGCATTCCTATTGTTCATTGCAGTGTTATTTACAATAGCCAAGCTATGGAAGCAGTCCAAGTGCCCATCAGTAAATGAATGGAATAAAAAGCTGTGGTACACATATACAATGGAATATTACTCAGCCATAAAAAAGAACGATATCTTACCATTTGTGGTAGCATGAATGCACTTAGAGGCCATTTTGCTAAGTGAATAAGTCAGTCAGAGAAAAACAAGCACCATATGATTTCACTTATATGTGGATTCTAAAGAACAGTATAAATGAACAACAAAAAACAGAAACAGACTCAGATACAGAGAACAGACCGATGGTTTCCGGAGGGGAGGAAGGTTGGGTTAGAGAAATATAGATTGAAAGTTAAAAAATAATCATGGGGATGTAAATTATAGCATAGGAAATACAGTCAATAATATTGTAATAATTATGTTTGGTGCATGTTGAGTACTGGAAATATCAGGGGGAACTCTTTGTAAAGTATATGATTGGCTAACCACTCTGCTGTACAACTGAAACTAATACAAAATAATAATGAATGTAAACTATAATTTAAAATTTTTAAAGAAAAAAAAAAAGAAAAAAAAGAAGGCAGTTTTATAAGTACTATCAGTAAATGCTACTATAGATATGAATCAAAGAGAAAACATGAAGGACATGTATATGGGTAAAACTAAATTGTCTAAGAGATTCCAAAATATTTAAATAAAGAGAAAAATTTGGTAAGGTATCTAGCTGACATTAGGCATCATGAAACTGAGTATTTCTAAAAGATTTAATATTCATTTATTCCTCCTCACTGTATACCTGCTGACTTTTTAGTATTCCATTCAGCTAGTACAGAGATTGTGTGCTTAAGGTGCAAGTTTCCCTATAGGGATATAAACTATTTTAACTCTCTTTCCTAATGAAGATCCTTGATGTCTCCCCCCACCACATTGCATTTTTTCCCTTAAAACAAATGGTTTGTATCAAAACATAAAATTTTCTAATCAAAATATTACTTATTGTTTTATCACATGGGCCACATTGGAGATATAGATGCCAAATGGAATAGTTGACCCCTGAAATATTATATGATATTAGCGTGAATTAATTCTTACAAATATGTACTACAACTGATCAGTTAGTCTAAATTATTGGATATGGGTGATGAATGAAATTAATTATTAAAGATTAACTTAATAAATTGTATCATCTCTTACAGGGAGTACTAACAAACCACTTATAATCAAGACTCAAAACAAATGAATTAATTACAGTAGCCTTCCTTTCATATTCTTTCATACAGACAATGCATCTTTTCCGTTTCTAATTGGATACTTTAACCACTTATTGGCACCTGGGAACCAGTAACCTTTTCATTAGCTGCATATTTTATCTAGTTATTTTATGTGCACAGGTAAGAACTCAGGTTTTAAAATAGTAATTGTATATAAAAACTGAGGGTAAGTGACCAAATTTTCATATATATTGTTGGAGCATGTAATTATGCTCAGAACAGGACCTAATTTCTGATTTTGAAGATATGTCTCAATAAGGGTTTATAATACTTTTAAGTGAGCTGCTATAATGGTTGAGTAAATACACTACTTTGATAATGAGCATGCATATATACTCATCAAACAGCACTGCTCTAATTTACTGTGAAAACATAAAAGTCAATACAACCCACTCATATTGTTTACATAATAGTAACAATAAAACCAAAATTAAAGACTCCTAAAAATTTTTGATGTTACAGTCACCACTCTACCCTTCTTCTATCACTATAAAAATAAAACAAAATAATAAACCCATCTATTTTGAGGTAAGACTGTGATCTCAAAATAACAAAAGCTCTAACCTTCATTATTTAAATATAATAAAAATTAATAATTAAACCTGCCTTTTTAAAGTAATGACTTACAGTTGGACTTCTTTTTTATCTTGGCTTACCTAATGAATTCCACACACATGTCCCAAGGCTTACAGTAGTTTGTGGGTGAGGATTTTATGCATAAGGAGTGACATGCCATGGTTTCTTATTGGAAATACCGATTGGTTCTCTTGAAAAAATTAAATCACTTTTGAATGTTCAAAGAAACAAGGCTCAATACAATACTTTATTGATATTAAAGATTCATAAGATTTCCAAGGGCAATAAATGGAAAACAAGAAAATTATAAGCCACATTCTGAATTTCTATCATTTGAAGTCACCTTTGAGAATGGTGCTACAATCATCCAAAATATGTAGGATAGATGTACCATGAGCTTTAAAAAGAATATCTTCAAAGCTTTTAATCAGTTTTTTCAGTGATTTGCTTGTTTTCTCAATGTAAGAATGGCTAAGGAAACTCCACCCCATTTTACATAGTGGCCTGTACTAGTTTATATTCCCACTAGCAGTGAATGCGGCTTTTTCTCCACAACCTCTCCAACACTCATTATTACTTGTGTTGATAACAGACATTCTAACAGCTGTGAGGTGGCATTGATGCAGTTGCAATAACCTGGTTATTATTTAATAGGAAAGGAGGAAATGGAAGACAAGATAAAGGCATGCCATTTATACAGCTTTGTCAAAAAGCTGCATTTAACATCCTCCAAGTCTGTTCCCTGCTGATGGATGGGGGAAGGAACTGGACAAAGGTATTATAGACGCTTGGCCAGTAAGGTCTGAGTGATGTGGGAAGGTGCTTACCCATCAATCACACCTGGAAGCAGGCTGTGGCCAGCATGGGAGTGGCCACTGCAAGCTCTGGAAACCTGAATATTTAAACTTCCAAACAAAGAAAGTTCCTTCTCTTCTCTCTCTGGTGCATGGGTTCCTGGCTCTTCTGTAGCAGGGATGTGCTCCCCTGTGCCCAGGTCACACACAGCCATGTGGGACTCCGCAAAATAGACTAATTGGCTTTAATTAGCTTGGATGTTGAACCACACCCAGCTGCAACAGAATGGAAGCTCTGGACACTGGCCTTGCTTCTGGTTCTGCTAGAACCCCAGCTGCACCTTTTCCAGGACTGGCTAAAGGGACAGTGAACTTTGGAACCTGATAAATGGAACTTCATGCAAAGAAAAGCCTTTTTTACATCTCATCCTCCTGTGGGGGCTTCTGAAAATTCTTATTTCAGTGGTACCCCAAGAACCTCATTCCCACTCATGTCTGGGAAATCTGGCCCATTAACTCCTCCTGCAACAGTATCTCATTGTAGGTTTTCTTCTTTTTTTCTTTTTTTATTGAGTCTATTGGGGTGACATTGATTAATAAAATTATATAGGTTTCAATTGTACAATTCTATAATATACCATCTGTATATTGTGTTGTGTGTTCTCATGTGTGGAATCTAATGAACAAAATAAACTAATAAACAAAATAGAAACAGACCCATAGATAGAGAACAGACTGGTAACTGTCAGAGGGGAGGTGGGTTACAGGACTGGGTGAAAAAGGAGAAGGTATTAAGCAAAAAAACCCACACCAAACAAACAAGCAAAAAAACCTCATAGACAGACAACAGAATGGTGATTAATAGATGAGTAGGGGGGGTGGTAGAAGAGGGTATAGAGAGGATAAATGGTGATGAAAGGAATCTCGTAGTTTTGATTTGCATTTCCCTAATAGCTAGTGAAGTTGAGCATCTTTTCATATATCTGTTGGCTATTTATATGTCTTCTTGGGAGAAGTGTCTGTTCAGGTTCTCTGCCAATTTTTTAATTGGATTGTTTGCTTGGTATTGAGATGTAGAGTTCTTCATATATTTCGAATATTAACCCCTTGTTGAATCTGTTGTTTGCAAATATCTTCTCCCATTCAGTTGGTTGCTTTTTGTTTGATTGGCGGCTTCTTTTGCTGCACAGAAGCTATTTAGTTTGATATAGTCCCACTCATTTATTTTTGCTTTTTTGTAAATTTATTTTTATTGTTGACAGTATGACAGATGTCCTCCATTTCTACTCCCCTTTGTCCCCCACCATGCAGCCCCAGCCCCACCCCAGGCCTTCACCACACTATTGTCTGTGTCCATGGGCTATGCATATATGCATATAAATTCTTTGGTTAGCCTCTTCTCATCCCCCTCAAATCCCTCTCCTCTGAAATCTGTCAGTCTATTCCATGCATCCATGTGTCTGTACCTATTTTGTTTGTCAGTTTATTTTGTTCATTAGATTCTGCATATAAGTAAGATAATGTGATATTTGTCTTTCTCTGACTGGCTTATTTTGCTTAGCATAATAACCTTTCTTCCCTAGCCTTTGAGGTCAAATTCATAAAATCTGCTGTGAGACCAAGGTATATAAGTTTAGTACCTATGTTTTCTTCTATGTAACTTATTGTTTCCGATCTTATATTTAGGTTTTCAATACATTTTGAGTTAATTTTTATATATGGGCACAAACTGTAATCTAGTTTCTTTCATTTCCACCTTTCCAAGCACAATTTATTGGAGAGGCTTTCCTTTCTCCATTGTAGGTTTTTGGTTCTGTTACAGCCACTATTCTTAAAAAAAATAAGAATAGATTTATCATATGAACCAGCAACCCCTTGGCCCTGGGTATCAACCTGAAAAACTAGAAAATATATTTTTTTTGGCAAAGATATATGCACCCTTATGTTCATTGCAGCATTATTTTCAGTGGCGAAGTCATAGAGACATCGAAAGTGTCCTTTGATAGATGACTGCATAAAGAAGGTTTGGTACATATGTACAATGGACTACTACTCAGCCATGAGAAGAGATGAAATACTGCCACTTGTGACAACATGGATGGACCTTTAAAATATCATGCTAAGCAAAATAAGTCAGACAGAAAAAGTTAAGAACCGTATGGTTTCACTTATATGTGGGATATAAAACAAAGTAACAAATGAACAAACAAGAAAAACGAACAAAAATTCATAGGCACAGACAACAATATAATAGTACCAGAGAGAAGGGGGGTTAGAAAGGGTAAAGGGGGGTCAAATGAATGGGGGGACAAAAGATGATTTGACTTTGAGTGGTAGGCACACAATGCAATATACAGACCATGTAGCATAGAAATGTATATTTGAAACCTATATAATCTTATTAAACAATGTCATCCTAATAAATTTAATAAAAATAATGGCTAAAAATGATCTATATCTAAATTTGAGTTTTCTATGGAAAAATGAAATTGATTTTTAATTTGTTTCTTAGTAAGGTAAAGAGCTTTGGCAGCAATTGTTTTTCATACTGACCAACTAACATCTCCTTGTTAAACTGTTTATTTGGAAATAATTCCAAACATACAGGAACATTACAAAAATAAAACTATTTCAAAGAACACCCATATATCCTTTATGCAGATTCATCTAATGTTAATATTTTCTCCCCTTTGCTCTCTTTCTTGGTAGATAAATAAAAGTTTTATGAACTATTTGAGGTTAGGTCACATTAGTCACAGCCCTTTAACTGTAAATGTTTCTTCATGTATTTCCTAAGAATAGCGATAGTCTCTTACATAATCACAGATTCATGGCTTTTAATTGAACTTGAACAATAGGAAACAGCTTACCATCAGTAGTTTCGTCATCTCCAAAATGCTGTCTGTAGAAGAGCATCAGTTCAATGTTGTAGCATTTGTAGATGACCACGAGTAGCACAAGGAGGAGGATGATTGCTCCCACGCCTCCTGCAAGCTCAATTTTATAGATTAAATCTGGAAGAAACATAATAAACAGGAAAAGGTAATAAAATCAGTAATACTTGAGATTGTCTCATAATTCTGGTCTGTAATATGTACAACCCATTCTGTTTTTCTTTCCAGAAGATTCTTGCTTAATGCAGTAAGTGGCTTTGTTCTTAGTACATTTGTGTAAATAAAATATTTGTAAAATTTACTTTCTTCTAAAGACTGGAGTAAGTTTACTCTTGAAAGTGATAAGTCTATATGCAAAGGAATAGTCACTCCCAATTTGTTTTTAACACATGTGAATCTCACATATATACTTTTGATTTAGGTGTGTTTCAGGAAACTATTAGAGCTGCCTTTTTCTGGGTCCAGGGCCAAGATTTTGTCTTTTAAATCTCACTGGCTTAGAAAGATTACAATCTAGTACTTTTCAGGCCACAGACCCTATTCTCCTACGGAACAGTATCATAAAATTATTCTCAGAATCGAATAAAATCTAATGAGCTTGCAGGATTTAACTGCTTAATTTAACCCTAGGAGAACATAATCCAATAGAAGGTAAGCAAGGGAAATTAGCGTATCCATTTCCCCTACTTATTTGAATAAATGACTATAATATGTATGTGATATAATATGCCCAGAGAGGCTAAAAGAGAATGAAAATGAAATATCCAGGCTAATCACTTGGCCTATTCAGCTAACATCAGGCTACCTGATAGCAGCCTCAGGCTGCTCCAGTGGGGCACCCCTAGACCTCTTGGAGTTAGAATGATGAAATCAAAACATAATGGAAGGACACATGATGTATTCCAGGCTCAGGGAATAATGACTTGCCTGTAGCTTAGTTAGTGATATTAACAAATCTAGGGCATATCATCAAAAGAAGGTATAGTACCATGGAATTAAGAGAAATAGGAAGTCAGAGGAGAATTAATAATGTGAATTCAGCAATGTCCAGAGTAGAAATACTGAATCTGAAAGACACCAAAATACTACAGACATATTTTCCACTGTGGGATAAGGACATTTATTGGTCTCAACATAATATAGATAAAATTGACTAAATGATTAGCTAACCTCCACTTAATCTAATTGCATAATTACCAAGGACTCTTTTATTCCTAATTCAGTTTGCCACATAACTAGAAACTGGAAAAGGGAATGCCATTCTAGTTTATACATCAGTTACTTATGAGTTTGGTTGGCATCCACCAGCCTCCCTGAATGGATCAATTCTGGGGAATTGCCAAAATCAAATTTATGACCATGACTGACTGCCACTCTTTAAGGTTTCTTGACAATCATATCATCAACCTTCCCCTGGGAATGTCCCTTGTTTCTATATAAGCTTATTACTTAAGAGAAGTTAGTCATGTTCAACATAACAATTAAGATTAATATTAAGAAGAAAAAGATAAACATATATAGTATACACTACACTATAAGTAATATATATTATGGATTAAAATTTTTTCAAGTACTCTACTATCTATTCTCTAATTAATCCTTGAGGGCAAGAATTGTTGGTCTAAATTTATAGGTGAAGATTCTGAGACTCGGTAGTTAAATTCACTTACCCAAAGTCATACACTTAAGAAGTGTCCAAGATGGGACTTTAGCTCAGGTATCTTAACTTCAAATTCAAGATTTTTTTATTACACCACAGCTTTATAAGTTCCATCCTGGAAAGTGACATAGGAAATTCTTCTCCCTGTTTCTCTATGTTGTTAATGCTTCTCAAGAACACATGACTTACAGTGAACATTGGTTCCTCTGCCCTTTCAATTTTAAAGAAGTTGAACTACAATTCACCAGATAGAAACACAGGACTGAGTGGATCTCAGGCACTTCATTAGAGGGTACTGAAGAATCCTGTAGCTGTACCATAGAGGAAGGAGGGGCTTCCTAGCATTCAGAATATGAAGGAAAGTTTTAGGCTTTTTGAGGAGAAAGGAAATTTGGTCTTAGGAAAGAGGTGGAGTGAGAGGAGACAGTGGTAGGCAGAGATAGCATGGGTAGTCAAGAGAGTCACTGAGTGGAAAGGTAAGAAACATAAATAAATGTCACTCTTTTTGAGTAAGGTGAGAAGGGGAAGGGTTAGAAAAAGAAGGGAATGGATCTGCTGTGAGGAACAAAATATATTAATAAGGAACATTATGAAGGGATGCATAATGAGATAGGATAGGAAATTGGAATCTATCTCTCTACTGCCTGCTGTGCAATGTGGTCATTTTGAAAATTAAGCCACAAAATTTTAGGTTAAAAAATCCTACCACACATTAACTCTGCCTCTTGCCCTCTCTATAGAAAGTGGTTCCCCAAGAATGACTCCCTGACTCTATGTGGGTGGTAAGACAGGCTTGCTTATGAAACCTCGTGGGGCTGCAGTATCACGGTCTTTGCTTGTTTTCTCACTGTCTTACATCAATTATGCATTCTTAACAGCCAGTGTTAGATCGACAGAGCAATGGGATTCTTTTGTTGTTGTTATTCTAAAATCTGACTTCTTTTTGATCTTAGGGCATGGATTGATTTGATTCAAAATGTTTTCCTACTATAAAATGCTCATTTTATGTTTTAAAATATTTGGTCCCTCTCTCCCTCCTCTCCCTCCTCTCTCTCTCTCTCTCCCTCCTCTCTCTCTCTCTCTCTCTCTCTCTCTCTCTCTCTCTCTCTCTCTCTCTCTCTCTCTCTCTCTCTCTCTCGTGTGTGTGTGTGTGTGTGTGTGTGTGTGTGTGTGTGTGTGTGTGTGTGTGTTTGGCTCTCTTTGTGTCTCTTTCATCAGAAAAGCTTTCAACTGTTTTCGAAGTCACTGAATAGGAATTTTTCAGCAATTTCTACATTATTTACAGGGTAAAGTTGCTACTGGGTAGATGGAAAACTTCAGTAGCAGGAACAATTTGTGCTCCCAAGTAGCAGACACTTTTTTTCAGCAGTAAATTTATGGAAGAAAACTGTGATGTGAAAAGTACCTTTGTGGTTTTGGGGTCCATTTTATAAAAATCTCATTGAAAGATATTACCTAATGATGGCTATTTATGTTGAAAACTGTGGACCTAGTTCCTGAGACTCAACCAGTATTCTTGCATTCAGCCCAGGCAGTCACATTAACAGGGAAACATGTATCCTATAATCAGAGGGCAGAATTGCCATAACCCAGAGGACATCTGGCTTTTCTCTTGTCTTCTGTATTCAACTGCCATTGTACATCTCAGAAGGGTCTATACTTCTAGAGATATTTCCTGACTGAGAAAATGAAAGCCATTTTATTTGCGCTCTGTTTTGTATACACTTCACAAGAATAGCTACAGCCAGAAAAGCAAATATATATGGGATTGTAACTTTTCCTAGGCAACTAAAGTACAACTGTAGTTCATTTTAACCTTCTTAGTTTGAATCCAATGATCTTTTAACTTTGAATACAAAGGTCAGACATTATACACTGGGACAAATAGCAGCTGAAGCCAAGGGACTGGAGAGAGGGAAGGTTAGAAATGTTTTGAGCTTGCTCATAAGTTGGGAATCAGGTTAGGAGATCTCATCTGGGAATTTCTTAGAGAGGTTGGGGTTTCAAGCTGGAGCAGTAGCACTGGGAATGAAGGGGGGAGAGAGAGAGAGAGAGAGAGAGAGAGAGAGAGAGAGAGAGAGAGAGAGAGAGAGAGAGAGAGAGAGGTTTCATGTTCAGTGATATACTTAACTTTGTTGGAAGGAGAGTATGCACAGAGAAGGAATAATTATCAGAATTTCTTTCACATAAGTTCAGAGTCTTGGTTCACCAAAAGAAAAAAGAATTAGAATGACCACCCTACTGAAATGTTAGTTGTACTTATTGTCATATAGTTCATCAGAGAATGAGGTAGTACATGTAGAAGATGCATAGGTAAGGCGTCTTGCTTGGAGAAAGCCAAACCCTGTTAATTAGATATGTTAGACATGAGTTTTCATTTTGATATCACATTGCTTGTTTGTTTGTCTCCTCCCACCCCAGCACTAGGATGTAAACTCCATGAAAATAGGGACTTGTTCTCCTTATTTACTGCTATATCCCTAGTGCATAGAACATAATAAGTGCTCAAAAATATTTGTTGGGTGAAAATGCTCTTCCTAGAGGACCAGCACAATAAGGTGGTGGATGGATAATAAGGATTGGTAAAGAGAACCCTCTTTAGTTTATCAGAGGATTCATCAAGTGCTTCTTCTTCATAATCAGAACTTAGAGCATTTTTTATATTTGACTTATAGCTCGTCAGAAGTTATTGCTCTGTAAAACAAGCCATACTCATATTCCAGGTGGAAAAACTACAGCCACTGAGGCTAGGGTATGATGTGATAAACCTTGAAATGTTCATCTCCAAAGGAAATATCTGAAGTTTTACAAGACCAGCCAAATCTTTCTTTCATTAAAAATGTTGGAGTATAGCCATAGTGAGCCCCTAAGGAAACAGAGTAAGGGAAGATGAACTTAATCTTTCTACAAAGCACAGTGAAAAAATTTAAGTGCTACCTAAAACAGAGTGAAAATTGGTATACTGTGAGTAAAAAAGTTTTTTGTCTATATAATGTTTCAAAAAAGGTAGAGACTAATATTTAAAAATCAAGTGATTTCATATCTAGTCTTTCAGCTTCACTTGAAGACTTTGAAGTTCTTATATCCCTGGTACACACTCCAGCAAGCATGGCAATAATCTAGAAAAGAGTAGTGGCTGCCTCTTTAAAGCAAGGCATATATTCTGTAGCCTGTGTTTTGTTATTTCTACTATCCAGCCCTCATTTTAAAAATGGTTCAATATCTGCCTAGCCCCTGAGGTATTTTAGTTTTCAACCCACAATCTGAAAAATGAATGTCTTTGAAAATAGAATGCACTTAGATAATTCAGGGCAGACACTAATCAAAACAAAATCACAGATAACGACTCTCTTTACCAATCCCTGTTATGAATCCACCACCTTATTTTGCTGATCCTCTAGGAAGAGCATTTTCACCCAACAAATATTTTTGAGCACTTACTATATTCTATGCACTAGGAATATAGCAGTAATTAATGCAGAACAAGTCCGTGATTTCATGGAGTCTACATTCTAGTGCTGGGGGGGGGGAGAAGAAGCAAACAAATAATTAATGTGATATCAAATAAGTAACAAATATAATAAACAGAAATAGAGCCAATTTAGATGAAAAAGAAAGCATGATGTGTAGTCCCTCAATAAATGAGTGGATCAAGAAAATATGGCACATATATATATAATTTGTTGGGTGAAAATGCTCTTTCTCTTTCCCTCTTTCCTCTGAAATATGATCGTCTGTTGCATGCGTAAATGTCTCTGGATCTATTTAGTTTGTCAAATTCTTTTGTTCATTAGCTCCTTCTTAAAGAAGACCCTTCAACATTTCCTGTAGTGCTTCAACATTTCCTGGTGGTGAACTCCTTTAGCTTTTTCTTATCCATGAAGCTCTTTATCTGACCTTCAGTTCTAAATGCTTGCTTTGCTGGGTAGAGAATCTTGGTTGTAGTTCCATGTTTTTCATCACTTTGCATATTTCTTGCCATTCCCTTCTGGCCTGCAAAGTTTCTGTTGAGAAATTAGCTGACAGTTGTATGGGTGCTCCCTTGTAGGTAACTAATTGCTTTTCTCTTGCTGCTTTTAAGATTCTCTCTTTGTCTTTAACCTTTGGCATTTTAATTATGATGTCTCTTAGTGTGGGCCTCTTTGTGTTCCTTTTGCTTGGGACTCTCTGTGCTTCCTGAACTTGTAAGTACATTTCTTTCCCCAGGTAGGGGGAGTTTTCTGTAATTATTTTTTCAAATAGTTTTTCAATTTCTTGCTCTCTTTCTTTTCTTTCTGGTACCCCCATAGTATGAATCTTGGGACTCTTGACGTTGTCCCAGAGACTCCTTACACTATCTTCATATTTCTGGATTCTTTTTTGTTATTGCTCTTCTGGTTGGGTGTTTTTTGTTTCCTCATGTTCCAAATTGCTGATTTGATTCTCAGCGTCCTCTACTCTACTGTTGATTCCCTGTAAATTATTCTTCATTTCAGTTCGTGTAAGCTTCATTTCAAATTGGCACTTTATTATGTCATCGATTTTCTGTTGTTTTTGTAATACTCTTACTAATATGGTTGAGCATCCTTATAAACAAAATTCTGAACTCTGTATCTGTTAGCTTGCTTGGATCTATTTTATTTAGTTCCTTTTCTAAATATTTCTTCTGTTCTTTCCTTTGTGACATGTTTCTTTGCCTCCACATTTTGGCTGCTTCCAGGTGTTTGTTTCTATGTATTAGGTAGAGCTGCTATGTGTCCTGTTTGTAGAGTGGCTTTGTGTAGTAGGTGTCCTGTAGGGTCCCGTGGCTCAGCCTCCCCAGTCACCTGAGCTGGGCCTTCTAGGTGCTCCCCTGTGTGGGCTGTGTGCACTGTCCTGTTGTAGTTGACCCTTGGTTGCTGTTGGCATCACTGGGAGGAACTGACCCCCAGCCAATCAGCTGTGAGGACCAGCTGCAACTACAGCGAAAGAGCTGCTGTGCTGGAGACACCCCTATGGAGCAGGATTTACTTCAGTGGAGCTTTAGTGTTCACCAAGTGCGCCCCTTGAGTGTCACTCGTGGATGTAGTAGGGTTGTAATCCAGCGTGGTTGAGTCTGACCACCAGGTGCACTATCTCTGGGGCCTCCCAGAAGGTACAAAGTCAGCCTCTGCCAGTGCCTTGCGCAGGGCCACCGAGCATGAGCTACACAGCAAACCATAGTTGGCTGCTACTTGTGCTGGGATTGGCGTTGCCCAGGAGAGGCCAAGCTATGAGCCAGTGCGGCTGCTGCTAGTGCCAGGCCTGGGGCCACTTATCAAGCCGTATGGGGCCTGCTGCTGCTTGTTTGAGAGATTTTAGGAAAGTCCTAAGCATGAGGCTCCGGAGGCCACTTGCACAGAAAAGCCCCTGGAAATGGCCTGGATGAGCTGCAGGTGGGGAGGGGCGGGGCCTCCGGGAATCACTGGGGTGAAGTGAAAGGTGTGAGTCGGGTGCTGGCGATTCAAACATGGCGCCTGCCTGCCGGCCGTGTTCGGGGAGGACTCACCACAGGAGCCATGGCCTCTGCCAGCCCCTCTGCCTGGAGGAAGCCACCCCTCCACCTCTCGCCCTGACTGCAGGCAGGTTAGTTCCTCCCTGAGTGTCCCAGGTCCTTTCAAGCTGCTGCCCGGCGCTGGGCTCAGAGGGAGCGTCCGAGCGAGTCCGTGCCGGGCCCTTTGAGAGGAGCTGCTGGGGCTCCCGCAGCCTCCGCGACCCTCAGGGACAGTACCCGCTGGTTTCACAGCCCGGAGTTGTGGGGACGTCTCTTCTTGGCCCTGGAGCCCTGGGCTGGGGGCCTGCTGTGGGGCTGGGACCCCTCCTTCCTCCCTGTTTTGGGAAACCTCAGCCGCTGAGATTCCCTCCCGGTTTTAAACTGCTGGCGGGTACAGCTGTTACCTATGCCACCATCTTGTTTCCTCCCACTGTGTGATCTTGTGTTGATTAGTGTCTTCCCTAGGTTATCTAAGTGCATATTATATATATATATATATATATATATATATATATATATATATATATATATATATAAAATGAAACATTATTGAGCCTAAAAGAGAAGGAAATCCTGTCATTTGCTGTAATATTGAGGAACCTGAAGGGCATTATACTAAATGAAATAAGGCAGAGAAATATAAATACTATACTGCATAGTATCACTTATATGTAGAATCTAAAAAAATGCTGGCCAGGCCGGGTGTGGCTCAGTAGTTGAGAGTCCACCCAGGATACAGGCGAGAGGGGTTTGATTCCCAGTCAGGGCACATGCCCGGATTGTGGGCTAGGCAGCCGATCAATGACTCTCTCATCACTGATGTTTCTCTCTCTCTCTCCTTTCCTGTCTCAAATCAATAAAGATATATTAAAAAAAAAAAAAAAGCTGGAGTCATATAAATAGATAGTAGAAAAGTGGCTGTCAGGAGCTGGATGGTGGGGGAGGCAGTAGGAGAATGTTGGTAAAAGGATACAAACTTTCAGTTATAAGATGAATAGGGTCTGAGGATCTAATGTATAACATGAGAACTATAGTTTATAACACTGTATTGTATAATTAAAATTTGCTAAGAGTCTAGAAAATAAATATGCTTACAAAAAAAAATAAACATGTGAGGTGATAGATGTGTAAATTACCTCAATGGGGGAAATTATTTCACAATGTGTATGTATATAACGTTGTCACATTGTACACTTTAAGTACCTTATAATTTTAGTTGCCAATTTTACTTTAATAGGGCTAAAAAGTTTTAAAATAGAGTGATGGGTAATATTATTTTATAGAGGGTGGCCAGGGAAACTCTATCAAGTAGGTAATATTTAAGTAGAGACCAGTATGAAAAGAGGGAATGAGCAATGGGAATAACTTAGGGAAGAATGTCCTAGGCAGAGGAAATACAAAGAGCAATGACCATGAGCTGGGACTGTGCTTGGTGAGCATGAGAAATTGAAAAGTTGCTAGTGCATGTGATGTTTGAGGCAGATTGAGGTGATAATGAGATCAGAAATTACAACAGATTGTGTCATGCCTTTTAGGCCATTACAATAATTTGGGATTTTATTCTAAGTGTACTAGTGAGGCTACTGTAATTGGAGGGTTCTGATTAAAGGACTAATATGACCTGAATTACATATAAAAGGATCATTCTGGCTGCTGTAGTAATAGACTGTAAGGGAAGATGGGGGAAGCACAGAGACCAGTTAGGAGGCTATTGCAGTGAGCTGGCAATTGATGCTTTTGGCTCAAAACAGGGTGGTAGCAGTGAAGGTGGGGAAAGTGGTCAAAGTATGGATATATTTTGAACACAAATCCATGAAAGTAGAGCCATGAGACTTGCTGGTGAACTAGATATAGCATATGAGTAGAGAAAAAAAAGTTAAGGATGACTCCAAGGATTTTGGACTGAACAACTGGTAGTATGTTGACAGCAATACTACCAGAAGGAAACTGGAGGATCAGGTTTATAGAGAGAAGAAATCAGAAGTTCTGTTTTAAACAAGTGAAGCTTGATATGTCTACTAGTGGAGATTTTTAAAACAAAAGTTGGCAAATATTTATACACCTCTACTGAATTCCAATGCCATATTAATGAGATTTTTAATAGTTATTGAGTAAGTAGTTAGGTATACAACTTTGGAGTTTAAGCAGGAAGTTCAGGCTACAAAAATAAATTTGTGAGTTGTCAAACAATAAATGATAAAAAAAAAGCCTTGATATGGAGATGAAATGAAATCATCTAAGCCATCAACAAAATGAAAGGACAACCCACTGAATGGGAGAACAGATTCACAAATGATACATCTGATGTGAGGTTAATATCCAAAATTTATAAAGGACTTTTAAACTCAAGACCAAAAAACAAAACAATACAATTAAAAAGTGGGCACAGTACCTGAATGGACACTTCTCCAAAGAGGACATACAGATGGCCAATAGACATGAAAAGATGCTTAACACCTCTAGTCATTAGAGAGATGCAAATTAAAACCACAATGAGATATCACCTCATATCCTTCCACAATGGCTATCATCAATAAATCAATAAACAAGTGCTTGCAAGGATGTGGAGAAAAGGGAACCCTCATTCACTGTTGGTGAGAATGCAGATTGATGCAGCTACTATTGAAAGCAGTATGGAGTTACCTCAAAAAATTAAAAAATGTAATTGCTTTATGACCCAGGGATTCAATTTCTAGGAATATTTTTAAAGAAACCAAAAAGAATGATTCAAAAAAATATATGCGCCCCATATGTTTATCACAGTGTTATTTACAATAGCCAAGATTTGGAAGCCCAAGTGCCCATCAGTAGATGAGTGGATAAAAGAGCTGTGGGACATTTACACCATGGAATACTACTCGGCAGTGACAAGAAGGAAATCTTACTCTTTGCAACAGCATGGGTGGACCTGGAGATTATTATGCTCCATGAAAGAAGCCAGCCAGAAAAAGACAAGTACTGTGTGATTTCACTCATATGTGGAATCTAATGAACAAAATAAACAAGCAAACAAAATAGAAACAGACTCATACATAGAGAACAGACTGACAGCTGTCAGAAGAAAAGGGGGTTGGGGAGCTGGGTGGAAAAGGTGAAGGGATTGAGAAAAAAAGAAAAAAAACTCAGACACAGACACCAGCATGGTGATTACCAGAGAGAAAAGGGAGGGGAGGGAGGTAGAAGAGGATCAAGGAGGGAAAAATATTGATGGACGGATACTTGACTTTGGGTGGTGAACACACTACACAATATTCAAATTATGTATTATAGAATTGTACACCTGAAACCTGTATAATTTAATTAATTAATTAATTAATTCACCCCAGTAAATTCAATATAAAAATAAATAAAGTAAATGAGAATAGGGGACCTAAACCCTGGGAAACTCTAGTATTTAGAGATCAGGAAGATGAGAATTAATAGTATTCACAGGTATTCATGATTTAAACACTTCCTTGCAGAAGCCATGGGAGGTGGCAGTTTTATGGTATAGCTTGGATTCTAATGTTAGATTATTAGAAATTTTAAGGGCTGCTAGTGGTGGCTTTACTTAATAAAAGAGAAATGGATTTGTTTTATAACTTGAAATACACCTATTTCTATCTCCATTGACTGAACGAAAGGAGTCCCATTATTTATTTTTCCTCATAGCAAGTTTTTAATTATAACACTATATATCTTTTGTGCATTTTAAAAAATGTTTTTCTTTGCACACTCACTGCTCTGGAGACTATAAGCCTCACATAGACTTGGGGATCTCTATCTTATTCAGAGCTCTATTCTCCAGTATCTGCACAATGCTTGCTATACATGCACCTCAGTAATAAAAGGGAACTTTCTTCATTCATTAACCAGAATGGGCTCTGAGTGTCTATTAGTTGCCAGACACTGCCCAAGTTGCTGAGGATAGAAAAGTGCATCACATCCTGGCTTAGAGGAATTCTGAGGCTAATATAAAACTGAGATGGACAGGAACAAAATAATTCTTGCTGCAAGGTATCTAGATATGATCAATGTCTGCCCTTCATGTAGGTGGACTAAATGGTTGCCTAGTGCATAGGAGAACTTATCCAAATTCTGTATAATAGCAAACCATGTTTGAACATGTTATATTTCACACCATATCTTTATCATTTTAATCTCAAAGTAACTCTACAAGTTAGATATTATTGCCCCTATTTTACAAATGAGTAAACAAACAGTTCAGAATGTCTAATCAGACAAGTTAGTCCTACTGAACCAGGTAGCTGAATCAGTGGATGAAGTAGGATCTTGTCAACCAGGGTCTCCTGACTTCACTTTCCATATTACACTCCTTTGTACTTAAATGCTCCATTTTTTTCAGATGGATCCAATTCCAACAGAGTAAGAAATGGTGCTGGAGAGATAAAAGCGTTATTTCAGAATAATGACATTTCCCTACTTCTCTTAGAGCTTCAGGTCAAAGTCAAGTATTAGAGCTGGCTGGAAAATAAAATTTCCATCTTGGCAAGGAGGTACAACTAGTGACCTTGCTGATTGAATCTGTTCTATTGCTTTATAGCCTAGACAACAAGAACACTGATTGAGAACATTTGTTCTGTTACATTGAAAAACCTTTGCCAGATGCACACATACAGAACCTATTTAGCCTTTTGCAGTAATCAAGAGTTGTGGCAGGGTAAGAGCCAATCTCAGAAGCTGCTCCAGCTGCTGGGATTATTGTTCCTATGTCTGCTTTTATCTCCTTGCTTTGTAAGTGTACAGTTTATTTTCTTTGCCTATTAATACAATTTCCACCCCATCTGGAATCAACTGTAGAGAGGGATCTCCATAAATGCCAAATTGTTTAAAAATATATGCACCTGCGGAAGCCCTTTTAACACCAGGTCATATCATCAAATATTCTTTATAATCATGTTCATAACAATTATAAAAAAATTATATAATACTATTCATTATTTTTATTTATATTTTGGTCAGGAAATAAAAAATGACTTTGTTTCCCATCCAATAATGAAATTCTTAGTATTTCTTTAGATGGTGAAATATAGATTTAATTTTGAATGACGATACTTATTAAATTTTAAGTAACACAATCAGGGTACATTTTATCTTACTGGATTTAACACATAATAATATTTCATTTTATTTATCCATTTTATAATCATATAGAAGATCATAGTCATTTTGTGTTAATATTCACAGCAAGAGAGAGATTTTTCCTGAAAAAGATAGAATGTTTAATAGAAGTTTATACTAAATGATAACATAAGACCAGGAAACAAATCTCACTTTGATAGTTATTTGGTAGGTAAACAAACCATAGTAGTAAATATAAAACTAAATACCCTTTTTACGCAGCAGAACACTAGCATGTTTCCGTCCATTTCGGTTTTCCACATGGCAGGTATAATTTGCCAGGTCAGCCTCCACCACTGAATCAAAGATGAGTGCCAACTCAACTTCTTTTTCTCCAAGATGCTCTTTGAGTAGCCTGAAATAAAAACAACATTCTTGGATGAATTGGTTTGATTTGGGGAAAAAGCAGCCATAAGAAGACTGAAAATGCTCACGAAGTTCACACAGGTCTCCAATGGGCATGTAGAGTCCTGACTAGATGCATTGTGGAACCTTTAACAAGAAAACACAAAAAGTGACTCTTTATGTGAAGATCAGATGCCAATGGAAAGAAGTGAGGAAGTCACTCAGCAAAAATAAATAGTAACATGCCACTAGACTTTGATAAATGAAGCCAACATGATTTGTGTAGCAAAAAAGAAAAAAGAAAAAAAAGAAAAGAGACATTGGGCTCCATATTCTAAGCAGAACTTATAAAAAAAATTGGCCCTGGCTGGTGTGGCTCAGTTGGTTGGGCATCGTCTGGTATACCAGGGGGTTGCTTGTTCAGTTCCCTGTCATGGCATGTGCCTGGGTTGCTGGCTTGATCCCCGGTGGGGGGCGTGCAGGAAGCAGCTGATCAATGTAACTTTCTCACTTGGCTGTTTGTCCCTTCCTCTCTCTCTCTCAAAAACAACAAAAATATTTTTAAAAACCACACAAATTGGATTTTTGCACTTCGGCATGAAGGAAAAAGATCTGTAGGAGTGTAGGGTTTGTGTTGGATGTTAGAGTTTTGACAACAGGGGGGGAGAGGAGAAAGAAAGGAGCCTTATAATAAGTAAACTGAGGGTGTTGGTTGCCTTCTATTCTCAAATTTCATTGAGAAACCTGTTCCCTATTTCTCTCTTACCTTTTTGTTCAATGCAGGCACATGCCCTATGCCCTATCTCCACAGTGGTGCTAGCCTCCAACCAGGGACTTGCTTTCTTCAGATACTGCTCTCCCTTTGCCTTTCTCTTGCACCTTCCTCATAGGAGAAACCCTGTACCATGTTATATTTTCTCATAGTACTGCTTTTTGCTTTCTCAAGTGAAATTGCAAAGGCCTTGAATGACCAAGAACAGGTGTTCTTCTCAGAAGAGCTGAGTTGCCAGGAACCTTTTCTGAGGAGTGTGCCTATTTCTTTAGAAAATTATTCTCTACACAACAACCAGCTGCCTACTGACTGAAGTGAAAGTGGGTACCCTGCTGCCTTTTCTTTTCTGTCCCGTGCTGCTCTTGACCAAAGAAAGCAAAATGTGAATTTATTTAATGGTGGCAATCCTGCCTTTAATTTCTGAGGTGAAGTTCTTAAATATGTGTATTTGCAAAATGTAAAATTGGGGCATGGAAGTAAGTCTCATGTCTACTTTGGATACTTGCTAATGAATGCAGACAAGAATGCTTTGATTTATTGTCATTAACATAAAGTTGGAAAAGACAACTCTGCTCAGAGAAAACTGGGTTCTAAGTACAGACCTCCCGCACAAGCGCAAGCTGATCCTTACAAAGTCATTAATTTAGTGGCACTTTAATTTTATTCATCTTTAAGCTGCTGGGGAAAATACCTACCATACTTATCTTAACTTTGTTTTGATGCTAAACTGTTAGATTTAAAATTAAATAGCACTATGCACATGCAAAGGAGTGTTATTTTTAAAATTTTTATTTATTGGTTTTATAGTTAGAGAGAGAAAGAGAGAGGGGGGAGAGAGAGGGAGAGAAAAACATCAACTTGTTGTTCCACCTGTTTATGCATTCACTGGTTGATTCTTGTATGTGCCCTGACTCGGGATCAAACCTGCAACATTGGTGTATTAGGATGATGCTCTAACCGACTAAGCTATGCAGCCAGGGCTTGCAAAAGAACATTATTAAACATCAACATTTCATTATCCAAAGGTAGATTGTTTACATTTTGGCTCCTCCAGAAATATTTTTGTTTACATTTATTGATACTTAAAATTGGCTTGGGTTAATCTCTTTTGTCTCTCTTTTGAGGGAAGGAAGGTCTTAAACTTGGGTTAGTAGAAGACAGTTCCTAGAATTTGAGTCTCCCATATGAAATCTCAAATCCAGATTATATTCCAAATAGACACACTTTTAAAATTTACCCTGTTTCTGTAACCTTCCAATAATATACATATCTAAGAGTTGATGATACTGGCATTTGTAACTTAAGTAAGTCTTCTGCCCTTTACACTTATTTGCTATCACTAAACCAGACAAGTATAAGAATTTTCTTAACCAAATTTTACTGGTAGTCTTTCTATTATTTTTTCTCTTCCTGGTTAAATTAGTTTTCCTCCCTTCTCCCAATATATACCTAACCAAGGAAAAAATGGGAATTTACTGTCTTCACAGTGTTCTTGACTTTTACTCTCTCCATTTTCTCCCTGCTATGAGTAAAATCTCACTACACTCAAGTCTTTTAGTTCTGTGTAACCTGTTGTGGAAGAATCCCATTTAGTGCCGAAGCTACTAAAGCACTCTGCACTGTTTGATTTAAAGTTTCACTTATAGGGCAGCCAAGGCCTCTGCTAGGCATGAGGCAGAAAATTGATCCTGTCCCTCCAGACCAGTCCCTTGCCTCTTCATTTCTAATTCAGTTTCCAAAAACAGCTCTTTACAGGCTGCAGAAAGAATCTGGAGAGAGGATTTGAAAAATGATCCCTCATCTGTCTATTAATATAAATGAGGTATCTTAATTATCAGCTCTTGAAAAGCTAGGGGTGACTTGCTTTTGAGGAATAAAAGAGCAAGTTAGTGTTTATGTTTATAAATCACTTTGAAGGCAGTCACAATTTCCTAGCAAATATTGATATGTACCAGCCTATCAATGATTCTTTGCCAATCCCTTAATAAGTGCCTAGCTCTGGCTACATATTTGGTGTAAGAGAAATATAAGCATTAAAAGACCAGGTCCATATTCCCAATACAAATTAAAATCTAGCTAAATTTTAATTTTAATGATCATGTCAATAAAACATGATCTACACGGTTAAAAATATAGACAAAATGAGGTAAAGCAGGGTGGTACAGTCATGTTTACAATGGGATTTCAAAGAAGGGAAAGACTATTATTGACTAAATTAGCTGTAAAAGACATGAGAAGACTTTGCTTAGACAAAAGGAAGAAAGGAGTGTTTTCTAGGAGGGGACAAAGAAGTATGTCATTGCAGAATGTGTGAAAGAGACACACCATATCCTTGAAATAAAGGATACAAATTAGGAGATCTGGGATATACTTCAAATAACCTTAGAATATCTCATCTAAGGATTAACATTGAAGGCAAGTTCCATGGAAAAGTGAACACTGGCAAAATTTTAACAAGTAAATAAATTCAGGTGACAGAAATCACTACCTCTGAAAGATTTATTTAGTTAGGACCTATTATTAAAAGTAACACTTGAAAAAGGTTGGAAGTTGTCACTCTCATATTTTCAACAAGTAAAAAGCTGAACAAAATGAAAATCAACAACTCTTCTTAGATCCATCAGAGAGTTTAGGTCACAGGGCAAACTATTGACCCCAAAACTTGAGATATAAGCAAATGCTGACAATCACAGTGTACTGGAGCTGTAACCCAGGATCAGTAGCCAACAGTAGAAACACTTAAACTGTAATCAATGAGTCAATACAGACCCAGTGTGGACTAACTTAAGAGTTAAAACCTCCATGGGATTGAATTTTAAAGGTGCCCCACACTTTTGTAAGATTCGCTTCCAGGGTCTCAGGGTGAAGAGCCGAGAAATGTTTCCATATGCTTCTGGCAGGGGAAGGGGAAACACAACTATCTTGAAATAAGCCCAGAACACTCTGTTCTCCTTAACAAAGGCCTGCCCTTAAGGAAACTCTTTTACCAGGGCCTAAAAGACTTTGTTTCTACCAAATCTAGCCTACCTGAGAGGAAGGGAAATACCCAATTCCAGTCTCCTCAGACTTTCCTGTCTCACCTAAAAAGGGGAGGAAAACTGAGAAGCACTTGTGAAGGTCACAGCACAGAGGTAGAAGCTCATTAAAAGACAGAGACTTCAATGATCTTGAAGATATGATGCTGTTGTAATAACCTGGTTATTATTTAACAGGAAGGGAGTAAAGAGGAGACCAGATAATATAGGCAAGCCATTTATACAGCTTTGACAGAAAGCTGCATTTAACACTCTTCAACTCTGTTCCCCACTGTTAGCTGGGGGAAGGGACTGAACAAAGGTAGTTTGGACACATGCCCAGTAAGGTATGAGGGATGTGGGAAGGTGCCTACTTATTTGCCAGTCATACCTAGGAACAAATTAGTGGCCAGGATGGGGGTGGCCACTGCAATCATGCAAAACCTGAATATTTAAACTTCTAGACAAAGAGGCACACTCCTCCCTCGCCTGCTTGTCTGCACTCCTGTTGCAGGGGGATTTGCTCCCCTGTACCCACATAATGGACTAATGGACTTTTAATTAGCCTGAATGCTGAACTATACACCCTGCTGCAACATGGAATAGAAGCTCTGGACACTGGCCTTGCTTTTAGCTCTACTGGAACCCCAGCTGTACCTTTTTCAGGACTGGTTTAAGAAGCATGGGACCTTGGAACCCAAGGAATGTAACTCCATGCAAATAAAACCTTTACATCTCATTCTCTGGTGGAGGCTTCTGAAAATTCTTATTTCAGCAGTACCCTAAGAACCTCAAGGTCACTCCCATGAGCAAGGGAGGAATTTGAGTCTCTGGTAACAGACATCTCAATAGAAACCTCCTAAACTGAAATACAAAAAGAAAAATAAATGGAAAATGTAACAAAATATGAAGTACCTGATGGAAAATTACAAAAGGAGTATCATACATGTAATGAAAATAGCAAAAAGAGAAGAAAGTGACAAAGAAACAATAGCCATATGTGAAGTTTTAATAGCGGAGAATTTTCCAAAGTTAATGACAGATACCAAACCACAGATGCAAGAAGTTAAGAGAATACTAAGCAGAATGAATGCTAAAAAAATCTACCTTGATATATCATATTCTAACTGCAAAAAATCTAAAACAAAGAGAAAATCTGGAAAGAATAAAGGGAAAAAAATCTTGCCTATAGAGGAACGAGAATAAGAAATATATCATATTTCTCTTTAGGAAACAATTAAGCAAGAGGAAAGTGGAGTGAAATATTTAAAGTGTTGAAAGAAAACCTAGAGTACTATATCCATCTAAATTATTCTTCAAAAGTGAAGGAGAAATATAGACTTTCTCAGAAAAAAACAGGGGATTTGTTGCTGGTAGACCTGTCCTGTCTTGTAAGAAATGTTAAAAGAAGTTTTTTAGAGAAAATGAAAATGATATAGGTCAGAAATTTTGATCTATATAATAGAAGAAAAAGTATTAGAGAAGAAATAAATGAATATAAAATGTATTTTTTTTCTATTCCTAATTTAATAGGTAAGAGTTTAAAATAATATCAGCAATAATAGAAGTTATATGAAGTTCTGAAGATCTAATGTATAGCATGGTGACTATAGTTAATAATGAGGTATTGTATACTTGAAAATTTGGTGAGAGTGGATCTTCAACATTCTCATCACATTTTTAAAAGGAGTTAATTATGTTAACGATGTGTGGTGATAGATGTGTTAATTATCTTGACCTTAGTAACAACTCTAAAATGTATATGTATATCAAATCATCATGTTTTATACTTTAAATTATACAATTATATTTCTCAATTGTCCTTCAGTAAAGTTAAAAGTATAAGAAAACAACATCATTGTAGTTGTGATTATGGCTTATGAATAAGTAAAATTAATGACAGCATGATATAAAGACAGAATGGAGGAATTGAGAATACTCTGTTATAAGGTACATGTAATAACAGTGAAGCAGTATAATATTATTAGAAAGTGGACTTAGATTATTTGTAAATGTATATTGCAAACTGTAGGGATACTCCTAAATTTTTAAAAGAACAATTGATATGCTGAGAGAGAAGAGAAAAATAAAAGTATATAAAATCTTTGGCTAAATCTAGACAAGGCACAAAAAGGAAATGAAGAAAAAAACCCTATTCACAATAACAACAAAAATAATTTGAAAACTAAGCAATAAACTTAACCAAATAGGTGAAAAATGTGTACAGTGAAAATTATATAACATTAATGACAAAAATTTTAAAAAGAAACAGTAAATAGAAAGACATCCTGCATTCTTAGATTGGAAGAATTAATGTTGTTAAAATGTACATACTATCCAAAGTGATCTGCAGATTCAATATAATCTCTTTTAAAATCCCAATGGCATTCTTTACAGAAATAGCAAAAACAATCTTAAAATTCTTATGGAACCACAAAGGACCCCAAATAGCTAAAGCAATCTTGAGCAAGAAAGACAAGCTGGGAGTTTCACACATCCTAATTTCAAATCATATTACAAAGCTATAATGATCAAAACAGAATGGTTCTAATATAAAAGCAGATATATAGACCAATGGAAAAGAATAGAGTCCCCAGAAATAAATCCATGCATCTATGGTCAACTGATCTTCAAAAAGTATGTCAAGAATACACAATGATGAGGGAGTCATTGATTGAGCCCACAACCCGGGCATGTGCCCTGACTGGAAATCGAACCCTGATCTCCTGGATCCCAGGTCAATGCTCAACCGCTGAGCCATGCCCGACAGGGCTGGAAAAAAATTTTAATCCAGCAAAAAATAGAGGAAAGGTATTTGATTCCCCCCTAAATAAAATAAAACATCTAATTCCAATTTCACTCAGTGTAATTGGTTCCCTAAACCAAATTGAATCCTCTTTTGATGTCTAGGTATTTTGCACAATCTCTGGGTCATTATCCTGAGTATGAGTAATCACTGTCCAGGAATGATGATTGAGAATATCAAGGATAGGAAACGTGTTAAAAAAACAACAGCCTCTTAAATAATCTTTCTTTCAGTGTCATTTGCTTTTTTAAAGTAGGTTAAAGCTTAATAGTCAAAGACCAGGACCAAGTCTGTATGTAGTTTGACAAAATTAGATTTCTTGACTGAATACATTGAAGATAGAGTACGCCAGTGGACCTATGGATCATTCCTTGATTGATGGGTGGAAGAAAGCATCTTTTGTAATGTTTGAGGTTCCACTGAAAGATTCTGAGGAGAGTCTAGTAAGCCCTGATTAATTCCAGATTGGATTTTTTTAAAGAGAGATTGGGAGAAGGGGCCATTGACTAGGGTTTCAGTACTGTCGTGAGGCGAGGGTGTCTCAGTAATTGGGTATTCCCAGTAATATATAAAATTAGCAAAGCAGATCTGAGGTATCACTGGTAAGAAAGCAGTAGTCATTCAAAGGAACTGGGGTCCTTATGGATTTTTACAACTGCTGCATGACTTTGGAAAAACAGTGTTTTCTGCTAACTTTGCAGCTGGTTTTATCTGTCTGTCTTCCTGGCCTCATGACTGGCAGGGCTACTTATTCTCAACCCAAACTGATTTTCACTCTTTCAGTCCCAGGCAGATTTTGATTGTTTACATCCTAAATATGTAACACAACAAAACATTCTCAGCAATTGAGGATTCTTGCTAGTTGTGTTTTGATGAATTCAATCTAGCTCCCAAGGGCAGATCTTCCTCAGTCTCTAAACCTCAGGGTTTGTGTTTGTGTTTTTTTTTCTCATTTGTAAAATAATATGATACTATTTCTCTCAGATGATTATCATGAAAATCTCAATGTAATTTAGGATCCCCAAATGCTTTTGTAATCTACTGTGTGGTATAAAAACATGAAGTGGAATTATTATTTTTATTTACTAATTATAGGTTCCAATCTAGAGCAGCTTACAAAACAAGACACCATATTAGAGATTGGACATCTAGTATAAAGAGAGATAACAAATGTGTCTTAAGTAGGTTTTAAATATTTTATGCATAGGGCAAGGCTAAGCCCACTGTGGAAGTGATACTATGAATACCAGAGTCACCACTCTTCCAAAAATCATCCTTCAGATAAGTGGCAATTAACACTGTCCCTAGGTAAAAGTATGCTACTATGAAGTTTACTTTCCCATTGAGGGCTTCTCGTGACTTACAAAATCTACATTCACGTATAGGTATGATGAGATTTGAAACTTATTTAAATCAAAGGCAAAATGATTGATCAGTGTTTCTTCCTCCAGCAGGATGAGTTGAGAAGGGGAAAAAAGAAGACATGGTGTGTGTGTGTGTGTATTTTAATTAAATTTTGAGAAGACCAGAACAGGTAGGTGCTTCAAAGCACTGAAAAAGTGTGGTGGGAAGTTGTCAAATGAGAGCCCATCATTTTGTTTCAGCCTGTCTGGGACTTCAATAGTTTCCTTTATACTTTGGGAACAAACTACATGCTCACAGCTCCATATTTTTATAGAAAAGTGGTGAGTTATTAAAAGGTTATTTGGAGTCTGAAGAGTGACTCACCTTATTTCAAAAGTATAATCTTTTCATACCTGTATCACATTCCTTTTTTGCTAAGAGCATTTCACTCATTCAAGTAGAAGATGTTAAGGTAAAGAGATGGAGCAGTAATGAAGAAACCAAAACTAAAACCAAAGCCCATATTTAACGTGTAGCCTTTCAGGAATTGAAAGTAAATGAAATTATTTGCATTATAAGAAGCTCAACTGAAAAACCTTAAGATTAATTGAATATGTTTTTCAGGCCAAGAATTATAAAAGATTTGGTAAACTGTTGTATGGTATTGCATTAGATATTGATAGGGAGATTTGTAAAGTGACATTTATAATCCAAAAGTTACTCTCCACTGGGGCAAAGCAATTGCATTTAAATTCATGCATCTCCTTCCACAATCAGATGCAATTCACAACCCTGCAGAAAAGCTTAAAGGCTATTATTTCCTGTTTAATAGAACTGGCTCAATCTCTCTGGCATTTTTCATTAGCATTGTGGAATACTCACTAGCAATATATATATATTGCCAAGACTCTAGTAAGATCAATTAAGAGGACACTCTGTAAAGGTATAAGACTGGATTGTCCTTCCTACATTGCTTACAACCAAAGTCCATCATTTTTGTGAACTCTCTTATACCACTTTGTAAGCTTTTGCCATTAAGTTTTAACAGAGGGTCAGAAATTTGGAACTTCTCGCCTAATGATGGCTTCCACTGGGTCTCCTCCAAATAATTATTTGAGTTCTATAAATAGACATGGTAGAGCTTGTAGAGAGCAGTTTGTTGTAATGACTTTAAAATGGTAGATAAAAATAACTATTCAATTCAATAAAAATAAATAAACAATTTTTGAAATTAAAAAATAACTTGCACAATCACAATTTATGCTACTGTACACATCAAATTCCCTTAACTTCCCTACAAATGACATCTGCAGTTGTATGGGATATTCTGGCAGTTGTGAGTGGATACTACATTTGGGTTCAGATTTCCTTAAAGCTCAGAGACTTAGAGGGCTATGACAATATCTGCCTAAACGTAGATAAAGTGGAGCCTGTACACCCAAAGTAGAGTCTGAGTACTTTTGTAATAGGTTGCAAGTCAGGAGATGCAACGAACCATGGTGGTCAAAGTAACACAGAGATCAAACAAATGAGAATTTCCAAACCCTGGTCAGGATTTGATGGTATATGTCAGTCAAGCTGCAGGAGAACTGCTGAATACAGAAGTTGCACTTACTGTAGTCTGAGTGACATTATTTCATGAAATGTTTGGTAAATTTTGAAGATTTTTCCCCCGGTAGATTTGTTTTCAAAGTTCTCTATTCTTCTTGGGCAATGCCAAGAGTTAAAGAGTTGTTACACACTCTTCTAGGATCAAGTTGCTCTCCAGAAAACAGAGCACCAAGGCAATGTAGCCAGTTCTCCTGCCATATCCAGTGCCTTTGTGACAGTTCCTCCGCAAGTTAACTTATTGAGAGCAATTTATTTACATCCCTATTTCTAGATCTACTAGGCAGTGTAATTCTGACATGCATGCACAAAACAAGAGCTATGATTCAATTAAAATATGAAGCAAATACAATACCCCAAGGGAAAGCCATGTATCCAAAAGGAAATTTCATTTCCAGCAATGCTTTTGAGAGGAATCCCCTACTTAACATCTTCAGCATTCTGCCTTCAGAACTGTTCCCTTTGGAGAAAATGTGTGGGCAAGGAAAGAATGCAGATCTTCTCTTGACTGAACTAATGGTATGATGAGCAATTTTTTTTTCCAATAAAACTACCAGATTTGTTACAATCTGCCATACTGTGTAAAAATCTTGTATGCTTTGTTTCAAGAAAATTGACTGGATAGTAGAAGATGGAATCTAGTAATTAACTCCTGTGTTAGCATAAACTGCCATAACCTGAAGGAATTCCCACACACACACAAGCTCCCAGATAGATCATAGATCACACAATTAATGTTACAAAATGGCCGACTGTGTGTTTATCTTGGCCATGAATTCCTGCCTCTTTGCACTTCTCTGAAGATGTCTACAGTTAACTAGTTGGGTTTTTTGAACTTTTCAAAACAAATTCCATGTTACTTTCCTCCTCTGCAAATATAGGTATGTATCTTCTTTAAATGGAGGTTTGGGGAGAATGAAGAAAAGAAGCTGCAACAAAAGCAAATAAACAACAGTGTTTTGCAAGGTTGACTTCCTATAGTGCTTACTATCTGGTTGACTCACTTGGCACCTAATATAGTGGCATGAGCTAGACTTAACTCTTTCATGTATGTATGTTCTGTCTCCCATTACTCTAATAATTTATAGTGGAGCCTTGGTTCTCAAACTTAATTCATTCTGGAAGGCTGTTCAAGAAGCAATTTGTTAAAAAAATGAATCATTTTTTCTATTAGAAATAATGTAAATTGAATTAATCCGTTCCAGACCCCCAAATAATTCCGTTTTCACCTTTCTTATATACAGTACATGTCCAATGTACTATTTAATCTATAAAGAAATACTTTAAAAACAAATAGGACATGAAATGTAGATGAAAATTTAACAAAAAATAAATGAAATGTACAGTAAAAATGAAAACTTACATACACACTAGAACTAACTTTAGTGTTTAGAGCTATTGGTGACTGAATATGGAGAGGAGGGATGGAAGGATGTTATTGTTTGAAAGGAGAGTCCCTTCCAGAAAAATTTCAGGCAGCTATTCTCCTAGGTTCTTTCTCTCTTTTGTCTCTTTGCTCCACTAGAACTTGCTTCAGGCTCTCTGGGCCTCTGTCTCACTAAAAACCTATCCAATGAAGTTTGGTTTTGTCTGTGTTTAAACATTTGCCTGAAGTGAAACATTACATTGTCATTGAACAACTTTATCACATGGTTTGCTACTTCTTTGTCAGGGTGATATTTCTTAATAAAACTTTGAATTTCTCCCCATTTCCTAAATCTTTCCTTGATTAGTGAAATAGGAATATCTTCCCTTCCCTCCACATTGGAAGAGAGCTCCTCAGCTGCTGTCTACTGCTGCTCCATCTGAAGGTCTTGGAGTTCCTCCATGGTAAGCTCAATGTTGTGGTCCTCCACCAACTCCTCATATCATAATCATCCTCCTCCAAGCCCATGGACTTGCCCAGAGACAACATCCTCCACAATAGACACAGGCTCATTCCCAAAACCATCAAAGTCTCTTTCAGCAACAGACTCAGGCCACAGTTTCTTCCAGGCTGATTGTATGGTCCTGGAAGACACTTCCCCCATGCTTTGTATATAATCATCAAGCAAGTGAGGATATTAAAATATTCCTTCCAGAACTCCTGAGGGTTAAATTAGTTCCAGAGGTCACCTCAAAACACCTCTGAAACAGTGCTTTGTGTAGAGTTTCTTAAAATTAGAAATTACTTGCTGGTCCATGCGCTGGATGAGTGGAGTTTTGTTAGCTGGCAAGAACCTAACAACGACGAAGCTGTAATCCTCCACCAACTCAGTCTCCAAGCCTAGAGGGTGGGCAGAAGAATTGTCCATTACAAGAAGTGCACTGAGTGGCAATTACTTTTCCTGGAGATATTTCTTCACACTTGGGGCAAATACTTCATGAATCCACTCAATAAAAATAGCTTTGCTATTAGCACTCCACATCACATTTAACTTGTTTTCCACTCATGGGTTTTCAGAATGGTAGACAAGTAGAGGCTTCAATTTCAAGTCTCTTCTCTCATTCCCCCCAATAATGACTTCAGCCTGTCCTTCACTGACTTGTGTCCTAGCAATGACTTTTCCTCCTGTGTGATGTAGGTTCTCTTTGGCATTTTCTTCCAGAAGAGGCCTGTCTTATCATAATTGAACACTTCTTAGGGAACAAATTTTGTGGCCTCTAGATATTCTTGAAATTCTGTCACAGAATTATCAGCAGCTACTTTGTTAGAACTAGCAGCCTCCCCAGGCCTCACTACACCATGAATGCCACTTCTTTTCTTAAATTTATCAGACCACCCCCTACTAGTCTTAAAGGAATAATTTTGAGCATTCATTCCAGGGGTGTCTTTCAGGAGGTCAGCATGCAGCGTCTCCACTTTTTCACATATCATTGCCTCCAAAATGCTATCACTGGTTGTTTTTCATTTATCGAAATCAACAACAATTTTTCTATCTCTTCAGTTGCCTGTGATTGTTGTTTTGTGAGTACTTTCACACCCTTACCAACATCGGCACTCTTGATGGCCTCTTTATGTTTTAAAATTGTGCTAATCATCGATTTTACCATGCCATGCTTGGTAACCAGCTCAGATGCACAAACATCTCTATCATACTTTGCAATTATTACTTTTAAAAACTCTATCATTGTTTTCACAACTTTCCTTCTCACTTTGCTGCTATCACTGACCTTCTTAGGACACATGGTGACTTACTGTACATATTTAATGATAATAAGCAGTAACAAAAGCAAAAAAACACGAACATATTCACAGCATAATTTCCTGAGATATTAACAATGCAGGGTTTAGCAGTAAACTGACTCATACTTGTGCACTCCCTCCTCTGTTTGTTGCCTGAGAGATGCATGACTGATCATATGGGTATCAACATGGAAGGACTGTTGGGTGGAGAACTGAAGTTTTGTTCAACAACTGAGACATTTTTTCCATGAATAACTTGGTCAAGAAATGAATTATTTGAGATGGAAGACATTCAAGAACTGAGGGTAGCAGCACTGCCTAACTTTAAACAAATGGTATAACCACTTTAGAATATAATTTGGCAGATATTTGGAAAGTTAAATAATCCTGGAGGAAAAAAAGGACAGTGGGTAAAAACTAAGGAGAGCTGAATAAAATATGGATTTTAGTTAATAATAATGTAAAAGTTTTGGTTTATTAATTGTAACAAATGTATCATAGAAACTTCAGATGTTAATATTATGGAAAGTTGGGTATGGGGTATATAGGAACCCTCTATACTATGTTATGAATGGAATGTTTGCCCCTCCCCCTTATTCATATGTTGAAACCTAATGTGAGGTTTTAGGAGGTGGGGCTTTTGGAAGGTGATTAGGTCATGAGAGTATAACACTACTGAATGGCATTAGTGCCCTTATAAAAGAGACTCTAGAAAGTTCTCTCCCCTCTTCCACACTGTGAGGACATGTGAGTGTATAGTGAGAAGACTGCCAACTCTGAACCAGAATGTTGTCCTTTTTCAGCCATTGAATCTGCTGGTGCCTTGATCTTAGACTTCTCAGTCTCTACAACCAGAACCATGACAACTAAATGTGCTGTTTAAGCCACTTGGGTTATGGAATTTTTGATATAGCTACTTGAACAGACTAAGACACTATATTCACAATTTTTCAGTAAATCAAAAATTATTCTAAAAAATAAAATTTGTATTAAAAAGGAGCTAGAAAAGGAGCTAAAATGTTAAATGTATACTTGCTATATAATCCAGCATCTCCATGTCTAGTTATTTACCCAAGAAAAAAGGAAATATATGTATATACAAAGAGGAATACATGAATGTTCATAGTAGCTTATCTGTGCAAGCCAAAATTAATTTTAGAATTAAATAAAGAATAATAAACATTTATTTGAGCAAAAAGAACTATAGTCAGGGAGACACAGATTCAGACAGCAACTTAAATTGTGCTCCACCTAGGCAAAGGGGCGGTTGCCTTTTGTAGTGAAAGTTCCCACCCAGGTTCTCAATTAGGTCCTTTTAATGTAAATGAGGTATCCAAATTGTGCATTTCTGATTGGATGGAGCAGGTCTCAGTCCTTGATAAAAGACAAAAGCAGGGCTTCCCTTATAATATTTGACTCAGATAGCTTAAGTGAGCAGGGCTTAGTGTGGGAAACTGAGAATTCAATCTGAGGTTCTTATTGATATACAGAGAAAGTGAGAAACCCTTGTCAGCAAATGGCCACTAGGCTCTTATTATTTATAAAAATGGAGCCCTTGGTTGACCATGAGGAAGTCCATTTCAGCAGATGCATTCATTCTTGTGGTTCATAATAAATGTATCTTTCTTCTCACATTCATAATAACCCCCAAACTGGGAAAAAGCCAAATGACCATTAACAAGTGAATGGATAACCAAGCTGTCTATATTTATATATTGAAATACTACTCAGCAATATAAAAGAATGAACTATTGATACATATACCAAGATAGACGAATCTTAAAATAATTGTTAAGTGAAATAATGCGGACAAAAAAAGCATACAATGTGTATAATTTTATTTATATAAGTCTCTAGGAAATACAAATTGATTTATAGTGACAGAAAGATCAGTGTTATTTTGAAAGAAATGCAGAAGGGAAGGGTTTCAAAAGGGCATCAGGAAACTTGTATGTGAATGATATGTTCATTATCTTGATTATTGTGATAGTTTCACAGGTGTATACAGATATCAATCAGCATTTACAGACTGTACACTTTAAATTGTGTGCTGTTTAACATATGTCATTATACCCCAATAAAGCTGTTTATTTTGACAAATTTAGTTATTCATGTACAAGAATAAGTAGATAATTATCTTAGGCTCATATAACTACTACCTTTGATCAGGAAACATAACTCTGAGCTTTTTGGTAGTGTAAATTTGCTACTATGTACCATTGTACCTACCACTTGCGTTTTGGGTACCAGTTTCATTCTCTGAAAAATGAAGATGGCCCCTAAAGTCTTTTACAGACAGATACATTGAGAATAATTCTCACTATGTATCTTCTAAAAATGGAGACAACCAAAATGTTCTTCAATAGAGAATTGAATAAAGAAAAAGTGGTGCATAAATACTATGGAATATCACTCAGCCATTAGAAAAGATGAAATTCTGCCATTTGCTACAACATGGATGGACTTTGAGAATATTGTGCTAAGCGAAATAAGTCAGTCAGAAAAAGCTAAGAACCATAAAACTGAAACTCATAGACATAGGTGGTGGGAAGTAAAGGGTAAAGGCGGCTAAATATATGGTGACAGTAGATGATTTGACTTTGAGTGGTGGGCACACAATGTAATATACAGATGATGTATCATAGAAATATACACTTGAAACATATATGATCCTATTAACCAATGTCACACCAATAAATTTAATAAAATATAAAAGAAAAGAAATTCAGTTGCATTAATTTCATAAACCTTAACATGAAATTAGCTAATAAAGTGTTGCTAATTAGGAAACAAAGTTTAAATGGGGATTAATAGTTAAGAACTATTTGTAAGTACTATATTGATTCTTTTTTTCTGAACATCTGTTTTGTGCCAAGCAATAAATTAGAAGTTTTTTCAAACAGTTTTATTGAAATATAATTTACATTCCATGCAATTCATCCATTTAAAATGTACGATTCTCTGCTTTTTAGTATATTCACAGATATGTACAACCATCACAACAGTCAATTTTGTAACATTTTCATTACTGAAAAAAAGCCCCAGGCTATTTAATGGGTATGGGATTTCTTTTTGAGGTGATGAAAATTATCTTGTAGTAGATAGTAGTGGTGGTTGCACAACATTGTGAATGTATTAAATGTCACTAAACTGTAGGCTTTTAAAGCGTGCATCTTATGCTATATTGTATCCACCACACCAAAAATAAAAATATACACTTTAAGTTTCTACCCACATCCCCCCATTTCACTGGCCCCAAGAAACCACTAATATACTTTCTGTATCTAGATATTTGCCTATTTTGGACATTTCATATAATATGTGATCTTTCATTACTGGCTTTTTTCACTGACAATGTATTCAAGGTTCATCCATGTCATAGTCTGTATTAGTGCTTCATTCATTCTTCTATGGCCAAATAATATTCCATTGTATAAATATAGCACATTTTATGTATCAGTTCATCAGTTGATGGATATTTAGGCTATTTCCACCTTCTATCTATTATGAATAATGTTTCTATGAACATTTGTGTACAGGTTTTTGTGGGAGTATATGTTTTGATTACTTTTACTAATATATTTAGGAGGGGAATTGTTTCTTGTGTTTTTGTTTTTGTTTGTTTTTTTTAAATATATCTATTGATTTCAGAGAGAGGAAAGGAGAGGGAGAGAGAGAGAGAGAAAAATCAATGATGAGAGAGTCACTGATCGAGCCCACAACCAGGGCATGTGCCCTGACAGGGAATTGAACCCCAATCGCCTGGATCCTAGGTTGAAGCTCAACCGCCGAGCCAGGCCTGGCCGGGCAGGAGGAGAATTGTTAATAACTCTATGTTTAACCATTTGAAGAACTGCCAGATTGCAATGGGGGATCAAACCTGCAACCTGGGTATGTGCATTGAGCAGGAATAAAACTCACCACCTTTTGGTGCATAGGATGATGCTATAACCAACTGAGCCACACCAGCCAGGGCCAGATTGTTATCCAAAGTGGCTGCATAAGTTTGCTCTCCCACCAGTAGATTATGAGGGTATCAATTTCTCCACATCCTCTCCCACCAGTAGATTATGAGGGTATCAATTTCTCCACTTGTTATAATCCTGGTGAGTATGAAGTGTCACAGTGTATGATTTGCATTTCCTTGATGACTAATTTTATTAGGCACCTTTTTATGTGCTTTCTTCCTAGAAACATGCTCACATAGTCAATATTTTGCATAGGCTCTCAGGGGTTCATCAACCCTCAATATTATGAACCCTTAGAATGGAATTATTGGATGGAAACATGAATAGAAACTGTCATGGTAGGTTTTATAAATTATATTTAACAATAGTAAATAATATAAAGTATACTTGCTCCTTTTATACTGCTATGAATTCGATAAAGAAGTGAAATAGTACACTTTTACACTAGTTGTACTGAAGTATTAGATTGGTTTCCACTACGTGACTCAATGGGAGCGGAGGGAGAAGGGTCTCACTTCTTATTGGAATGAGAAATGTTCATTATATGTCACCATCTCTGAAATCAAAGGGCCACCCCACAGACTGAGGTAGAAAAATTGTTTATCCCTTCTTTGTACAAATGAGACCATATTATATAGAATTAGAAAAGCAATAAAACAGATGTCTTTATACCAGGGATGTATCTGTGTAATAGGAGAGTGAAAAGAAGTCCAGGGAGGCACTAATCTGAAAGATCAGTCAATTTTAGTATGAGCAGTTGGTACTGGAAAAAATAAACACTATTCAACAAGAGTCAACAGTTATTTTGATGAGTACTAGCTTACTACTGCCACTGTAGCTTTACACCTATGACACATGAAAGTTGTCTGTTCTTAGGGAGAAAATGAACCTTTGCTAAGTGGTCTGAAGAGTCACCTACAAAGTTTGGATTTTTGCTGTTAGTGAAAGTTGTAACAGCCACCTAAGCTTTGGAAACTCAGAGGAATTTGCTTAGCTCAGCTACTTAGAACATGAGAAAACCTACTTATATTAGAGGCTTACACATTTTTATTTCTTAAGGCAGCCAGGCTCACTCTCTCCATCAGGCCAGCTTTTAGAAAATGAAATGATTTGGAATTGCAATTAAAATCCCTGGCAGAAATTATTCTAAGATGTTCCATTGCTCTACTGCAAAGACAGCAAAGAAAAAATATCAATTTAAGTTCTGTACCTTATTTCACCTTCTCTAATGTGACCAGCCAGTTCTTCAATAAATTTCTCCCCTTTCATCCAGTAGATCATTGGTCCAGACTCTCCACTAAATCCAAAGAATGCTTTGCAAGGAATGTTCAGAGGTTTACCTGAAAATGACAGAGAAAAATAAATGAGATGGGGGAAGATGGCGGTAGTGTGACAAGGAGTAGAGTGCCCTTACTCCCAGCCATGGATTGGATTTATCTACAAAATACTGCATAACCAGCTTGGAAAAAACAAAGGAATATACCTAAGTGGAAATATGGCAAGTAGGGAGCATTGAAGAAACATCATTGAGTCTGGTAAGGGGGGGCTCATAGAAAGAGGGAGTCCCCCCTGAAACCTGTGCTGGGCTCTGAGGCCCAAGGGGTAGAGGCTTCAAAGCTCCCTCCCCTTGGGAGTGTGGACTGGCATCCAAAAGCTGGGATCTCAAACCCTGAGCGGAGAAGGTAAGGAGAGCCCTGCGCAGAGGACAGAGGGACACAGAGGAACAGTGTGCCAGCGAGAAGGGGACCGCACCTTCCTAATGAAACAAAGCTTCTAACAGCAGCCACGACAGGCATTTTTCACACCGGGTGCTCACCATAGGAAAGGCTGTCCCACAGTGTGTAGCTCCTGAATAGAAAGGGGCTGGAGGACTGCACTGAGCAGCCACATACAGGGACCCTCTGCCTTCCTGTAAGGCACTGTGTAGAACCCCAGAAAGCATTTGAACTGTGTGGTGCTGGGAAGGGGAAGAGAGCCCTCCCACCACCAGAGATGAACTGGTGCTGCCTGTGGGGCAGATCGGTGCTCCAGATGCCTGAACTCCTGGAGGGGTGAATCTGGGATTTTGACTTGCCCTGACAAGGAACTGCCCCAGATTTACTGAGATCAACTGTCCAGGGGAGCTGTGGGTGGCTGACTCTGTGACCCCTCCTGCTTGGAGCTGAGGTGCAGGGGCAGAGGGACCTTGCAGGCAGATTCTCTGCTTGTGTGTTGCTTTGTGCATTTTTGAGTTTTTGATTGCTGAACAGGCGTCCACTTTCCTGGCTTGCATTGGGGAGGCAGACTAGAAAAAAATGGGATTTGTGTCTGCATTGTGGGGAGTTTGAAATTAGCACCCCCATGCAATTAGTCACCCAGATCTGGGAAAGAAGGGGTGGAGCATGCCTACCTCTCCTGCAGGCTAGGAGCACCACCCCCAATAGGAAAGGGGGTGGTTCAGCTCACTGAAGCCCCAGATATTCCCTGCAGGGCACAGTCCTGATGGAGAAGGGAGAACAGATCACAGGAGGACATTACAAGAATAAGATACTCAGGAACTATTGTTTGGGAACTGGAGGAAAACTTAAAACCCCTGCTGGGGGCTAGGCAGGCAAAGTGCTCTCCAAAATGTGTGTTTTAAAAAAATTTTTACTTATTTTTATTCAAAATATCACAGATGTTCCTTTTTCTCCCCATTGCCTCATTCCACCCAGTCCCACCCCCTCCCCAGTCCCTCACCACACCATTGTCCGTGTACTTGGGTTATGCGTATATGTATATAAATTCTTTGGTTAATTTCTCCCCCTCCACCCACCTACCCCACTCTGTCCCTCTGAGATTCATCAGTCTAATCCATGCTTCCATGTCACTGAATCATTTCTATTCATCAGTTTAAGTTCTTTAGATTCCACATATAAGTGATATCATGTGATGTTTGTCCTTCTCTGCCTGGCTTATTTTGCTTAGCACAATACTCTCCAAGTCTATCCATACTGTCTCAAAGAAACTGGAATGTTTTTTAATCAAACCCATTGAGCCCAGGCTGCTGAAACTTTCCAGACAGAAAAGGCAACAGACTGAATTCAATCTGAAACTGTAGCAGGCCATTGTATGGGGAAGTAGAATTGGAGGATAGGGTAGAAACAGAGGAGTTGGCTTCAAAGCAGAGACTACCTTCCCCATAGTGAGTGCCTGACCACAAAACTCTAATTAAAGGGAGAAATATCCCGAGCTACACTACTCTTTCTTCACCCTAAAGACTCTTCAGAAGACTCTGGAGTAAGACCAGGCAACCACAAGGGAGAGGCAAAATAGGTGACAAGTGGAGGTGGTCCATGGAGAGCCTCAGATCAGCCAATTACCAAAGGACACCAGAGCCAAACCTAGAGAGCTCCTGACATTGGCTAACACACAAGTACCTCCCAGGAGACCTAAAATCAGCATACAAAACAGTGAGCCTCAGACAACATAAGCTGCCCAGATGAAACTCACTTGATTGACTTTTTTATCTCTCTCTCTTCTTGTTCCATTGACATAAGTGTTTTCTTCCTTTTTTTCTTTTTCTCCTTTCTGTCTTCCTGTCTTTTGGTTGTTTCTCTTTGTCTCTTTATTGTATTTTTATTTTTTCATTTTCAAGTAATTTCCTATTCCTATGCTCTACCATTAATTTTTTGCAAGCCCTTCTTTCTGAATCCTTGCTCTGCCCCTTTTATCTCCCAGTGGCTTCTCTACTTTTTACTTTTTATTTTAGTTTATTATTATTATTATTATTTATTTTTGATACTATTAGCAATAATATCCTTTTCTCTATTTTTTTTCTCTCTTCTTTTTTTTTGCTTTACCACTTGTGTTCTCACTTCACTCTCCTGATTCTACTTTCACATGGGATGTTTTCATTGTGATTGTCAGGATATTTTGTAAGATACTGACTGTTTCCTGGCAGTTTGGTCATGTATTGTCTTGCTTTGCCAGCACCTGTACAACAGCTTGCACATCATGGTTGGGGTTGACACACACAGTTAGCCAACCTGAGAGGATAGTCCTCCCAAGAATGGGTCAAAAACAATATAGACCCAATCACAATAGGAAAGCCCAAATAAATCACAAAAGGGACACCTACAAAAGGGACATGCCTAGAGCAAATAGCTCAGAAGTATAAGCAAAACATACCTCTGGGCTCCACTGGATGTACACTACAAAATCCCACCCCACAAGACTGGGAGATAGCAAATATATCTAATATACAGATAAAAACACTAAGAGCCACCAAAATGGGGAGACAAAGAAACAACCCACAAACTGAAGAAAAGGAAAAAATGTCAGAAAAAGACCTTGATGAGATGGAGTTAAGCAAGTTATCAGAAATAGAGTTCAGAATAATGGTTATAAACAGGTTCAAGGAAATTAATGAGAACAACAAGACACTTAATGGAAAGGTTGAGGAACTTAGTAAAAACATGAAAAAAGAGATAAATATCATAAATAAGAATCAGGCAGAAATGAAGAATACTATATCTGATACCAAGAATATGCTGGAAGGAATTAAAAGCAGGCTCAATGAAGCAGAGGATAGAATAAGTGACTTAGAAGATAAGATGGAAAAAAAGCAATCAGAGCAGCAAAAAGAAAAAACACTTTAAAAGCATGAAGACAGTCTAAGAGAGCTTTGGGACAACATGAAGTGAAACAATATTCACATCCTAGGGATCCAGAGGGGGAGGAAATTAGTAAGGGATAGAGAACATGGTGGAAGAAATAATAACAGAAAACTTTCTTATGCTGGGGAGGGAGGAAGCCACATACATTCAGGAGGCACAGAGGCTTCCAAACAAGAGGAACCAAAGAGACCCACTCCTAGACACATCATAATTAAAATTGCAAATGTTAAAAAGAAAGAGAGAATATTAAGGGCTGCAAGAGAGAGACAGGCAGTGACCTACAAGGGAACCCTCATAAGGCTAACAGCAGATTTCTCAACAGAAACTTTGCAGGCCAGAGGGAGTGGCATGAAGTCCTCAAAGTAATGAAAAGCAAGAACATGCAACCAAGATTGCTTTATCCAGCAAGGCTGTCATTTAAAATTGAAGGTGAAATAAAGAGCTTCCCAGACAAAAGAAGGCTAAAGGAGTTCAGTACCACTAAACCAGCACAGCAAGAAATGCTAAAAGGACTGCTTTAAGAAAAACTAAGAAAATAATACCATTTACCATTGAAAACAAAAAAGTAAGATATATAGGAATAAACTTAACCAAGGATGTAAAAGACTTGTACTGGGAAAAGCACAGGGCACTGAAAACAGAAGTAGAGGAATATATAAACAAGTGGAAGAATATACCATGTTCCTGGATTGGAACAATTAATATTATGAAAGTGTCCATCCTACCCAAAGCAATCTATAGATTCAAGGCAATCCCATTAAAATACCAACAGAACTAGAACATATATTCCAGCAGAGCTAGAACATATATTCCAAAAATTTATATGAAAGCAAAAAAAGACCCCGAAAAAAAAGCCACAGCCATCCTGAGAAAGAACAGTGTGGGAGGGATCACTTTATCGGATATTAAACTATACTACAAAGCCACTGTAATCAAAACAGCCTGGTATTGGTACAACAACAGGCATATAGATCAATGGAAGAGAATGGAGACCCAGAAATAGATCAATGCCATTATGGTCAGTTAATATTTGAAAAAGGAGGCAAGAGCATACAATGGAGTAAAGACAGTCTCTTCAATAAATGGTGCTGGGAAAATTGGACAGCTACATGCATAAAAATGAAACTAGACCACCAACTTACACTATAGACAAAAATAAACTCAAAATGGTAAAAGACTTAAATATAAGTCACAAAACTATAAAAATACTGGATGAAAACATAGGCAGTAAAGACATCTCATGTAGTGGACTTTTCACTGATACATCTCCTAGGGCAAGAGAAACTAAAGAAAAAATAGACAAATGGGACTACGTTAAACTAAAAAGCTTCTGCACAGCAAAAGAAATCAGCCTCAAACTATAAAGGAAACCCATGGTATGGGAGAACATATTTGCCAAGGATGTATCTGATAAAGGGCTAATTTCCAAAGTGTACAAAGAACTCATGCAACTCAGCAAGAGGAAGATAAAAAATCCAATTAAAAAATGGGCAAAGGACCTGAATAGACATTTCTCCAAAGAGGACATACAGATGGCCAAGAGACATATGAACAAATGTTCAAAGTCACTAATCATCAGAAAGATGCAAATTAAAACCACAATGAGTTAAATGAGTTATAACTTCATACCTATCAGAATGGCTACCATTAGCAAATCAACAAATGACATGTGCTGGCAAGGATATGGAGAAGGAACCCTGGTTCACTGCTGGTGGGGATGCAGACTGGTGTAGCCAATATCGAAAACTGTATGGAGGTTCCTCCAAAAATTATAAATGGAACTGCCTTTTAACCTAGTGATCCTACTTCTGGGAATTTATCCTAAGAATCCTGAAGCAGTAATCAGAAAGAATATATACACCACTATGTTCACAGTAGTGCAATTTACAATAGCTAAGACCTGGAAACAGCCCAAGTGCCCATCAGTAGATGAGTTGATAAAAAAGCTTAGGTCATTTATACCATGGAATACTATGCAGCTTTAAAGAAGAATCTCATACTGTTTGGGACAGTGTGGATGGACCTGGAGACTATTATGCTAAGCAAAATAAGCCAGGCAGAGAAAGACAAAGCATCACACAATTTCACTTATTTGTGGAATTTAAAGAACTTAATAAATTGATGAACAGAATAGATTCAGTGACAAAGGAGGCATGGATCAGACTGACGAATCTCAGAGGGAAGGAAGGGGGTTGGGGGAGAGATTAACCAAAGAATTTATACACATATATGCATAATCCGAGGACACAGACAATGTGTGGTGAGGGACTGAGTAGGGGGTTGGGGTGGGGTGGAAAGCGTCAATGGGAAGAAAAGGGGACATCTGTAATAATTTGAACAACAACAACAAAAAGAGTGCCTGGCCGGCGTGGCTCAGCAGATGAGCATGGACCTAGGATCCAGGAGATCACGGTTCTATTCCCGGTCGGGCACATGCGGGTTGCAGGCTCGATCTGTGCTGGGGTCCTGCAGGAGGGAGCCAATCAGTGACTCTCTCTCATTGATGTTTCTATCTCCCTCTCTCCCTCTCCCTTCCTCTCTCTGAAATCAATAAAGACATATTTTTTTTTTTAAAAAAAGGAATGAGCAACTGTCTCCTGGTTATTGCTGAGAGACAGAAAAAAATCCTTTTAACATCCAAAAGAAAACTCAGAGGTGACCCATTTTCAATTCTTCTTCCAATCATCTTATCACTGTACATGAGGAAAAATTTAAATGTCAAAAGAGTTTCTCAGAAATTTTATAATTCAAGATTTATCAAAAGTGAGAAAGTTGCTCAGCCAGGCGTGGCTCAGCGGTTGAGCATCAACCTAGGATCCAGGCAATCGGGGTTCGATTCCCAGCCAGGGCACATGCCTGGGATGTGGGCTCAACCCCCAGTTGGGGGCGTGCAGGAGACAGCTGATCAATGATTCTCTCATCATTGATGTTTCTCTCTCTCTCTCTCTCTCTCTATCTCTCCTTTCCTCTCTCTGAAATTAAAAAAAAAAAAAAAAGTGAGAAAGTTAAAAAACTCAGTTTTAAAAATTGCTTATTTTTACTGCTGCCCCCCTTGGATCTAATATAAAAGAATCAAATGGAAGGAATCCCCTTTTATTTTTATTTTCTAAAGGTATTAATTACTCTTTTTATGGAATTGCCTTAGAAGTTAACATTAACACAAAGTATAAGTTAATTTTTGATTGGTGAGAAAATGTATAATAGACTATCCACTATTATTAAGATTGCATAGGGAAAATTGTTTTTTATAACTGTCTAGTCTAAAAAATGGATAATACAAACCAAAGAGAGAATTTTTTAATTACAGAAACTTCTATAAAAACTACATGCAGGGAAATCTCAGCCTAACCATATCTTCTATATTCTCTGTGTCACCCACAGTGTTTAAATAATTGAAGACAATACCTAAGCATGTTTTTATTATTCATCTTTGTTATTATAGCTAAACACTTTTTAAATTGCAAATTTATTATCAAACATATAAGCAATTATTTTTTTTCTGGCATTATTTTTATTTTCTTCTTGCACAGTAGATTAGTAAGAGAAGAATGGTACAGAGAGCACAATCTTGACATTTCAGGCAAAGGAATTCCCCAATTCATAAATTGTAACATGGCATGTGATTTTCTCTATAACATGCAATTTTTGTCTTGATTGGAGCACTAGATAAAGCAATTTCAAAAATATTTTTCCCTTGTAGAGTATATAGTGGCCTTGTTCCCATAATTACTCTGAGCTGTGGGCATTTTTTCCATTCTATTGGGTGGTTTTTGTTTTTTTAAATATATTTTTATCAATTTCAGAGAGAGGAAAGGAGAAGGAGAGAGAGAGAGATAGAAACTTCAATGATGAGAGTCACTGATCGACTGCCTCCTGCACGCCCCCAACTGGGGATCGAGCCCACAACCTGGGCATGTGCCCTGACCGGGAATCGAACCGTGATCACCTGGATCCTAGGTCGACGCTTAACTGCTGAGGCACGCCCTGCCGGGCTCTATTCTTAAATTGATCCAAAACTTCCATGTTCTAGGAATCATTACTTTTTTCTGGGACCCTTTCTGTTTTATCACTATAAGGAGGAGATAGCTTTCTTTGAAGACCATTTTCACAAAGAAACAATTTTAATGGGAGTTAGGGTCTACATAAGACAAAGTGGAAATTAAGGAAACCTCATAGATATGTGAACACTGTTGAGAAGCTGGACTTAACCATAGCAAGTGACTGGTTGCCAAAGATTGGTCATACAGTGATAATTTATATCTCAGAAAAATGGCATGTTGTTGTGATCATTTAATTATTGTCAAAACCTTTGATGCCACTAGTCTGTTGTATATGTCTAACACAAAACTGAAGCAAGGTTATTCATTGTTGTTTTGAGCATGTGCTCTGTGATATAAACTTGTGTAAAAATGAAAGGCAACCTTATAGAGTGGAAAGTACACTGGACTAAGAGAAGTCTCCTAGTTTTAGACCTATTGAGAAAAAAATAGACTATCTGGCCCTGAGCAGATTACCTAACCATTTATAATCTGATCTCTCATATATGTAATGACAGGGTCTTTTCTATGCATTACTGTAGCTTACCATTTCCATGAAATTGAAGGTATTAAATAATGTCAAACCACATGGCAGAAAATCCAGAGACTGTGATAAACATTACTATAAGGAATCCCAGTTGCTAAAGCTACCATCTATATACATTTATACTACATATAAATTCTGGTTTTCATTACTTTGGGCTATGTTGAAAGATTATATTAAATAAAATGCCTTTCAGTGATTCCAGCATGTGAGTGTTCAGGCCTGGTTTGATTTTAATGGAGAGAGACAATTACAGCAATGTGCAACAAGGGGCCTCCTGAAGGTGGTCTATCAAAAATGACAGTGTCTGCCCTATCCTTGGCATTACACAATGGTTACTGAGTATTGCTGCAATTTCTCCTGGGAACATTTTTACTCTCCCACCAGACAAGCTCTCATTAAATAAATGCAAGAGACAGATATTTCAGTGATCTAGTTTCTACAAATGCTAAATAAATATCCTGAAGGCTTTTGTCAATGGCCAAGACACGAAAACCATCCAACCATCATACACAATATTTTGAGGAGTATCTCAAAATGATCAGCTCTTGCGCCAAATAGTGAGACTCATTGTTTGCCAGGAAGCAGGCATCTCCTCTTCCAAAAAAGGTGTGTAAGGGATCTCTGCATTGATTGGACAAATAACCTGAAACAGAATCTACCCAGGCATTTCTAAAATATGGGTTATGTGCATGTGAAAACTCCTATCTACCATTTGCAACTGTTTGCAAGTGTATTGTTTTGTCTGCCTACATTTTCAAAGTCATTCCCATGTTACTTAAAATCGATTCTGCTAGTTGAGATGACCAACTCACATTTGTATCTAAAGGGAACAGTATAGTAGTTTGACCACTATCAAATTAAAAAGATCATTGTGAGTTACTCCATTTTGTGTACTTTTTACAAGGTAATAGCTTTAGATATGACTCACCTTTATGTTCACACTATATTACTAATATTTTCTCTATCACTTTCTAACATCTAGACAGTCAACAAAACATATGTCTATACAAAGACTTGTACAGGAATATTCATAGCAGTTTTATTTTTAATACTCAAAAACTGGAAGCAGTCCAAATGTTCACCATCAACATGTGAAAGGATAATCTCTGTTACATCCATACAATGACATATTAATCAGGTATGAAAAAAAATTGATACATTACAAATAGAAATCTTTGAGATTTCAAAAATTATACTTAGAGGAAGAATACGGAAAAAAGAATACATATTTATGAATCTATTTAAATGAAATTCTAGGAAGTTAAAATTAATCAAGCTTCTTAAAAAGTTAAACATGAATATGCCATGTGATCCAGAAATTCCATATCAAAGCCAATGTCTATAATAAAACTTATGCATAAATATTAATATCACCTTTATTTGCCTTTTATTGAGGTAAAATTGACATATAACTTTATATTTGTTTTGGATATATAACATCATAATTCGATACTTGCATATATTGTAAAATGATCACAATAATTAACATTCTTTACCATACTTAGTTGCGATTGTTTTTCTTGTGATGAGGACTTTTAAGATTTATTCTTAACAACTTTTAAATATGCAATACAGTATTATTAACTATAGTCACTGCCCTGTACATTACAACCCAATAACTTATTTCTTTTGTAACTGAAAGTTTGTACCTTTTGACTTCCTTCACCCCTTTTTGCCCAGTCCCTACTCCTGATTCTGACAACCACAAATTGATTCTTTGTATTTAATGAGCTTTTCTTTGTAAAGATTCCACATATACATGAGCTCATATGACTCAGACAGAGTTATTTCACTTAGCATAATGCCCTCAAGGACCATCCATCTTTATCCATTCATCCATCAATGGACACTTAGGTTGTTTCCATAACTTGGCTATTGTAAACAATGCTGCAATAAACATGGGAGCGCATATATCTTTTTGAGTTATTATTTTGGTTTTCATTGGATAAATACCCAGAAGTAGAATTGTTGGATCATATGGTAGTACTATTTTTAATTTTTTGAGGAATCTCCTTACTGTTCTCCACAGTGGCTGCACCAATTTACATCCCCACCAAAAATGCACAAGAGTTTCCTTTTCACCACATTCTCACCAACACTAGTTATTTCTTGGCTTTTTGTAATACCCATTCTAACAGGTATGAGGTGGTATTTCATTGTGCTTTTTCATTTGCATTTCCCTGATGCTTAGTGACACTGAGCTTCTTTTTATATGTCTGTTGGCCATCTGTATGTCATCTTTAGAGAAGTGTCCATTCAGGTCCTCTGCCTGTATTTTAATTTGATTGTTTGTTTTTTTGGTGTTGAGGTACGTGAACTCTTCATAAATTTTAGGTATTAACCAATGATCAGGTATATCACTGGCAAGTATCTTCTTCCATTCAGTAGGTTGTCTTTTTATTCTTTTTTATCCTTTCCTTTGCTGTGCAGCTTTTTCATTGTAGTCCTACTTTATTTATTTCTTTTGTTGCCTCTGGTTTTGGAGTCATATCCAAAAAAATCATTGCCAAAACTGATGTCAAGGAGCTTATTGCCTATGTTTTATTCTAGGACTTTCATAGTTTCAAGTTTTACGTTCAAGTCTTTAATCCATTTCACATTAATTTTTGCATATGCTTTAAGATTGTAGTAAATATTTACTTTTTCATGTGGCTGTACAGTTTTCCCAACACTATTTATTGAAGACATTGTCCCTTCTCTGATTCTGTTACATTGATCTATGTGTCTATTTTTATGGGAATACCATACTGTTTTGATTACTATAGCTTTGTCATATAGTTTGAAATCTGGGCACATAACCCCTCCAGTTTTGTTCTTATTTCTCAAGATTGCTTTGGCTATTAAGGTTATTTTGTGGTTCCAGAGAAATATTAGGATTACTATTTTTATTTCTGTGATAAATGACATTAGAATCTTGATAGGGATTTCACTGAATCTCTATATTGCTTTGGGTAGTATGGAGATTTTAGTAATATTAATTCTTCCAATCCATGAGCATAAAATATCTTTGCATTTCTTTGTGTCTTCTGTGTTTTAAACCAGTCTCTCGTATTTTCCAGTGTAGAGTTCTTTACCTTGTTGGCTAAATTTATAGCTAAGTATTTCATCATTTTCGATAAAATTGTAAGTGGGATCACCTTCTTAATTTCGCTCTCTAGTAGTTCATTATTAGTGTCTAGAAACAACAGATTTTTCTATATTGATTTTGTATTCTGCAACTTTCCTGAATTTGTTTATTAGTTCTAACAGTTTTTTATTGGAGTCTTTAGGATTTTCTCTATATAATGTAATGTCATCTGAAAACAGACAATTTTGCTGCCTCCTTTTCAATTTGAATAGCTTTTATTTCTTTTCCTTGCCTAATTACTCTGGTAGAACTTTCAATGCTATAATGAATGAAAGTGTAGAGGGTGGGGAGAGTGTCCATCCTTGTCTCGTTCCTGTTCTCAGAGGAAAAGCTTTCAGATTTTCGCCATTGAGTATGATTTTAGCTATAGCATTTTCATTTGTGGACTTAATTATGTTGAGGTACATTCCCTCTATGCTCACCTTTTTGAAAGATTTTATCCTAAATGGAAGTTAAATGTTGTCAAATGCTTTTTCTGCATCTTTCAAAATGATTGTAAGATTTCTAGCTTTCATTTTGTTAACATGGTCTATCACATTGATATACAGGTGTTGAAACCTACTTGTATTCTTGGAATGAATCCAACTTGATCATAGTTAATGATCTCTTTAATGTATTGTTGAATTCAGTTTGCTAATACTTTGTTGAGGATTTTGCATTTATGTTCATAAGGGATATTGGCCCATGATTTTCTTTTCTTGTGGTGTCCTAGTTTGGTTTTGGTATCAGAGTAATGCTGGCCTTGTAAAATAAGTTTGGAAGTATTTCCTTCTCTTCTATTTTTTTGGAAGAGTTTGACAAGGATTGGTATTAAGTCTTTTTGAATATTTGGTGGAATTCACCAGTGAAGCAATCTGGCGCTGAAGTTTTGTTTGTTAAGAGGTTTTTAATTACTGATTCAATTTCCTTACTAGTGATCATTCTGTTCATATATTCCATTTTCTCATGATAAAGTCTTAGAAGATTTTGTGTTACTAGAAATTTATCTATTTCTTCTAGGTTTTCCAATTTGTGGGTGTATAAATTGCTCATAGTACACTCTTATGATAGTTTGTATTTCTGTGATATCAGTTATAATGTCTCCCCTTTCACTTCTGACTTTATTTGAGCTCTCTTTTTTCCTCTTGGTGAGTCTAACATTTTGTCAATTTTGTTTATCTTCAAAGAATCAGCTCTTAGTTTTATTGATCATTTCTATGGTCTTTTATTTTCTATTTCATTTATGTCCATTCTGATCCTTGTTATTTCCTTCCTTCTACGTATTTTGGGCTTTGTTTGTTCCTTTTCTAGATTTTTGAGGTGTTAAGTTAGGTTGCCTTTTAGAGATATTTCATATATTTATTTTTTTGAGGTAGTCATTTATCACTATGAACTTTCCTCTTAGAACTGATTTTGCTGCATTTCATAAATTTTCATATGTACTTCCATTTTGATTTGTCTCAAGGTATATTTTAAATCTTTCTTTTGATTTCTTCTGTAATCCATTTGTTATTTAATAACATGTTGTTTAATCTCATCATATTTATAAATTCTTTAGTTTTCTTCTTATAACTGATTTCTATTATTGTACCATAATGGTTAGAAAGGATATCTGATATAATTTTAATATTTTTAAATTTATTAGGCCTAGTTTTGTGGCTTAACATATAATCTATCCTGGAGAGTTTTCACTATGCACATAACAATGTATTTTTCATTTGAATGGAAAGTTCTGTATATATTTGTTAAATCCCTTTTCTCTAACATATCGTTTAATGCTGATGTTCCTTATTGATTTTCTGTCTGGATGACTGAACCATTAATGTGAGTGGGGTATTAAAGTCCCCTACTTATTCTATTGCTGTGTATTTCTCCCTTTCAGTATGTTAATATTTGCTTTATATTTTAAATGCTGCTACGTTGGATGCATAAATATTTACAAATGTTATATCCTCTTGTCAGATTGACCCTTTTATTATTATGTAATGCCCTTTTAGTCTCTCATTACCGTCTTTGTTTCAAAGTATATTTTGTCTGATATAAGTATAACTATGTCAGCTTTCTTCTGCTTTTCATTTGCATGGCATTCTTTTCCATTTCTTTACTTTCAGTATGTGTGTTCTTATACTGAAGTGAGTCTCTTGTATGCAGCATACATTTTACAAAAATGTATTCAGCCCCTCTATTTTTTTGATTGGAAAATTTAGTTCATTAGCCTTTAAAATAATTATTGATAGTTTTGCACTTATTTCCACCTTGTTAACTGTGTTCTGCTGTTTTGTAATTCCTCTGTTCTTTCCTTCTTCTCTAGCTCTCTTCCTTCATGGTTTGATGATTTTCTTAAGTGGTATGATTAGATTCCTTTCTCTTTTTCTTTTGAGTATTTACTATGCTCTTTTTGCTTTGTGATTAGCATGAATTTACATATAACATGTTTATAAGTCTATTTTAAATTGAAAATAACTTGTTTGAATGCATTCTAAAGCTCTACATTTTTAACCCCCTCACATATTATATCCTTGATGTCACATTTTACATAATTTTACATTATGTACCCCTTAAAAATTTTTTTTAAGTATATATTTTTATTGATTTCAGAGAGAGGAAGGGAGAGGGAGAGAGAGGTAGAAACATCAATAATGAGAGTCATTGATGGGCTGCCTCCTGCATGCCCCCGACTGGGGATCGAGCCCACAACCCAGGCATGTGCCCTGACTGGGAATCAAACTGTGATCTCCTGGATCCTAGGTAGATGCTCAACCACTGAGCCACACCTAGCAGGGCCCCTAAAAATTTTTGTAGTTATAGTTATTTTCACAAATTTATCTTAACTTTCATACTAGCTTTATAAGTGCCTAATCCATTACTTTATTATATATCTACCTTTACCAGTGAGATTTAAACTTTCATGTTTTCTTGTTATCAATTAGCACCCTTCCTTTCCAGCTTAAAGAAGTCTCTCAAACATTTCTTGTAACGGTGGATTAGTGATGATGAATTCCTTTAGCTATTGCTTGCCTGGAAAAATCTTCATTTCTCCTTCAATTTTGAATGATAACTTTGCCTGGTAGAATATTCTAGGTTAGAATTTGTTTTGATTTTTTCAGCACTTTTAATATATCATGCTAATCCTTTTGGCCTGCACAATTTCTGCTGTAATATCTGCTGATTTTCTTCTGGGGGTTTCCTTTTACATGACAACTTTTGTTGTGGTTGTTCTTTGTTTTCATCCATCCCTCCCTCCTTCCTCCCCTCTGACAGCTGTCAGTCAGTTCCATGTATCCATGCCTCTGTTTCTATATTGTTCATCAGTTTATTTTGCTCATTGGATTCCACATATGAGATCATATGGTAATTGTATTTCTCTAACTGGCTTATTTCACTTAGAATGATGTCCAGGCCAATTCATGCTGGCACAAAAGGTAACAACATTTCCTTCATTTTTATGGCTGCACAGTATTCCATTGTATAAATGTACCACAGTTTTGTTTTTGTTTTAATCTACTCATCTACTGATGGGCACTTGGGCTGTTTTGGATATTGGCTACTGTAAACAACACTGCAATGAATACAGCAGTGATTTCAAATCAGTGTTTTGGGATTCTTAGGCTATATTTCCAAAAGTGGGATCACTGACTCAAAAGGCAGTGTCATATTTAATTTTTTGAGAAAACTTCATACTGTTTTCCACAGTGGCTGCCCCAGTCTGAATTCCCACCAACTGTTCATGAGGGTTCCCTTTTCTCCACATCCTCGCCATCACTTGTGGTTTGTTAATTTATTGCTGATAGCCATTTTAGCAGATGTGAGGTGATAATCTCATTGTGGTTTTAAATTTGCATCTCTTTAGTGATTAGTGATGTTGAGCATTTTTTCATATATCTATTGGCCATCTGTATGTGCTCTTTGAAGAAATGTCTATTCAAGTCCTTTGCCCATTTTTAAATTAGATTGTTTGTCTTCCTAGTTTTGATTTATGTAAGTTCTTTATATATTTTGGAAATTAGCTCTGCATCGGATGTATCATTGGCAAATTATTCTCCCAAACAGTGGGTTCCCTTTTCCTTTTGTTGATGGTTTCTTCTGCTCTGTAGAAGCGTTTTAGTTTGATATAGTCCTCATTTGTTTATTGTTTCCCTTGCCTGAGGAGATATACCAGAAAAAATATTGCGACGAATGATGTCTGAGATTTTACTGCCTATATTTTCTTCTAGGATATGTATGGTTTTGTGACTTATATTTAATTCTTTTATCCATTTTGAGTTTATTGTATGGTGTAAGTTCAGTCTCTTTCTCTTTTTTTTTGACACGTACTTCTCCAATTTTTCCAACACCATTTATTGAAGAGATTGTCTTTACTCCATTGTATGCTCTTGCCTTCTTTGTCAAATATTAATTTACCATAAAGACATGGGTTTAATTCTGGGCTCTCTGCTCTATTGCATTGATCTATATGCCTGTTCGTATGCCAGAACCAAGCTCTTTTGATTACAATGGCATTGTAGTATAGTTTATCAGGTATTGTTATACTTCCAACTTTCTTCTTCTTGCTCAAGATTGCTGAGACTATTCAAAATCTTTTTTGGTTCCAAACAAATTTTTGCAATATTTGTTCTAGATCTGTGAAATATGTCATTGTTATTTTAATAAAATTACATTGAATGTATAGATTGCTTTGGGTAGTATGGACATTTTAATGATGTTAATTCTTCCAATCCATGAAAAAAGTATATGCTTCCACTTATTTGTATCTTCCTCAATTACTTTCTTCAATGTCCTCTAATTTTATGAGTACAAGTCTTTTACTTCCTTGGTTAAATTTATTCCTAGGTACCTAATTTTTGTTGCAATAGTAAATGGGACTGTCTTCTTAATTTCTCTTGTTAATCGTCCATTATTTGTGAATAAAAATGCCACCCTTTTCTGAATATTAATATTGTACTCTACTATTTTTCTGAACTTATTTATTTGATCTAATAGTTTTTGGTAGAGTATTTAGGGATTTCTATGTACAATATCATTTTATCTGCAAATAATGCAGGGTTAATTCTTCCTTTCCAATTTGGATGCCTTTTATTTCTACTTCTTGTTTGATTGCTGTGGCTAGGAATTCCAGTACTATGTCGAATAACAGTTGTGAAAGCAGACATCCCTATCTTGTTCCTAATCTTAAGGGAAACACTTTTAATTTTTGGCCATTGAGGATGATGTTCAATGTAGGTTGATCTTATATGGCCTTTATAATGTTGAGGCATGATTCCTCTATTCCTACTGTGCAGATAATTTTATCATAAATGTGAACTGGATTTTATCAAATCCTTTTTCTGCATCTATTGATATGATCATATGACTTTTATCTTTACTACATTTATGTGGTGTATCATGTTAATTGATTTGAGTATATTGTACTATCTTTGCATGCCAGGGATAAATACCACTTTATCATGGTGTTTGATCTTTTTGATGCATTGCTGCATCCGGTTTGCTATTGTTGTTCTGAGGATTTTAGCCTCTATGTTCATCAGGGATATTGGCCTATAATTTTCTTTCTTATTAATGTCTTTATCTGTTTTGGAATGAGGATAACGTTGGCCTCATAAAAAGAGCTTGGATGTCTTCCCTCCTCTTGAATTTTTTGGAATAATATGAGAAGGATAGATGTTAGTTCTTTGAATGTTTAGTAAAAATCATCTGTGAAGTTATCCAGTCCAGGACTTTTGTTTGCTGGGAGTTTTTTATTACAGCTTCAATTTCATCAGTTGTATTCTGTCTATTTAGGTTTTCTGATTGTTCCTAATTCAGTTTTTGAGGATTGTATATTTCTAGGAATTTATCCATTTCACCCAGGTTGTCCAATTTGTTGGCCTATAGTTTTTGATAGTATTTTCTTACAATCTTTTGTATTTCTGTACTGTCAGTTGTTACTTCTCTTTCATTTCTCATTTTATTTATTTGGAACCTCTCTCTTTTTTGTTGATGAGTCTATTTAAAGGTTTGTCAACCTTTTTATATTTTCAAAGAACCAGCTCTTCGTGTCACTGATATTTTGTATTTTTTTTAGTCTCCTTGTCATTTATTTCCACTCTGACATTTATTATTTGCTTCCTTCTACTTACTTTGGGCTTTATTTGTTGTTCTTTTCCTAGTTCTTTTAGGTGAAGGGTTAGATTGTTTATTTGAGGTTTTTGTTGCTTCTTGAGGTAGGCCTCCAATGCTATCAACTTCCCTCTCAGGAATGCTTTTGCTGTGTCCCATACATTTTGTGTTGTGTGCTCATTTTCGTTTGTTTTCAGGGAATTTTTTATTTCTTCCTTGATCTCATTGTTAACTCATTCATTGTTTAATAACGTGTTATTTAGCCTCCATGTGTTTGAATGTTTTTCAGTTTTCATTATTGTACTTGATTTCTAATTTCATACCATTGTGATCTGAGAAAAATGTTTGACATTATTTCAAACGCCTTGAATTTGTTAAGATTTATTTTGTGTCCTAACATGTGGTCTATCTTTTAGAATGTCCCATGTGCACTAGACAAGAATGTATATTCTGCTGCTTTGGGATGAAATGTTATGTAAATATCAATTAAATCCATCAAATCATGTGTGTTGTTTTTAAGGTCTCTATTGTCTTGTTGATTTTTTGTCTTTATTACCTATCCATTTATGATAGTGGGGTGTAAAAATCTCCTACTATGACTGCATTGCTGTCGACCTCTCCCTGAATGTTTTTCAAGATTTTCTTTATATATTAGGTGCTCCTTGGTTGGGTTCATATATGTTTACAAGGGTTATATCCACTTGTTAGATCTATCCCTTTAGTGTTATTTAGTGACCTTATTTATCTCTTTTATGACCTTTGTTTTGAAGTCTAGTTTCTCAGATAATAAGTATTGTTACCCCAGTGTTTTGTTTTGTTTTTCCATTTCCATTTGCATGGGATATTTTTTTCCATTCCTTCACTTTCAGCCTGTGTGTATTTTTTTTCCTGAGGTGATCTCTTGTAGACATCATATACAGGGTGTTTGAAAAAAATGTATACACAGTTTGAATAATTACTAAGTCAGTGTTTATTAACATACAGTTCATTTTCAAAATTTAAAAGAATCCACAGAAATGAATAAATTTTTTTTGGTCAATGCCTGTTTTCAAACTGATGACTGTTCTGGTCCAGGCACTGCTGATAACGTGAAAAAATGGAATTGCAAACATCATGGATCATTTTGTTCAGTATTTGTATGCCTTCAATTCTTTGAGTGTTGTTTTGTACTGTAAACATTATATTTTATGTATCTCCATAAAAAAAGTCTAGTGAGGCTTTAGGATAAATTTTCTTTGTTCCAAGTTTAGTCTGGCTTCACCATTATTTTAAATCTTTTAAACCTGAAAAGGAGTGAAAATTAAGTGAGTTATCAACTGTTAAAATGTGCATACACTTTTTTGGGACACCCTATGTATGGGTCATGCTTTCATGGCCATTCAGCTACCCTAAGTCTTTTGATTGGAGCATTTAATACATTTACATTTAAGGTTATTATTGATAGGTACTTATTTATTGTCACTTTATTCTTTATACATATGTTCATCTCTCTCTCTCTCTCTCTCTCTCTCTCTCTCTCTCTTTCTTCTTCTTCTTAAAGCAGGCCCTTTAACATTTCTTGCAGTACTGGTTTGATGGTAATGAACTTGTTTTTTCATCTGGGAAGCTGTTTATTTTGCCTTCAGTTTTAAATGATAGCCTTGCTGGAAAGAGTATTCTTGATCGCAGGTCCTTGCTTTTCATGACTTTGAATATTTCATGCCATTTCCTTCTGGCCATAAGTGTTTCGGTTGAGAAACCAGCTGACAGCCTCATGGGAACTCACTTGTAGTCATCTAACTCTCTTTCTCTTGCTTTCATTAAGATTCTCTCTTTGTCTTTAACATTTGCCATTTCAATTATGATGTGTCTTGGAGTTGGTCTCTTTAGGTTCATCTTGATAGGCACCCTGTGTTTCTTGAGCTTGTGTGACTTTTTTCTTCACTGTGTTAGGGAAGTTTTCACCCATTATTATTATTATTTTTAAATATATCTTTATTGATTTCAGAGAGAGGAAAGGAGAGGGAGAGAGAGAGAGAGAAACATCAATGATGAGAGCGTCATTGATCGGCTGCCTCCTGCATGCCCCCAACTGGGGATCGAGCCTGCAACCTGGGCATGTGCCCTGACCAGGAATTGAACTGTGATCTCCTGGATCCTAGGTCAACGCTCAACCACTGAGCCACACCCAGCTGGGCTCACCCATTATTTCTTCAAACAGGCTCTATATCCCTTGCTCAGGTTCTTGTTTTTGTGGTACGCCTATGATGCTAATGTTATTATACTTAATGTTGTCCTAGATGTGTTTTAGACTTCCCTCATTTTAAAAAATTCTCTTTTCTTTTTGATGCTATGCTTGGGTGCTTACTGTTATCTTGACCCTAAGTCACTGATTAAATCCTCTGCTTTAATCTGCTGCTGATTCCTTCTAGTGTGTTCTTCATTTCAGATATAGTATTCTGCATTTTTGACTGATTCTTTTTTTATGATTTCAACATCATTTTTAATGCTTACTATCTCTTTGTTTAAGTTCTCACTGAGATCATCCATTCTTTCCCTAAGGTCTTTGAGCATCCTTATAACCATTATGGCCCCCTTGATGTACCCCCCGCCCCGCTCACCTATCTGTCTGGTTCCCAAAGTTTCCCTGGGAGACATGTTCCAAAAGTCCCAGCTTTGTGTGGCACTGTGGTGCCTTTGTGCTACTGAACTCAGCATAACAGGGCCAGGTGAATGATTCAGCAGGTAGGAGGAAGGGCATCTCGATCACAAGGTGGGGGAGACTGGCCCTTTTTCCAAATATACACAATTTAGTCACTATCTGAGTCTCTGTCAAAAGCCTCCCCATGAAAAGAGGGCCACAAAGTCACTGCTGAGTGCAGCCAGCAGACCTCTCCATAGGATGCAAGTATGGCAGAGTGGCCTCACCAGCAGTCAAAGACCAGGTATTGTACTACTCAAGCTTGAGCTGTAACAATAGGAGTGTTCATCCCTGGGAAGGTTGCATCTTGGTCTCCCAGACAGACTGAATCCCCACTGATTTTTAGCACCAAATCCTATGCAGGCTCCTCTTCCAATTTTTTGTTGCTCTGAGGACGCAATTCTTTTGTGGAGTTGAGGCCCCAAGCTCCTAGGGGAAGCTAGTTTTGCAGCCATGATACCCCTCTGGCTTCTCAGCCACCACTACGACACTTGGATGCTGGGGCTAGCCCTTTGAGCATCACTGCCCTTCTTAACAGTCTCTATGTGTCTTCTGTAAAATCTTGGTTATAACATTCCAGTTCAGCTAGCCTTCAGTTGGTTATTCAGGTTGATTGCTCTGTAATTTAGCTGTAAATCTGGTTTGGGGCCAGGAGAATGCGAGTTTAGCTTCCATGTACTCTGCAGCCACCTTGAAATCCCTTCAGCCATTATTTCTTCATATAAGTTTTCTGTGCCTTTATCTCTATTTTCTCTTTGTGGGATCTGTATTACATGAATATTAGCATGCTTTATGTTGTGATGTAAGTCCTGTAAACTATTCTAACTTTATTTTTCTTTTTTGCTGTTCTGATTTGTTGAGTTCCACAGCTCTATCTTCAAGATTACTTTTGTCCTTTCTTCTGTTTCATCTAGTCTACTGTTGAACACTTATAGTGTAACTTTTTCAGTTCAGTTATAGGATTCTTTTTTTTTTAAATCCTCACCTGAGGACTTGTTCACTGATTTTTAGAGAGAGGAAAATAGAGAGAGAGAAAAAAGAGAGAGAGAAATTGATGTGAGAGAAACATCAATTGGTTGCCTCCCGAATGCACCCCTAGTGATCCACACTGTCTAGGGACTGTCTGTTGCTTTCTTCACCCCTATGACTTATATTTAGTACTTTATGTTTTCTATATATTTTTTTACATTCTCATTGTGATTATCCATTCTCCTCCCAAGTTTCGTGAGCTTCTTTATGACCATTACTTTGAACTCTTTATCAGTTAAATTACCAATATTTGATTCATTAAGGTTTTTGCTTTGTTTTTTTTCCTGAGGTTTTAACTTTTACTTTTGTTTGGAATATATATTTTTTTATTTATTTTGCTTGACTCTCTTTGTTGATTTCTATATATTAGATGAAACAGCTACCTCTACCAGTTTTGAAGGAGTGGTTTTCTGTTGGAGATGAACCTTATCTTTCAACCTTGCCCTAGCTCTTGGTTGTCCCTCAAACACTTGTGATTATCTAAGCCACCTAGTACATTTTGAATAGCTCCCAGTAGGTGATGATGTACCAAGGCCTGTCAGTGTCCCAAAGGGAAATATCTCAGTCGGCACCTAGATTCACAGTGATTGGATGCCAGACCCTCAAGCTGCAGGTTTTAAAGTATGGAAATATATACAGGTCTGTGGGATTGTAAGCTTAAGTTCTGCCTGCCACCAAAGCCAGGTGATATGGAGGTGTCTTTGGGAGACAGCTGCAAAAATAAGAGCTCTAGATATGTACATAAACTCTTTCTGAAAAATACCAACAAGCTATAGAGCAGAGGGATATCACAAACATGATTTCTGTTACTTGAGACTACAGAGCACACTTGTAACCCTCTAGAAATGTGCCAAACCAGAAGCCTGCCCCTCAAGGCAAAGCTCCATGACAGGTAACTAGGCCTCTTTCAAAGAAAGACTGAAGTTGTGTTTCAGTTTGCTACCTGCAGTGCACTGGGGGCTGTAGTCTGCCAATAACTGTCTCTCCATTTGTTATTGTTCCAAGGGACCCAGGAAACATAGCCCCGTTGGCCTCCAGAGCCATGTGATCAAGAGGCACCCCCTGGGTAGCAGCTGCAAAAATCAAGGCACAAGACATAAAAACCAGATGTGTGTAAAAGCTCCCCTCTGGGAGATACTGGCTCTCTGTGGCATGGCAAAGGGAGAGTGCACAAATAATTTTCACCAGTGTTTTTCCCCAGAGAGTATTCCAGAAGGAACTTGCTCCTCCAGCTGACACTTTCAGATTAGGAAATGAATCTATTTCACATAAAATCTGGGATCTTTTCAAATGGCTGCTACTGTGCTGAGAAAGTCAGTCAGCACATGAACCCATTAAGAGCCATTTATCAGTTTGCTACTGTTTGTTGGGTCTCATGGACATTAGCTCTGTTTTCTTCCAAAGAAAGAAAACAGGTGTTTTCTGGTGTTTAACAAATATATAAATTTATAAAAAGCTATTGAATGGTGCTCTTACATTGGTGAATTGTATGATATGGAATCCACAGTTCAATAATCTGTTAAAAGTAAAAAAACAAAAATCCCCCTCCTCAGGAAGTTTAAATCTGGGATGGGACACAGGAGGAGGTGAAGGACAATACACAAAATAAATTACAGTAGGCCCTTGAACAACATGAGTTTGAACTGTGTGGGCCCACTTATATGTGGATTTTATCCAATAAATACTATAAATGTATTTCTCCTTATGAAATGATTTTCTTAATAACTTTTTCTTTTCTCTAGCTTACTTTATTGTAATATAATATATAATATAACATATAAAATATGTGTTAATCAACTGTTTATGTTATTGATAAGGATTCTGGTCAACACTAGGGTATTAAGTAATTAGCTTTTAGGGGAAATCAAAAGTTATATGTGGATTTTTGACTGTGTGGGGAATATACATCCTTAAGCATTGTTCAAGGGTCAACCGTAAATATAATGTTAGTTGTTTTCAGGTTTTAAGATATGTCATGCTTGTCATTATCCTAATTATTGCATGTCTTCAGTTGCCCAAGGAGGTTATGTTTCACAATTCAAATCAATGTAATTACTCTTATACCACTTTAAAAGAACCACAGATTTATACATATAATGTGAGAGAATTTTAAGTAGTGTGGAAAGATAAAATCTTTTTAATTTGTTCACACATTTTAACCTCCCCCTATACTGGGACTTTCTAAGAATGTCTCAAGCACAACAATTTGACTTTCAGTTTCTTTATCTATTTCCACCCCACTGTTCCATCCCTTGATGTCCTATGTATTTTATACAAGGCCAAAGATAATCATCAATATCCTATTTTTGCCACATAATTTTTCTTCATTCTCCATTTTACTCTTTAAACAATTTTCAACAAACTTCTTTTAATGTCTCTTTTATATTTTCCTATTATCTCTATTTCTCTGGATGCTTTTTTTTTTTTTTTTTTCATTTTTGTCAGTGGAAACACACTCAGGGTGATTAAGGTTCTTGTGAGGTTTTGTAATTTTTTTACTGTGTTTATCTATAGCATGGAGGCCTTACAAGTTTTACTGGTTTGGAACCAGTTTTTCTGTAAATTTCTTAGCTTAGAAATGTGGTTTGTACCACACGTGGGTTATATGAATTTAGAATCCACCCCCATACTCAGTACAAGATTAGAGTTCTGATTTCTCTTGAACATCAATTTTCATTTATGACCATGGCTCTAGATGGAATGTGACTTTTCTGGATGCTTTCCTGGACAAATGAGCAGAATTTTCTAGTCCCCGTTCCATAGACTTAAGGCTGCATAGACCATTCAGGCTTCTAAATTTTTGTTGGGATCTCAGACATAGCGCTACACTTTACATAGATCTGTAGCCTTATTGTTCTGATTTTCAGCTCAAGACCTTAGACCCCTGAGGTTCAAATCTGGTTCTTATGTCCCCAGGAGATATCAGATAAACATGGTTTTGCTTTTTACTTCCCTCTCTAGGTTAGAGTTCTCTTTTCATTCTTAAGGCCTGGGAATTGCCCTTACTGGTTTTGAAGCTGGGCAAACCATGTAAAGTCTTTGTTTTATGACCAGCATTTCTCTGGGTTTAGTACAAGAGATGAGTCTTTACCATATCAATTTAGTCTACCATATTAACTAAGCATCTGGAGTTGCACCACATAAATTTATAAGTTGTATATCTTAGGCCTCAGAGATCTAGTTAATTTTACTTTCATCCAAGGAGTTAAAAATAGAATTTCTATTCCTGTTACTGCTAACTAACATAAATGGAGGTTTTGCTTTTTTTTCTGGGCTCACACTTAGATTTGACCTTTACAAGATGAGAAGAGTGGATACTGGTGATGGCAATATAAAAGCCGTTCACCTTCCTGCTGTGTTTTATGTACTTAAGTTTATAGCTTTAACTTTCAAGAGGTTTATTCCTTCAGGAGAGAATCGATAATTAGGGCATAGACCTTTTGTTTATTTATACATGAGGTGCTAAGGCACATGCTCCAGTCTAGTTGGTCATTATCAGAACACATGAAACACAGGGACATGTTCTTTCAGTTGCGAGACATGTTTTAAGAAGTTTGTTTTAATAATTTACAGTAATTTGTGAATTAGTTCATAAAAAATTTGCAGCAGAGCTGAGATTATCATTATATTAATGTAGTCTTACCCATAGCATTACAGTATGCTATTTCTTGGGTGAGTGATAAAGGGTACGGTCAGATGTTGCATATAGGAGATGCCCACTGATGTTCTTCATTGCTCACACTGGCTTTTCCTATCAGTTATCTAATATTTTAAGTAACCATTTCAGCCAAAGCTATACTTGATAAAACACTAGGGTCCTTAATTTCTCTAATATTACAGTCTCAAACTGAATGGATCATTGAGATTTAGAAACGGGCTCAGATGGAAATAAACTGATTTTCCTGATGTAAAATAATGATCCAGCTTTAATGCTGAAAAAAGAATTCATATTTTCTAATATACAGTACAGTGTCCAATATACTAGAGACAATGTTGCCTTCCCATTTCTATAGATCTGAAAAATAAAGCGGCCTTGACATTCTAGAATGATTTTGTGCAGCTTCCCTCCCCACATTTATTCTAAAAAAAAAGCCCTCTCCTCATTTAAAAAAAATTAACTGATACTGAGGTGAATTCTAAATTATAGTTGAAAGCAAAGTATTATGAACTTAAAGGCAAGAAAAAAGAAAGTATTTTTTCTAGTAAGTCCCAAAAGAAGATCAAGTGTTGATGAGTCAGAGACGTAGGTTAGTTGTCCCACACAGTGGGAACTGCTGAAAAGTAAAGTTTTCTAACCAGAAAATAGTTAGACTTTGTGAGAAAAGAAAGTAGGTACCATAAGGAAGGAAGAAGACTGGGAGAAAAATACTTGAGGACCCTTAGACTAAGTATTTGGAAATGTTCAAAATGTGTATGTGTGTGAGAGAGTGAGAGCAAGAGTGAGAGAGCAAGACTTCAATTTTCTACTGTTTCTTATTTAACAATTCATGTAAAGCCAGGAAATCTTTTTAGGGATGCTGGGGAACATGACCAGGTATTTGTCTATGCTAGAGACAAGTATCATAGCACCAGGCTTATAATTGGCTCATATGGATAAGTGGTGCATAATCCACTGTAAGATGAATTGTTTAGTTATGGGACTTACCAAGCTGTCTCATCCCAATAAAAATTTCTGTTATTGAATTTTATCAAGGGTGAATAAGCAGAATTCCCATTGTGACTACATATCATGCCCATAAACCTCACTTACTTTTTTCTCTTTCACCTCCTTAGAACAGTAATTGGTTGGCTCACTATCTGAAGATACTAATCTTCTCAGCCATATCTTCCATTTGAGGGCACCAGGTGTAGGCAAGGAAGAAACTTGTCATAGACAGAGAACTGGGGTCAGGACACTGAAATTATAGCCCCAGCTCTTCCACTAAGTTGCTGCGACTTTTTTTGACAACTTCATTCTCCCAAAGAGCCCCAGTTTTTTCTAAAAATGATAATCAGCCAGCAGACATTCTAAGGACCCTTTCACATCTGACATTCTCATGTTTCAAGTAGCTGGTTTAAAATAGTGAATGTTAGGATTTTCCAAGTGGGAAGAATTGCTTCATTTGAATTCTCTGCCCTGAAATACCTACTAGTTATTGGTTCTCTTTGTAAAAGGAAGAGGGTATGAGTCTCTTTGTCTCTAGAAGGTTTTGTCTTTAGCTCCAAGGTCCCTTGACCCTAGTGTTTTTATGTTTGGTTCTGGGTGCCTGCTGTGCCTATAGTCCCAGATCCTGTATATCGCCTAACCTCTGACTGTTTACTGCAAAGTGGGTTTGCTGCTTATGAACATCGCCTTGCCTTGAACCCTAGTTCCTCTCTGCTTCACTGGTCCCTGGCTGATTATGTTGGCTCTGCTGATCTTGGCTTATGGCCCTGCTTTCCTTGACCCAGTGCTTCCTATATCTAAACTTGACAAAGGTATTTTTAAAATATCCCTATGAGAAAAGACAAAGACCTTGGATATTATTCGCTCATTACACTAGCATTACACTAGTCCAATTCCTACTCAGCAAACTGAGATATCAGGAGAGTTCAAGTACTGCACTCTATCAGTGTGCATGTATGCGAGCATTTATATGGTTGCAAAATAATTCATTTGTATTGAATTTATAGCTCAAAATTAAATGCACATGGTTATAAGTTTTAGGTGAAAGAATAAAACAGGCAACTTTAATAAATGTATTAAAATTAAATGACATTCTGCCCTGGCCCGTGTGGCTCAGTGGTTAGAGGGTCAGCACACAACTGAAGGGTTGTGGATTTATTCCAGGTCAAGGGCATGTACCTGGGTTGCTGGTTTGATCCCTGACCAGCCCCAGTCTGGGCATGTACGGGAAGCAACCAATTGGTACGTGTCTCTCATACTGATGTTTCTCTTTCTCTCTCTCTCTTTATTCTTCCTTTTTTCGTCCCCTTCACTCTCTCTAAAAATCAATGGAAAAAATTTCCTCAGGTGAGGATAAAAAAAAAATTAAATGGCATTCTTAAAGTAAATTCCCTTATTGATCTAGAAATCTAGGTTTGTAGAGTAACCAACTTCTGTAATGATATCAATTGAAAATTCATTTAAATTTGTATGAGAATCATATTTAAAGTTATTTCATTTGCTTAAAAAGTTATTTACTTAGTTTCAAACTATATGGAATTAAGTGTTAAAGTAAATAATGTAAGGTATATTGTAGTGACTAGGCAAGAAAGTAGTAAAATTAGAATACAGGGTAACCATTACTTTCTCTAAATGAGGTCACCTTTGTCACTTAAGAACATCTGATTGGAAAAAAAACACAAAACTTTTTTCACTTTCTTTGTGTATGAACAAAAATATTTGTGAATCCCTCACTAATAAGATCACAACTTCTGGTACTAGGAATGACTTGCTAGTTAAATCCTGCTGTACCAGTTCAGAGGAGAAATACATCAATACAACCATGGCAATTCTTACTGTGTATCTGAAAACTGATCCAGGTATTATATAGTGACAGAAGAAAATGCTGGTGTTTCCTGGGCATAATAATGTGATTTAAATTGTCGCTGTGGAAAGCTTTAAAAAATCTTTTTTTAAAAATCTGGCTGTGATTTTAACATAGGTGCCATTCACTTTGATAAGTTTTGTTGACTGTCTGCAGGTTGTGACACCAGAAATAATTTTAAAAATAATCCCTCAAGGATCCTTTAATCCATCAGAAAATGGAAATATCAAGGTTTAATGCCTAGCTGAGAAAATGAAACCCAAAGCTATCCACAGATTACTGATCTGATTCATGTCACACTTTGATTTTCTGAAGTCCCCATAAGGGTTCTTTTGGACTATTAATTTCCTTTGACTAAAAACTCCCCCGGTCTTGCCATTCATTATACTCTATTTTGTTGCCTACTTGATTGGCATGCCTTTACCTTCCCCCTTTGCCCACTTAAAGCCTCACTATTCCATGTCTAGCTCAAGTGTTACCTATACCACAAAGCCAACCCTGAATACCTTATGTGCAATGACTTTCCCCTTTCTCCAAATCTTATTTGGATATGCTCATAGGGAGTTAACCATTTAGTTGTGCTCCTCTTCATATAATTTTCAGAACAAAATAAGCTAAGTACCTTATATATTCTAAGGTAGTCCTCACAGAAACCTAGTGAGTAAAGGTATTATATTCTTATTATACAAATGAGCAAACAGAAGCAGAGAGAATTTAAACATCCCATTCAAAGACACAAATATTATAAGTGGCAGAGATGTGAAACCAGATTGTTTGATTCCACAGCAAAGGTTCTGACCATTCTTCCTCACTACCTTTTCACAGATTTTTGTCTCATCTTCTCATCTAAATGTTATATACAGTCTTCAACAGTGGAATTCGTTTCTTATATTTCACTTTCATTTCCTTTGACTAGCATTGTTCAAGTCACACAGTTGTGCCCAATAGTACTTGCTTGACTCTTATAAGCATGGCTCAAATTTCCTAATTTTTCTTATTTTAAAATTGTTTTTCTCTTTTGGCATTAAATGTATCTTTGTAAGAAATCACAAATCCATTTTGGATTAAAACAGGGTAGAAATAATAAATAAATGTCCTGCATTGAAGATTTTCCTTTCCATTGCCTTTTTTTTTTAACTTTCTTAAAGAGAGAGGAGGGAGGACAGAAAAGTTCCATCAAGGCAGAGTCAACAACAAAATGAGAGGAAAGCACTTCAATGGTTATATGTCTGTGAAAATCATCCAGAGTGCTGTGTTCAGGCAATATCAATTACAGAGGGTCATCATCACTTTTTACTTGAGTGTTGGATTTTATCTTGCATTGTTCTATGTATTGAATTTTTCTCTCCTCATGTCCATAAGTTCCAGAAAGGGGGAGTGGAACACTCACATTCCACTCATTTAAAAAGTTCAAATAAATTTTCTATTCTTTAAAGACAGAAGGAAACATGAATAATAAAAATAAACAATTTTGAAGCTAAGTATTACAGTTAGCAATATCATGATACACAAAAAGTCACCTCTTCTTCTTGCCTTTGCTGAAAGGCATGATGATTAAAAGAAACAGAGATCTATAGTTGCCTACAGAGAAAGTCAGAAGCCAGGTTCTGAGTATTATGCCAGGAACAGCCTGAAATCAAATAGTGAAAGTCAGTGTTCATTGGGGATCTCTAGAATCCCCCAATGCTTTATCCCCATTCCATGTGATCCCTAGTTCTGGGTCTTCACTTTATTACTCCTGCAGCAGTTATCCATCCACTCTGCTGGATTTGGATACCCCACTCCATCATTCCTCTCCCGTTCCCTGTTGGTATCCTGCACTGCTCCTAGCCACTCAGGTTTGCTACCTTAAATACTTCTCCACTGTAACTTTCCACTACTAGCTCTTTGCACCTTCCCTGGTGAAACACTTTACTAATTTTATAAAATAATCTCTGATCATCTAATATGAGATAAAGCTAAAGAAGGAGGTTCTCCTATACTCTTCCATGTAATGTACAGTTTTGTTCAAAGTTAATGCACATCTTTAGCAAAGTTTTTCAAGGAGCAGGGCAGTATAATAATTACTTAATATAGGAGAGCTTTCTAAAGTTTATCTCTACTCATCTATTGACTCAAAGTCCTCAAAGCACCTGCTCAACAATCTTTTCTCTCCCTCTTCTAAAACTCTTTCCTAAATCCACAGGGAACTCTCTTGTGTCCTCAGCCATCCCCATTCTTCCTGTCCTCTGGATCCAGTCCTCTCTTCCATGTGTACTTCCATTCCCTTTCCTTTATAAAGGCTCTATAAAGCTGTGACTTTTTTTTTGTATGAAAATAATGAATATTTATAAAATTTAATAGTGCATAGTGCACAAAATGAAAAAAATAAAAATCTATTCTCCCAATACTGTCACACACTGCAACCTCCCAATTACACTGTTAATTGCTCTATAAGCATCTTGTCAGTAGGCTCTGGAAACAATGATTTCCCTATATTTTGAACTTCCATAGTTTTATGGTATCTTCTACCAGTATGCCACTTCATTTCAACAAACATATAACAAATGCCTACAATTAGCAAGGTCTTCTCCTATGTGTTGAGGGAATGTAAGGTTAAATAATATGTGGTTGGTCTCTGTTTTCAAAGATATCACAGTGTTACTAAGAACTCTTTATCAAAAATCATTTCCACGAGCTTCCTGGGCCAGGACTATGCCTTATCCCACATTTCCCACAGTGTGAATGTTGTACAAGCTATAGGCCAGTAGTGATTTAGTTAGAAAAAAATTCTCAAAGACAATTGTTTCTGTCACACCCTCCTCTCTGTTTGACTAGAGCCAACAGGATTCTCTTAACATCCTTTTACCCTGGCCCATATCCTACACCCTCTTTCACTTATTCTCTGTAGCCAAGTCCTGATTGAAAACACCCTCTTTACCCTGAGGCTCTCAAGTTAAGTGGATTCTCAAAGATGGTTTTCCTTAACTATCTAACTTAGAAAATGAAGGAAATCATCTTTTTCAAATGCATTTGGACAGGAAACTGGCCAATCTGAGTTATACTTTATGGACATGAACTGGCCCTCTGCCATACCAATATTCTGCCATACCTATTCTGATGGAAGAGGCAGCCTGTTTTATCTGCAAGGAAGTATGTCAGTCTTGACTGAGGAAACATGTTCAATTTTTTAGCTAGAATTCAGGTAGGAAGACAGCCTGTAAACAGAGGAAGAAATATACTCAAGCTGACAATGTCAAATAGCCTCTGCAACTAAGAGTACAGGTGGTAAATTAAAAGACCTAATGCTCTTATTATCTCTATACCTTGTGTTTATCACCAGAACCACACAACAAAGACCTTGGTTTTCTGCACATGATTTTTTCAAAAGGATCACACATTGATATCCTCTGTAGTAGCTAGCACAGTGTTAGACACATAGAAGGTTTGAACTGATTTTCTGACAATACCCCCAGTTTAAGGATGGATGTGGTTTCATACAGAAAAGGAAACTATGCTTGTTTTAATTAAGTCCCATCTCATTTATGCCTTTTCTCTTTAAAGAGATTGTGCTCTGGACCATAGTTTCATTTTCAATATTATTGCTTTTTTTAGTATCTGATCCAATGACAGCTTCTAGGTCTTCTTTTAATAGTCTATTCCCAACTGCATTTCCTTTTATTTCCTTATTTGTAATATCTACCCTAAACCTTTCCCTTCTTATCTACAAATGCCTGGCCTTAGCTCTCCCAAGTTCTGTGAATAATTTCCTTTCTATGTTGACATTGTTACCTCAAATGTATTTACAGACAGGAGCTCAGAGCTAGGCACTAACTAGAATAGCCTCTTGTATTTAGCAGCTTCTTTCTCTTCATGAGTCTTTCCTTAGAACATTCTTGTTTTCTCTTTTTCCATTTTATATTTCAGATTTTCTTCTTTTTATTCCCACTCTTCCTACATATGTTACAAGATATATATGGATAATTTCAGATGTTTTCTTTGCAAGATCAAAATTACCTGAACATAATTACCCATGGTTATCTACAAAGAAGGGACAGGGAAAACAGAGTTTATTGAAATCCATAAATAGTAGGAAACCACATTTTGTGTATTAGTTTGAAGTTCTCTTCATATTTCCCCCAACCCCCACCAAAGACAACTAAAGGAGCCAGCTTGACTTGGCTGTTAATCTCATCCTCTGCCTGATCACTAAATAAGGAAACAAAAGTAGTGCAGTAACTTAACAGGTAAAATGAAGGAAAATAATACATTCAAATGATGTAACTAATTTCCGAATAGTTGCCAGTTGTCTGCATTTTTTCTCTTTGGCCTAGACATACATATACACACACATAGGGCATCCCAAAAACTGTATACACACTTTAACAGCTGATAGCTCAATTTTGAAAATGAAATGTATTTTAATAAGCACTGCCTTTATAATTATTCAAAGTGTGTATATACATTTTTGGGACATCCTATATACACCTACTCACGCACATATATTCACTGTACATAATTGTATTTTGCTGTGATCTATCTATATTTATATGACACTTTCTCCCTGAATTATTTATATCTATCTCTGCCACATTCCCCTTATGCTGTGCATGTGTGCATAGGAGTGTGTATGTGTCTTAAAAGTTATCTCAAGTAGGACCTATTTACCAAAGTAATATATCTGCTGTGTATATAGCTCTACTGATAGCTTGAAGAGAGGGTAAAAAAGAAAATAACAGAAAACAGCTCAACAGGAAAAGTGTTCTTACAAAATTTGTACTTAGTTATATGGCATATACTAACACTTTAACATTAGAAACACTGCTAATTGTTTTCTTTTTTAATTGAATTTATGGGAGTGACATTGGTTCGCAAAACCACACAGGTTTCAAGTGTACAACTCAATACAACATTGTCTGCACACTGCATCGTGTGCCCATTGCCCCAAACAAAGTCTCTTTCCATCCCTATTTCTCCCCTCCCCCCCTTTGCCCACCCCCACCTACTACCAACCCCCTTTCCCTCTGGCTATCAATACACTATTGTCTGTGTCTATGTGTTATATATATATATATATATGTTTTTTTGAAACACTGCTAATTTTGAACAAAGATTGCTAAAGCAGGGAACAAAATAGTATAGAAAAGATTTTTAAAAAAGTATTTAATATATCAAAACATTTAAAAAAGAATGATTTCAAGTTTTTTTAAAGTTTCTTTTTTAAATATGTTTTTGTTGAGTTTTTAGAGAGGGAGGACAGGAGAGGGCTAGAGAGATGGAAATATCGATGAGAGAACCATCGATCCTGCCTGGGAATTGAACCATGGACCTCTTGGTTCATGGATTAATGCTCAACCATTGAGCTACACCAACTGGGATGATTTCAAGTATTTAAATGAACCATTTACATATAAACAATTTTTTATTTGCCAACTATTTTTGTGTACTTGTTAAGGCTCCACTGGCAAATGAGATAACTTTACGTGTGGAACTATTACAATTAAGTTATATATTACTCAGACATCTTAATTGAGTTGATGGATAATTGTTTGCCATGTATTTTTTCTTACTCAAATATTTTTATCAACCTAATAAAAACAAGTTGTATTGAATTTTAAAAGCTGATCTGATTATTTTTAAACATGGAATTAAGCTGTATTCCACTATATATATTTTTAAAATTTTACTTTTGTTTAAAATATTACAGATGTCCCTTTTTCTCCCCAATGACCCATTCCACCCCGTCCCCTCCCCCTCCTCAGTCCCTCTCCACAATATTAAACAATTTGAAAGTCAGCCTGTTGATGTTTATGAGACTTGCACATAGTTTGTCTGGAATGTATTACATCCTACTCTATATTAGAGTTGTGTATATTTCTGACCTCTACTAATATACTGTAAGCTTCTTGGCAGGCCCCATAGCTAATCCATCTTCATAACCCCTGTGAAGCTTATCACAGTGTCTTACACTTAGTATGCTTTCAGTAAATGTTAAATTAATTAATTAAACTAGCTTCCAAACACCTCTCTTAGGCAATACTTCAACATCTATGTTCTAAGTACTTCATGTATTTGAAAGTAATACATCTACATGTCTTTAAAATGCATTTCATAATTTCTATTTTTCACTATTTTTGACTTGCCTTATCACCCAACTTAATCTGAGAAGTGAGGTCATGGTGTTTATGTTTATAAAGTGAAGTCAGACACACATCTGATACCCACCAAGATTCTTTTGAAAGACATATGGAGGAGAGTGGATGCAATTAAAGTTAATGACATATTTGCATATCTGTTTTTAACAGATTCAGAATATGTGGAGCTCAGAAGGGAACTTTGGGATCATCATGTCTCACCCTCTCCCACCCCCTGTAGATGAGAAACAGGGCATGATGTTTTAAATGACTTGTCCAAGAATACATACTAACTGTTGGCAGAGTTTGCAGTACAATCCATGTGCCCTGCCTTTAAGTTTAATGCCTCTTTCCAATATAGCAGCTACCTCTGGCCATTACACTGATATCATTGCCATATCCATGGGCCATTATGTCTTCAATTCTTTCCCCCTTTCATTTTGTTCTATAGATGTTTGCCATAATTGTCTTCCCTAAGCATAGATTCATTTGTGACACTTCTCTGCTTCAGAATGGAAATGGCTCTCATAATCTACCAATTTGAGTGGTTCTTGGGGAGGGGCAATTTTATCCTAGAAGGGGCCATTTAGAAATATCTGGAGGCAATTTTGGTTGTCGGTTGTCACAGCTGGGGGAAGGAATATTATTGGCATCTAGTGGGTACAGGCAAGGGTGCTACTAAACATCCTTCACTGCACAGGACAGCCCTCCCACAACAAAGAATTATGTGGCTCTCAAATGTCAAGAGTGCTGAGGTTGAGAAACCCTTTTATAGAATTAAAAGGCTTCCATGTCCTGATCTCAACTTTATTTTCCACTACCTTCTGACACTTAGAAAATTTAGACTGCTTCCTATTTCTTGTATGTATTCTACACTTTCCCATTGCCTTGATTTTCTTAATTTTGAATGTTTCCTCATCTTCTTACATTCTTCCAATTTATTAAAGATTAAAGTATATTTGACTTCCTCCATCAAAATATTCTCTGATCCTTACAACCAGATAATCTTTTTCTCTTCTCAAGCCTCACAGAAATTTGTATTTAGGTTATTTGAAAAAAAAATTACATTATTTTCAGAAAGTCTCATTGTTAGACTATGAAGCAGCTGTGAGAAAAAGTACACTAAGTTTGGAGTCCAAAGACTTATAATTTTACCATTTATTAAGTGTGTGTGACCTTGGATATACCACTTAATCTCACCGGGCCTCATATTTTTCATCATTGAAATGAGATAAATATACCTACTTCCGAAAGATGGTGAAAGGAAGAAGTAAAATTATATAAATGAAAGTGGTTTGCAAGTTTTAAAGCACTATGTCAATGTGAGGGATTGTTATTTTTATTGCAAGGGGAGCTAGTCCTTGAAAGGCATGTAAAGCTTCTATTTAACCTTGTATATGGAATAAGAAATGCCATTGACCACGCTGCAAATGTTCTGGCTGACCTTGTGTAAGGGCAGGGCATATGCTTAAGACTACTTTAATTTTGCCCCTGAGGAGTACAGTGTGTTCTTTATGCCTTGTGTCTACCCTGTGTGGTGGTAAGAAAAACACTTCCTTTCTCTGGAGTAGAAAGAGAACAGATGAGTGCCCCAGCCAATTATTTACAACAGGATTGCCAGGGGCAACAAAGACCTGAAAAACATTTTTTTTTCTTCTGAAGTCAAATATATCTAGCTCATAAAGAATGTCATAATTTACTTCCAGTTCCTTACAAGGGCATTTTTGGAAATGTTGCCCTTGCCATCTCATAAACCCCAGAATGCAGGTGGCCTTTGGTAGCCAAAGTTTGGGAATAAAATATATGACTACTAACAACAGGAAACTTGACTAAGCATTTTATTCTTGAATAATAACTTGTCATATTTGTGGAGGTCTGGCTAGCTATATTTTTCATAACACCAATACCTATGGAAATTAGGGTTGGTAAGAGGCCATGGAGATTGAGATTATAACTATACAGATGCTTCTCACTAGAGGTCACTCTTGCAATCTAAGAACAAAATGCTGCAAATAAGAAAACACAACAAAACAAAACAAAAAGCAAACACCCATCAACAACAATACCGATACACAGACAAAACATCAATTCAAAAATTAAGGATGTAATTTTTTCATTTGAAATCTATGAGGATGCTCTTAAAATGAACGAATGTATTGATAATAGGATGAACAGTCACTATTGAGTACAGGAGACAGTTAAAATTAACAATTGCTCTACCTGAAAGGCAGGCAAGTAAACAGCCTCTTCTTCCATGACATGGGACATCAACCCACAGCTGCACTGAGGTGATCAGCTTGACACATATCTAACTAGACTGAAATGACGTGCACATTTTAAACTAACTGAGCTGTTGGTAAGAGGAATTGCAAGAATCCAATGCAGTAATATAGTGAAGAATAAATACTCTCTGGGCCTGGCTATTTAAAGAACAGTTGTTGTATTGTAAAAATTGATTTCTTAAACAGATGTTAAATGTCTAAATAAGTGGATAAGGATGATGCTGTAAGTTGTCTCAAGAGCTAGGCATATATTTGTACATACTAGACCACTATGTGTTTTATGGTGTAAAGGTTCAAACTTTTCTCTTGCTTCTCCATAGCCTTCATCCCTCCTGCAAATTTAATTGGCTTGCATAATGCCTGAAATTCCATCTATCAGTCCTTCCTCAGGTCAATTCATTTTCCTTTCTGCTGTCCTCTATTAAAACACAAAAATTCCTGGGAGAAGAAGAGGGACAACAGATAAAGTTATTCTCATCATTCAAACCTCAATTCATTTTTAACTTCCATATTCATTGGAGTGCCTAATGGTAAAGTCCAAAGGGAGATGGGATATGCAACCCAGGAGCAAATATTGATGTGATTCAGAGGAGGGGTAAGACAGCTATGGGTGGTAAACATGGGGCATCACCGGAGAGCACTTGAGAAGGAAGGGGAGCATTAAAAAAAGACAGTAGGGCCAAGCCCGCGTTGCCCAGTGGTTGAGCATCAATCCATGAACCAGGAGGTCACCAGTTCGAACCCTGGTCAAGGCAAATGCCCAGGGTGCAGGCTCGAGCCCCAGTATGAGGCGTTCAGGAGGCAGCCAATGAATGACTCTTTCATCATTGATGTTTCTCTCTCTCTCCCTCTCCCTTCCACTTTCTGAAATCAATAAAACCTGTTTTTATAAATGAAAAAATGAAAAAGACAATAGGCCCTAGCTGGGTATCTCAGTTGCTTAGAGTGTCATCTTGATACACCAAGGTCACAGGTTCAATCCCTTGTCAGGGCATATACAAGAATCAACCAATGGCCCTGGCTGGTTTGGCTCAGTGGTTAAAGCGTCGGCCCTCGGACTGAAGGGTCAAGGGTTCAATTCCCAGTCAAGGGCATTCACATTGATGTTTCTCTCTCTCTCTCCCCTCTTCCCTCCTCCCTCCCTTCCACTCTCTGTAAAAATTAATGGAAAAATATCCTCAGGTAATGATTAAAAAAATAATAAGCAACCAATGAATGCATAAATAAGTGAAACAACAAATTGATGTTTCTCCCTTTCTCTCTCTAAAAAAAAATCAATCAATAATTTTAAAAAAGACAATAGGATAATAAAGATTTCAAATTTTATCAAGGTAGGAGTATGAGATGAAAAAACCTGGACTTTCATCTGTGAACTCAATCAACATAATCATGAAGACATCTTTTTTATTCTTTCTCTATGAAAGAAGGGTAAAATAATAAATAATACAATTAAATACACTCTAATAAATAAGTTATAGACCAGTCATAAATCAAAGGAATCCTGAAACAGTAAGTTTGAACCCTCTGACATATACCCTTTCTTAATGGCATGTTTAAAATAAAAACAAAACCATAAAAATGGGCTTTGGTTTTAAAACCTAGAATGTTTTGCTACCAAAGCACATTAGCACAATATCACCATAAAGCCCAATGGAGATATAAGCACTTTTCAACACTTCAGACTTCAATGCCTGGGAGGATGATAGGCAGCTATGCTGGCAGGAAGAAAATCAAATTGTAGGATTTGAGTCTGGAAGAGTAGGTGAGTCATTTAAAGAAATTCTTTTTATAATGTACACCTTTGAAGAAAATGAGATGAGATGATGTTATAAGGTTGTCTAAACATGGAAAATAAAGTGGTACATGACTCAATTATCTCAATAATTCAAACCAACATAGCAGACTCTTGCCTCAGTTTCAGATTTAGCTCCCTGACAAATTTGTCCAGGCAATTGACTTCAGAGTTCACTTTTCTCTGAAAGTATTGATGAAACCAAAGGCAGTGCAGAAAAAGTGACTCTTACAATTTAGCCACTCCAAATTATATTGTTGCTTTCACTATACTCCATAACTTTGGGAGAATTTACCTTTTCTTATCAATATTAGCCACTTCCACAATGAATGAAAAGTAGAAATTGCCAAAGAGAAAAATTCTAGGTAAACAAAAACAAAAAAACCAAAAATCATAATAGATAGATAATAGATTCTATTGAGAGAAATTCAGTGGCTGAAGAAAGATATTTGAAAGGGGTAACCTTTTATTTCCTTTTACCTAGAAAAATAAAAATTAATGGCTAATAACCCGTTCTCTGCAACATGCGCCTCCTGCAACTTGGGAAGTGAAAAAATCTAAGCAGTGATCTAGATAAAAGGACAAAAAGGCTCAAAATGTTTATGTTTGAGTGTGTTTCATCCAAAAGAGATAAAATAAAGCCATGTTAATAATAACTAAGCCTTTTTAAGAAATGCATCTCACTTCCCACTAGGACCCTTGAGAAGGTCACAAGGGAAGCAGAGATTTATCCAAGACTAGAACTGTATCGGTTCCAAACCCTATTTCACAGGAGAATATGCAAGATGAAGCAAAGGCCGTGGTAAGTTAAGCTAATCAGCGAAAGACAAATAAACTGGAGGAAGAACGTATAGGTTTAGGGCCAAGATTATTTAACTTGTTTTTTCCATTCTATGACATGAACAGGGTAAATAACAATGTATCCTTAAAACTTGTCTTAACTTCACTAGAATGTATGACCTATGAGAGCAGGGTTTTTTTGTCTGGGATGTTCACTGCTGTACTTCCAGAGCCTGGAAGAATAGACACAAAGTACGTCTTCAATAAATATTTGCTAAAAGACTAAATGAATGAAGTGCATCTTTATAATCTGTAAAATGTATATATTCAGGAATATTGATATTCTTTAAGCCACTCTGTCTACTGTAACTCCTTGCCATTCAGCTGGCACCATATAAACAAAAGACTCAATCAATGTCTCACCATATACAACTACAACCCTTAACAGCTTGCCCCTACCTAGTCTCAGGATTACCTTAGTCACCTGCTGATTCCTCTGCTACCAAATACTATTTTTTCTCCCATTGATAGTCCTGCCTCAACCTTTAGGTTTGGCATTTGACAATGCATTTTTACATGGGTTCTTGCCTTCCTTCCTTGACTGACATTTTGATAGTTTTTCCACTATATTGCCTTTGGCCACCCCAAATAAATACCCTATATCTGGATCCCAGAAACTCTTATCCTTAGATTCATAAGTTTTCTCTGGTCCTATGAGTGGAAACTGGATAACAGACCTAGCATATGGTATCCTTAAGGTGAGGCCTCAGTATTCGCATACACTCCAAGTCACTGTCATGTTTTCCCTTATCCTTGTTATGTTTACCCGATTCTTACAAGTTCCCTCATGAAATTGGTCACTGTCCTTGAACTCCAGCCCATTTGGTTAGAACCATGATCCTCTGCCTAATTTTTGCCTGTCCTTCAATTCTTACTTGATGGGGACTGGATGTGGTGTTCCATAATCACAAATTATCAAGAACCAGATTGTTAGCACTTTATCTGATTTTAAGTACTACTAGTCCTAAACACCAGATTACGGCTCCTTGGTTATTTAATAATCATAGTCCAGGTTGACCACATTCCTTTAGAAAGTATATATCTTTAGATATGGCACGTTGGGATGATGCTTAATCCCCTAGAATGAAGCACTCCAGCTATGTCAGTCCCACTAACTTTAGTCAGTGACCAGCCTATCGCTCCTTCTTTACTGACCTATGTAGATTGATAAAACATGGCCAACTCAGACACTTGCTTTTAATCAATCACCTATGATTCTCCAGTTATTTCATTTGTTTGCCTTATCTCTCCAACTAGATTATGAACTCCTTGAGGAAAGGAACCATGCCTTATGCTTATATATTTCCATGGTCCTGGATACATGAGTATTAACAAATTGTGTTTGAATTTTCCAAAGCAGAGTAAAGATACATGAGTTGGCGAGGTAATAGAATTGGGTGAGAAGTGGCACTTAAATGGAGATCCCTCTCCCAGTCCTTTAATTCTCCTTCTGGACTTAAAGGAACACCATTAGAGAAGATTGTATGCAGACATTACAATACATGCAAAAGAGCAATTAATTACATGGCTTGGAGTCAGGCAGAGAATTATTTGAATCATTGATTCAATTCCCAGCTTTGTCACTTCCCAGTTGTGGGTATTTGGTCAAGTAAATCACTCATTCTTTCTATTTCAACTTCCTCATTTATAAAATTGTGTAGATAATAGTATTTTCAATATAATACTTTTGTGATGACTAAATGGCAAAACGGTACATTTAAATGCCTAGTGCAATGTCTTAACACATAGTAGTGCTCAATAAAGGTAGCTTTTATATTGCTATTATAGTTACTTGTTTTGTAACCTTAGGCCTAAATAAGGCCATGGCTTTTTGTATACAGATATTATGTATCAAGGAGGCATATGCATTTCTTTTTAAAAATATACTTTTCTATAAACTTCTAATATAATAATTATTATAGCATCTAGCACTTATTGGACACTATCCTATGCTGGTTAGATTTCCTGCCACAGGAAAAAGTCCCTAGGTAATACCATTCAGCTGTAATTCTCATGGAAGTAATATAGATGTTCTATAATACAAGACAGTATTTGGTGGCATAGGGATTTTCAATGTAAAAGTTTACTTTTTATCTGACATTGTTTTCCCCTGAAAATATGGTAAATTCTTGTTTGACTATCTCACTTATCTATTGTTTTGCAAAATGATGTTAGAAATATTTTCTACCAGGATTGAGACCAAAAGTTAAAATGTAGCTTTTTGGATGGACATTTAAAGTAAGAGTATTTAGAAGCAATTTTTTGATAAATTAAAGAACAATACTACTTACCATATTTGTCTTTGTAATTTTCAAAATACTATGGGGAGATATGCATACAGTTGTTAAGGAAACTAGCTACATGATAGAATAGCTCTTAAGAAATGAAACTAATTTTCCTCAACTTTGGGTGTTACTTCTGCAGCTCACTAATGATTCCCAAGGTGAAAGAGTCAGAGAAGGAAAAAAACTCATTTCCAGGAATGAAGCCATAAAGGACATTTCTTCCTTTTATAAACCACCCTCCCAAAATTAAATCTTAGTCAATTCAGTATCTTATACCTGCCATCCTATTGCTATGATTACTAAAAATGGCTTTATTTGGATTTGCATTTTCATTATTAGCTTCTCTACTGATTTTCCCATTATCTGGCTTGGAAATTGTTGATGTTGCTGTACCAGTTATGTAAAACCTCAAGAGTGAAAGTAAACATGGGCAGCCATTTCATATACAAGAATAAACAGGGGAATATTTCCATTAATCTGGGGTATTAGAAAGGGATGTGGAAAAGGCAAGGATATGAGGATATGTAAGCAACATAGTTCAACCAGGAGAAAATATCAGGGGGTCAGGAGTCTTTTTTTGTTCTAGTTCAATCTTTGGGACATCAGATAAATCATTTAATCTCTCTGGGAAAAATGTAGGTGATACTTTTCCTTCTTATGCTAAAGGTAGGGAGATAATATTTATTTAATTTCATGTGAGGATCAAATACTTTTCATTTCCCTCATCCTCCACATTCAATCATCAAATTTTGGTGGTTTTGCCTCCTATATCTTTTGAAACTCTCTCTTCCTTTCCATTTCTCCCATAGCAAATTGCATTTCTTTTCACTTCTTACCTGGATTACTATTTCTAACTACTTGCGGTGGATTTTAAAAAGACAACAAATTCTTTATAGCTCTTCCCATCAAGAGAGGAATTCTATTTCTTTATTCTTGCATCTGGGCTGGCCTTGTTACTTTCTTTGACCAACAGACTGGGGCAAAACTGACATTGTGCAACTACTGAGCAAGGCTTCGAGAGGCCTTGTTGCTTCTGCTTATATTTAATCTCTTGCTGCTCCGAGATTGTCATATATATATTAGTTTACTATTGCTGCTGTAATAATAAATTACCACAAACTTAGTCGCTTAAAACAACACAAATTTATCATATAGTTCTCAGTCAGGAGTGCAAAATCAGTCTCACTGACTTAGGGGGATAGCCTGTTTCCTTGTGTTTTCCAGGCTTATATAGAACATCTGCATTCCTTGTCTCATGGCCCTTTTCTTCAGTTTCAAAGCCAGTGGTGTAGCATCTTCAAATTTATCTCCAACTCTCTCACCTCTGCTTCTGTCATTACATCTATTTTACTGACTGATCCTCTTGCCTTCCTCTTCTAAAAGCCCTTGTGATTAGATTGGGACCACCTGGGTAATCCAGGCTAATCTACCCATCCCAAGATCCTTAACTTAATCATATCTGCAAAGTCTCTTTTACCACATAAGGTAATATGAATACAGGTTCTGGGGATAAGATCATGGGCAGTATTCTGCCTGCCATACCATGTAAAGAAGCTTGGACTATCCTTCTTGAAGATGAAAAATCACAGGGAGAGAGGGAGCCAGAAAACAGCTAATATAAATGATCAGATGTCTGGAGGAGGCCCTCGGAGAAGTCTGCAGAAGAACGGTCCAGCTGAGCACAGCCCAAATTGCTGATGCAGAGAATCTTGAGCAAATAAATAGTTCACTAAATGTTGAGGTTTTTAAATTTTATTTCCAGACAACTGATACATCCATCTCTCTCGATCCAGTCTTTTCAATACCTTTTCCATAAAGTCAAAGTTACTTCACATGGTATTAAAGGCCCTACCCAATCTCACCCCTGCCCATTTCTCAACCTTTTCTCTCCTTCACTAATCCATTTCATTCATTCATTTAATTCATTATTTGAAATGTGTGTTCCTGCATCAGTGAACTGCTAGTTCCTGCTACTGCATATTGCTTTCTAATTATCTGAGTACATGTCTCTCTTCCTGCCAATACCATGGATGTTGCTTCACTTGTATATTTTAGGGAAGGAAAAAGTGTTCCTCAACCCTCTTAGGGCTCCTGGCTGGGTTTGAAAATAAACTGACAAAGACAGGTTAATAGGAGAACAGCATACCAATTTATTTAATATAAATTTTATGTGACAAGGGAGACATCATAAGAAAATGAAGAGCTGAAGAAATAGTTAGACTTGTGTATTTTTATTATTTTTATTTATTTATTAATTTTTGTTCAAAATATTATAGATGTCCCTTTTTCTCCCCAATGACCCCTTGTACCCTGCACCCACCCCACACCCCAGGCCTTCACCACACTATTGTCTGTGTCCTTGTGACCCCTTCTACCCTGCACCCACCCCGCACCCCAGGCCTTCACCACACTATTGTCTGTGTCCTTGTGTTATGCATATATACATATAAATTCTTTGGTTAATCTCTCCCCACCCACCCACCCACCCATCCCCATCATCCTTCTGAGATTTGCCAGTCTGTTACATGCTTCTATGTCACTGAATCTGTTTTGTTCATCAGTTTATTATGTTCTTTAGATTCCACATATAGGTGAGATAATGTGATATTTGTCTTTCTCTGCCTGGCTTATTTCACTTAGCATAATATTCTCCAGATCCATCCATGCTGTCCCAAAGGGTACAAGATCCTTCTTCTTTACAGCTGCATAGTATTCCATGGTGTGAATGTCCCACAGCTTTTTATCCACTCATCTACTGATGGGCACTTGGTATTTTTGTACTAGATTTTATGAAGAGTGAGTAGTCATATAGAAATATGATATGCTAAAGTGTCTGAGGTAAGTGTAGTAAACTGGGAGAAACTTAGCAAGGCCTAGTCTGCTCAGATTCTTCTAGTTGTCCCTTTGTCTTTGGAAACAAGGACATCTCTCACAGGAGGGCTTTATGACCTGTTTCAGGTAAGAAAGGCAAGGGGTAGAGAAGGTCAGAGTGATTTTCTTGTCTCTACTATTTTTTCAAATCCTTTCAATTAAAATATTCAAGATGCCAAGGTGCCATATTTTGGGTTTGCATGTCCTGAACCCCATCATTATGTTTTTGTGTCACTTAGCACAGCACCTGGGATATACAGCGCTCAATAGTTATTTAATAAACCAATGAAAGAATGAATAATCATTGGGTTTTCAGGAATGTTCAGTTTTTCAGCACTTTGTAGGTTATATCAACCAAATTAATAAAATCCAGGTGAGATTTTTATCAAATAACTAGCTCACATCTCAGTGACTTACCTACTGGCACTTTTTAGTTCTGCAACCATAGGTATATTATCTCAATTTTCTAGATCTTAGTTTATTTATCTGTAAAATGGGGATAATATTAGTATCTACTTCATTTATGTAAAGTGCTTACAAGCATGCACAGAGTAAATGCTATGTAAGGACTAATAATTATGATGATGATTGTTATGGTGGTGGTGGTAGTGATGGTGGTGGTTGTTACCCCAGTCTATGAGAGTGTGTGAACTCTCATATCTGGAACAAAACTCTGTTAGAAATATAATCTGAAATATTCCCAGCAAAACTAATTTTAAGATGCATTAGAAACAAAACAGTTCTCAATTATTTCTATTTGTAAAAATAAATTGTGTTTCAGTGAAATCTATGTTTCAGTGGAAAACTTGTAGCCTGTCTTATAGCCCCATTCATTTTCTCTGAGCTATCTTTTACTATTTGTAATTCTAAATTCTTCCCTCCTGGTAGAGGTTTAATGTTTCCCTCCCTTCACTCTAATGGAAATGCCAATTTTATCTCCATTTGCAATTCATATAAATACTATTTTATTCCTTATAGATTTGAATTGTTTATAGATATCTATCATTCCTTAGGTGAAGAACAAGAGAGAATGTACCTTATTAGACTTTTTGATTGGAAATTTGGTTTTATGGTTTAATCATTTGGTGATTCCTGTAAATTGATTAAGAGTTATATAGAGACCTTGTGTCTGTCTGGTGAAAGAATCTGGTTTGTCAATATCTTCTGATCGTCTATTTTGAGTATTTTTTAGAGATAGGGAGAGAGACAGAGAGAGACAGAGATGTGAGAGAGAAACATCAATCGGTTGCCTCCTGCAGCACAGGTGCCTACCTGGAATAGAATCTGCAACCTGGGTATGTGCCCTGACAGGGAATTGAACCTGACACCTTTTGGTGCACAGGATGACGCTCCAACCAACTGATCCAGAGCGTTAGTTAAGTATTAGTACCCAGTGAGAGTAGAACAGCTTTTGATGTGGATCAGCAAGTTATATGCCTCTGTTTACTGTTGATCCACGGCTGAAATTTTAGAATTGAAACTAAGAGTTCTTTTTGTGCGATGGTGTGCTATGGACTGAATTGTATCCCTTCAAAGTTCATATGTCAAAGCTCTAATCCCCAATGTGTGCATAACTGGAAATACAGTTTTTAGAATATCATTAAGGTTAAATGAAGTCATGAGGGTGGGGCCCTAATCTGATAGGATTTTGACCTTTAAAGAAGAGATGAGAAATAGCTATCTCCTCCAATTTTGCCTTCATAAAATCAACTCCTAGATGTAAAGTAAAATAAAACTTCTGAGTTATCTTTTACACCGAAAACTGTCGTTTTAGGATCCCTGGAAAGGCACACATGTATTTTTTTTTTTTCTGTAAAAAGATTATAGAAGGAATTACGTTTATTTGATATGTTACTATTGATGAGTTACATGGGGAGAGTTTTCAAATCAGAAGAGATGCTTAGCCTTCATCAAGTTAAATGTGTGTGGATATAATATTATTAGTATAAATATTTCAGAAATTGTATACAGTGTGGGGAGTCCCAATAGATTTGTAAAAGCTCTTGCTGTTTATAATGTTTCTATTTATCAGAGTCATGGCGGTGTTTTGCATATTATTAGATGATAGCAATACAGAACTATCAATCAAATTTCAGTTATTTAAAAACTATTAACTTTGTTAAAATTTGATTCTATAATTTGATTCTAGCATATTCAGAATGAATTTATGCACCTCTATGTTCATAGCAGCACAATTTACAATAGCTAAGATCGGGGAACTTCCCATGAGCCCATCAGTAGATGAGCAGATAAAAATATGTGGTACATCTTCACCATGGGATATTATTCAGCTGTAACAAAAGAAGGATCTCTTACCCTTTGAGATGGCATGGAGTGACCTGGGAGTATTATGCTAAATGAAATAAGTCAGTCAGAGAAAGTCAGGTATCACATGATCTCACTCATATATGGAATCTCATAAACAAAACAATCTGATGAAGAAAATAGATCCAGAGACATAGAAGCATGGAACAAACTGATGAATCTCAGAGGGAAGACATGGGTGAGGGGGTGGAGGGAAGAGATTAACCTAAGAATTTATATGCATATATGCATAACCCATGGACACAAACAATAGTGTGGTGAAGGCCTGGAGGGGGTGGTGCAGTTTGGAAACGATTAATGGGGAAAAAAGGGGTCATCTGTAATACTTTCAACAATAAAGATAAATTTTTTAAAAAAAATTATAAGACTTAATTAAATGATACGATTTAAAATATATTCTTGATCCTTTATTGTTTTATTTTCTGGATATATAAGGAAATCCTTTCTCTTTTTAAGCTATCTATAACTCATAAAAATTAGTAAACAGATTTTATAAAAGGAAATGAAAAAATTCATAACTGATACTCTATTCTTCTTATCTAACTCCTTCAGAATTTAGAAACTCTTATTAAATATTTTTCTTATATTCACATTGATGTGGTTCTTTGCATAGGTTCAATAAGTCTATGTTCTCCTTTTACTAGGACATAATTGGAAACATTGGTTATATAGCCAAGCACTTGCCTTGGATGTTATATATGAGAATTCAGGTCATTTTTATATTGATTGGGACAAGGGGAGAGGGAGAGGGAGAGAGGGAGAGGGAGAGAGGGAGAGAGGGAGAGAGAGAGAGAGGGAGAGAGGGAGAGAGGGAGAGAGGGAGAGAGGGAGAGAGAGAGAGAATATTAGTTTGTTGTTCCACTTATTTATACATTCATTGGTTGATCTGGAATGTGTCCTGACAGGGGATCAAACCCACAACCTTGGTGTATTGGGACAACGCTCTAAACAAGTTACCTGTCCAGAGTGAGAATTCAGCTCATTTAGTCAGATATGACCAGAAACTTCTAAGGAACTAAGGCTGACTTTATGAAGCCAAGGCTTAAAGTGCCCTCTTGCAAACACTGACCTAGAAACTCACTTCCAGTGTTCTTTGACTTCCACGTGTGGCCTCTGAGAAAGAATATATCTGCACAGGACTCCTTGTGGCTACCTGGGCCGAAATTCCAACTCAGAGCCTAGCAGCAGCCATTGCTGATGGAGGCCTCTCACACACCCTACATTTCTTGGAGAAGTCACACACTGAGCTACCAAGCCTCTTGCACTGTGTTCCTGCCATTTGATCTGCCTTTAAAAAGGAGTTCCTGAAATCCTGTTTCAACCTTTGGACTGATTGTTTACATAGGTGCCCTGTCCAATCAAAACTGCACAACAATATCTTCATTTGTATCTATATATACTGACCAATTGGGGAGGCTCCATAACAATCCATTGGAATGTGCAAAGCCAACCAATTAGGACAGTGCTATTTGGACCAATCAGACTGTGCAAGTTTTGATTACTAATTTGCATAAAAATGGATGAATTGGGAACCGGGGCTGGAACTTTCTTTATAAAAAGCAGTCTCCCCTTTGTCTCAGTGGAGTACACTTTCAGTTTCCTCTGAAGGCTGTTTCCTAAGTTTGCAAATGTTCACTTAAATAAAGTTTCCCCTCTTTTTGCACCTCATATTGGGGACTTTTGTTGGCATGGGTGAAAAAGAAAGGTGACTTCCTGGCAGGACAGTAACCTAGAAATTCACCCAAATATATAGATACTACAGGTGAAATCTGGCTTGCTTCCCAGCTTCAGGATTGCAAGTAAGAAGAGCTTTTTCAAAGTCCAATCTGAGATTCCTCATGGAAGTTTCCATTGAAGCAAACTTCAGAAGGCCATATGACAAATTAACACACTTGCCTCACCTATATAAACAATCAGGTCAAAAGGAATGAGACAGATCACCTTTTGAGATCAAGATAATCTTTCTTTGAGATTGTTTTAGATCAGAGAGAGGAATCATAATTTAAAAAATAGTGTTGAAGTGGAAAACTATGCATCAGCTATTGCACACCCTTTAGGCCTGTCTGATTTTCATTGACTCCCCCAACTCATCTGGAAAAACTAGTTTTGTCTCCATTTGCAATTTTTTCAACATTCATTTACTCCATAAAAATGTTTGCTCTTTCAACTTTTTTTGAACCAGTGATAATATCAGCTTGGTACCCTCATATTATAAAAGTAAAAGTAAAGTTTAACCCACATTTATTTTTATATCTGTATACAAATCATTATTTTACCTTATTCTGAAAATTATGTTTTTACAGTGGGTTTAATTCTTGGTTACCTTTCTGAGTTTATATTTTAGAGTTGACTGTGTACTCTGAATCAAGAATTTTATGATTTAACAAAAAGGATTCATAAAAAGAAGCACTTGACCTGCCATGACATAAACTTGGGTGACAACTTAAGTAAAGCCCAAGTGTGATTTTAGTTTCAGAGTCTGTTGTTCATTCATTTATCACTATGATTCCATATAGCAAACCAGTCTAAGAGATTAGAAGCTGTGGAAAGTAATTAAAGAATGACTTTTTCTATCACATGCTAGTAGACAGACTTTTCTGGAAGCCATTTTTGACATATTTGTAAGATGTGATTTGTCTCCTAAGCAAATAATATTTTGTCTTCTTCATTTATGCTCAATTTCCTCTTTTCCTGGTTGTGTATGCATATTTTAAAGCTAATGTTTCTCCTTAGTCTAGAAAAAATTATCATAGTTTCTATTTTTTTAGTCATATGCAATATAAATTAACTTTCATTTCCTTCTAGTTTGTTAAAGGAAGACTCAAGGGGGTTGTTGCTCTTTGATAAGATTTAAGTATCTCCTTAGAACTATCCATATGGATTTTGTGTGTGTGTGTGTGTGTGTGTGTGTTAAGCACTGGAGACTCTTAGACTCACTGTTGTCACTGTGGCTATTACCCTGTTGACTCCTGGTATGAGCCACTCGGAAGACAGGAAAAAAGAAGGAATCAATTTCATAACCTGAACAGCAGCTACAAACTCTAGGTCTTCCTATAAAATGTGGAGTTACTATTTCTTACTCTCATTAAATCTATTGCTCCTCTATTAGCCATAGATCAAGACAGTTTTGAATCTTACAGATTAAAGTGCCTATGTAGTATTTCTATTTATCCTCTATCCTTTTATTGCCCACCTCTATTCCTTATATGTTTATTGACATCTCTTGGTTTGGGTCAAATTGGAAGATAATAGATCCATAATTTTGATATCAAGTAAGGAATCAAATCTTCCAGAGATGACACACTCCCAATTTGTACTTCATTAGTAAAGGGCAGGGATTTTTCCATTCGGGAATTTTTTATTCCTGAAATAGCTTCATTCAACTAGTAGGCTATGATCTGTAGTAGGGTTTGACTATACTCTAAGCTCCATGAGAAAATTTTTCATCTGCCATTTAAACTTCTCAAAGAGTATGTATAGTACCATAGTCCTAGGGGTGATTATGTCCTCCAAAAGACATTTAGCAGTGTCTGCAGCCATTTTAAAAAAATTATCTTTATTTTTGAAAGTACTAGAGATGTCCCCTTTTTCCCCCATTGATCCCTTCCACCCTGTACCCACTCCCCGCCCCAGGCCTTCACCACACTATTTTCTGTGTCCATGGGTTATGTATATATGCATATAAATTCTTTGGCTAATCTCTCCCCACCCACCCTGACCTGGAGAATATTATGCTAAGCAAAATAAGCCAGGCAAAGAAAGACAAATATCACATGATCTCACTTATATGTGGAATTTAAAGAACATAATAAACGGATGAACAAAATAGATTCAGTGACATAGAAGCATGGAACAGACTGAAGAATCTCAGAGGGAAGGTTGAGCCATTTTGAGTTGTCCCAACTGATGGAGAGTATTACTAGAATTTAGCTGATAGAGGCTAGGGGATGTTACTAAACAGCACAGGAGAGCCCCCTCCTTATCAAAGAATCTTCAGATCCTAAATAACAGCAGTGCTGAGACAGTAGTCCTTGGCCGACTGTATCAACAATTCTATCTGCCTGATATTGAAGTACTTGTATTTCCAATAAGGACTACACTTGGAAAACCCCCCCACCAGTTTTCTGACTTTTTAAAAATCAGACTATTAATGTCTTCTGCAATTTTACTCAAGTATTTCTCTTTTATTGTTTTAGAGCCTGCTCATAAAGCATGTAGAAAATTTATAGAATCTTAAATAATACAGAATGGGGGAAGTACTGCAAGTATGGAAATGTACACTACATGTAGATGCTTAGTGAATAAAATAATTCTAAATAGATAAGCAAGTTTTATATAACCTGTAAGACCCAATATTTACATTTAATAAAAACAGAGGAAATTTATCAGGAACTGTTAGAACTGATAACATTTTCTTTGACCTGGCAGTGTTCAGTGACAAATTTCTCTTGTAATCTAAATGATCAACTTTAAAATCTTCAATGCACAGAACTGAAAATTGGAAGATAGAAACTATACTAAATTATTTAAATTATTCAATTACAGAGTAAAGTGCTTCTTTAATGGAACACAAGTGTTAATAAAAAGCTGTATTAACAAAAGCAATGCCAAGAGACATTTGAAACTTTTTGAAAAATGGGAGGTTTACATAACAAACAGCAGAACATAGTAAAATTACTGCGGGTCTTGTCAAATATTATTTAAGAATAGAATTTTATGTCCTACCTGGTTACTTAGTAAATAAATATGTAGTTACTAAAGTATTATAACTTAGTATCTTGCTGTTTTTTCTGATATAAGAGCATTAGTTGAGAGAAATGAAAAATACCATGTAATTATTATACAGTTTTAACAAAGGTGCCATGTAGTTGCACATTCAGTTACTTCAATGTAATTACTGAAGAGGCTATTCATTTAACATTTCTTGTGCCTTGGGCAGCAGCCTCTGCAACATGGTACTGACCAGATTCTAATGGTGAAACAAATCTCCCAAGATTTGTTGCAGTAATCTTTAGTAGGTCTTTCAGGGATATAGATGTTCAAGTGATAGACATTCCTTTAGGCCAAAGGGGAATTATTGGGTACAAGGAAATGCCTTTATGCTACATTGTTTTAGTTGACCCATCTTGCTAGTCTCTGAGAAATTCATATGTAGATTCTACTGAGCCTAATACCATCAAGACAAAGATGATTTTTTTGCATGGTCTCTTTGTAATCAACACTAACCACTTATGGGGACCCCAAAAATCTCTCCTCCCTTCCAACTGGCCATTAAAATATAAATTGTGTCTGAGAGAATGTTTATCACCACCAACATCCTATATCAAACTGCCATGAGATAATGAAGGTTACTATGAATGAGCTCTATCCTGGCCTGTGATGTTTCAGTGATCTTGAAAGAGCCCATTACTTTTTACCAATAGAAAAGGTACCCAGGTACACATATTTTTTATTTTTTTAAAAATTGCCTTAGAATGTTTCTGTTTCTGGGATGATGGAGTAGATGTACTTTCCCCTGTTCCTCTGGCTAAGTACAACTAAGCTCTGGATAGTGTGTATAAAACAAATATGAGAAGACTCTTAAAGGCAGAGTGAAGAAGACGAATAGGCTAGGAACCTCAGGACCTAAGGACTGTCATTATGTTGAGTTTGCTGAGTTTTCTTTCTGTCTCACATATCCTAGATTTGTTGCTGAATAAGCCAGCAACCTAGAAATGTCAACAGGCACAGACAAAAAATGTCCAACAAAAGTCCAACTTTCTCTACATAAAGGACCAGGAATATGAAGCTTAGCAAAAGAGAAAACCTTCAGTTAATAATTGCCCTATTCTAGCCAAACATCACAGGAAAAAAAACAACAAAAAACACCTATGGCCCTACAACTCCTGCCTCCCCCCCCATGTTGACAAAGGTTGACTGGGAAGCCTAGACATCTACTCCCAGGATGCTAAAAATCGTGCCCTTACACTGCCATCAGGGTGGTACTGGAGATGGTCAAATAGGAAGCCAAGACTTTCATCTCCACCAGCTATTAACAAGGACCAGCCTCACTCTATGGTGTCAGTGGAGACCATGTGGAAAGTCTAGACTTATACTCTCACTCAGCTGTAATAAGGCATCCCTCCACCTTTCCATTGTGTTGCTGTTAGAAGAGGCCTTTCACAATTGCCAAGTAATAATGAGGCCACTCACACCATGGTGTCAATGAAGACCATGGGACAACATGGGATTTCCACCCATACACCAGTAGTAAGGAGATCCTTGGGTTTCAATGGAAGCTGAGTAGTGAACCTATACTTGTACTTTCCTCAGGCAATAAGGAGATAACCCCTGCCATTTTCCTGTTACAGCAATGTCAGAGAAAGCCAGATAAAACAAAAGTTTAAAAACATAATGTAAAAATCTCCAGATTTAAATTGAAAACTACTAGTTATAGAAAAAAACCTAGAAAAATCTCAACTAAATGAAAAAAGGCAATCATAGACATGAATACTAAGATGACAGAGATGGAAGGATTATCAAAAAATTGTTAAAACATGATAAAAAAAGTTTCAACAATTATGAACACACTTGAGTAAAATAAAAATAAAAGGAAGCTTCAGCAAAGAGTAGTATCAAAAAAATTAGAATATATAAAGAACAAAAAAAATTTTAGAATTGAAAAAATGCTATAACCAAAATAAAAAGCCCAGTGGCTGGCCTCAACAGCAGAATGGAGAGGGCAGAAGAATCAGTGAAATGAAAATAGAACAATAGAAATAACTAATTATGAACAAAATAGAGAAAATAGACTGGGGAAAAAAATCAGAGCCTCTGGGACCCTTGGGACTATTACAAGAGATCTAACATTCATGTCATTGGAGTTTAAGGAGGAGAAGAAAATGAGGTGGGGCTGAAAAATATTCAAATCAATGATGACAGTGAATGTCTCACATATGGAATATAACATAAACTTATATATTCTAAAAGTTGAGTGAACCTCACACAGGATAAACACACAAAAAAGAAATCCATACCAAGACACGTTATATTTAAACTTTTGAAAACTAAACACAAAGATAAAATTTAAAAACAGAGAGCAAAATGACACCTTATCTATTGGTGAATTACTCTTATGGAACATATTTCTAGAAATTTTAGCCAGTGCAATAAGGCTAGAAAAGGAAATGAAAGGCATTCAGATTGAAGAGAAAGAAATAAAACTGTCCCTATTTGCAGGTGACATGATATCAATGTCAAAAATACCAATGAATCTAAAAAACCATCCTAAAACCTATGATTTCAGCAATATTTCAAGATATAAATATTCAAGAATCAATATTTCTATAAACTATTATAAGTCCATGGATACCAATTAAAATATATATATAATATTGTTTACAATCATTAAAATATCAGATAGTTATGTGTAAATCTAACAAAACATGTGCAAGATTAATGTACTAAAAAACACAAAACAATAAAGAGACAAATCCAAAAAGTGTCTAAATAAATGGAGAGACACACTTTGTTCATGGCTTGGAAGATTCAACATAGTAAAGATGTCAGTTCTCCACAAATTGATATAGAGGTTTGATTCACTCTTTTTGTTTTTATTATTATTGACACTATTATAGGACTTCCCCCACTCCCCACATTAACATTCCAGTAAGAAATTTTGTATGTAGAGACAAGTTTATTCTAAATTTATATGGAAAGGCAAAGAACCTAGAATAGCTAAAACAACATTGAAAAAGAAGAACAAAGTAGGAAGAATTAGTTTATGTGATTTCAAGATTGATTATATAGCTGCAATCATCAAGACTATGTGGTACTGGTGGATAGATAGACATATAGGTCAAGAGAATAGAAAATACAGAAATAGTCCTGGCCAGTGTGGCTCAGTTCATTGGAGCATCCTCCAGTACACCAGAAGGTGGTGGGTTCAATTTCCAGTCTGGAGACATGCAGGAGGCAACTGATCCATGTTTCTGTCTCACATCAATGTTTTTCTATCTCTTTCTCAATTCCTCTCTCTAAAATCAATAAAGAAAAACTTAAAAAAAAAAAAAAATAAAACCTGGACATAAATCCACACAATTATGCCCAACTGATTTTTTTACAAAAATATGAAAGCAAGTCAGTGGAGGAAAGATCACTTTTTAAACAAAGGATGCTAAAATAATGAGAATTTTTTAAGCAAAAGTAATTAACCTTGAAATAAGTCTCACAGCTTGTATAATAAAATTAACTCAAAATGGATTGAAGGCTTAAATGGAAAACTATAAAATTTTCTGGAAAAAAAAGCATTGGGGAAAATTTTGAATCTAGGGCTAGGCAAAGACTTCTTAGACTTGATGCCAAAGGCATAATCCATAAAAGGAAAATCAGGTAAACTGGACTTCAGAAAAATTAAATGTTTTGCTCTGTGAAATAGCACTAAAAGCATACAATAGCAAGAGTGGGAGAAAATATATGCAAACCACATATCTGACAAAGAAATAGTATCAAATAAAATAAAAATAATATCTAGAATATTATCTAGTAATTGAAATAATATCTCAAAATTGTAGAGTAAGAAAACCAAATAATAAAATAAAAGAAAACAGGCAAAAGACATGAAGAGACATTTCACTGAAGAGGATGTACAGATTGCCAATAGCACATGAAGACATGTTTAACATCACTACACATTAAGGAAATACAAATTAAAACCACTATGAGATGGCAATACAAACCTATCAAAATGACTAAAAAACATAGTGACAATGCCAAATGCTGGGGAGGGCATGTTGAATTTTGACCATTCATACATTGCTGGTGGAATGTAAAATGGTACAGCCACTGTGGAACAGTTGAAAGTTTCTTTAAAAATGAAATATGTAAATGCCCTATGACACAGCAATTGTATTCCTGGGCATTTATCCCAATTAAATGAAGACTTACATTCCTACACATACACAAAAACCTGTAAATGAACATTTATATCAACTTCATTCATGATAATAAAAAGATGGTGACAATGTAGATGTCCTTCAATAGATAATAGTTAATCAAACTTTGGAACATCCATATCATGGACTACAATTCAACAATAAAAAAATAACAAAACTATTGATTAACATACAACATGGATGAAATTCCAGAGGATTATGCTGAATGAAAATAGTTAATCCTACAGCTTTTTTAGCTGCATGATTCCATTTATGTAACATTCAAAAAATGACATAATTACAGAAAGGAAGAGCAGTTCAGTGGCTTCTAAGAGTCAAAGAGGGGATGAGAATGGGAGTGAAGAGGGTGTTGGTATAAAAGAGCAACATGAAGGATATTTGTTGTGACACAATTGTTCTCTGTCATAATTGTATTAATATCAGTGTCCTGGTTGTGATATTGCACTATAATTCTACAAGAGTTTATCACTGGGGAAAACTGGGGAAAGAATACATGGGATCTCTCTGTACTATTTCTTATACCTGCATGCGAATGTACAATTATCTCACATTAAAAAGCTTAATTAGAAAAATCACTTGGGGGAGGGGAGGGAAAGAAAGCAGAAAAATGATGACAATGTGTTGCTTCACTTTTTCTTTCAAGAAATTAAATAAGGAGTATTTAGCTTTGGAAACCAAGGTTGGTTTTTTAATAGGACAAGCCAAGCTTTTCTATACATAGCTGATATGAAATGTTCATTCCTTTCTTGCCCTTCAGGGATAATGTGTGCATGTCCAGATTGACTGAGAAAACTTGAACACTGGAACCCAGAAGAGAAATAAATGAGATATTTCCAACAGGAGAAGTCTTTTTTGGCTTCTTTGCATAAGGTTAAGGACCTCATTTTTTTATCCTAAGGTTTTTTAATTTATACAATTCACAAAAATAAATTATTTTATTTTTAGTTGGACATTAATATTGAAAACATTTTAAAAATCATTAAGAAATACACAAACTATAAGCTACAGCTTGATATTAAAATAATGTTAGAACATTTTTAAAGCTATTTGAAATGGATCACAAAACTTTAAGTGGTTTTTATTGTTTCAGTTTTTAAGTTGAAGAAAATTAGTAAACAATTCTATATTTTGCAATCCATCTTTGCTCAAAGAAGCAACCCATTTTTGAGAAAACTACACAAGGGAGATTAAAAAATAAATTCAGTTCAATAAACATACACTCAGCTAGTGAATCAATATTTTATTTCAGTAACTTAGTAAACAATTTACAGTGGAATTAGTCTCTTCTAATCTGTCAAAAATGAAAGAATACATCTTGTTATTTGTCCCTTCATAAAAACAAATAATGTTAAATAGTATTATGGTGGAATTAATTTTTATAAAGATCAAATATTTTAGAAGTCCATTCATAAAAATATAACAGATTTAATCTTCTAGTTTGGCTTCATACTCCCAAATGATAGGAGGAAAAATAGTACATCAGAGTGCTCCATTAAGTTGGCTAAAATTTAACACATACACAATAAGGGATCATTAAATTTCCTTCTATTTAAGACTTAGCTCCTTTGGTTATAACCATTCAGGGCAAAGGTCAAAGTATGAAGATCCATTCTGCTTGATGGCTTGAACTATCTATCATCTATCAGGTACAGATAAGTATCATATGGAAAACACCCTTAGCATTTTTTGAGGGCTGTGTAGTCTAATTATTTACACTTATTAGTGACTTAGTAATTATATATTTCTATGTAACAAATTATCCTAAATATCAGGGCTTAAAATTACAAACATTATTATTTCAGTTGTTGTTAGTCAAAAATTTGGGAGTTCCTTAGTTTGGTGGTTCTAGCTCTCCTAAGAGGTTGCAGTCAAGAAGTAGACTGAGGCTGTAATCATTAGAAATCTTGATTGAGGCTTTAGAATCCACTTCAGGATGGCTTACTCATATGGCTATTAGCAGGAGGTCTCAGTTCCTCAACATGGTAAGTCCCTTCAGAGGCTGCTTGAGTATCCTTACATCATGGTAGCTAACTTCCTCCAGAGTTAGTCTAAGAGAAAATGAGGAAGAAGGAAGCCATGGTGCCTTTATCATCTAGTCTCCAAGGTCACACACTGCTTCTTCTTCTTTGTTTTAATTGCTATAAGTGAGTCATTAGGATTAGCCCATACTCTAATGGAGGCAAATTAGGCTCCACTTCTTAATAGGGGGAATTTGAAAGAATTTGTGGATATTTTTTAAAAGCTCAACTATGGCCAACTTTAGTTTATTCTGGGTATCTTCCCTTGCACTCACTTGATAAAGCTCACATTAGTCACACATCAAATATGGTGTAAATTACACAGAATTCCAACCATATACCACAAAGCTCAGTGTCAGCCAAAGAATGGAAAACATGATGACTCAAAATCTGGGATTTTAAAACTTCTAAGAGTTCTGCATAAGGCATGGAATCACCTCTTAAAGAGATGTTAACAGAGGCTTCCCAGATGGCATCCCCGTTCATAAGCGTGGAAGTCCTATAAGTATTATTGGGAGAACTTTGATGTACATGCAGAAAAAATCCCAACTAATTGTCCGAAGGCTGCTACTGCCACCAACACTAACATCTGGAGTAATAATATCTCACCAGTATATTAGCCACACTTAAGGAACTGTGCTCAATATAATGTAAATAACCAAGAATTTGACTGGATTTTTTCATTTTTTTTTAATTTAAAATATAATAATTCTAATTTCAGAAGTACTACATTAAGAAATAATCATTGTAAGCATTTGGACATTATATATGAACCTGGGAAAACGGTCAGAATTCAATTACTACTCCTAGTCCTTGTTCTTTCCCCAAACAAGCCCATACTTAACAGTTTCATGTGTATTGCTTCTCTGATTTTAATGACTCATCTGGGGATTTTGTTAAAATGCAGATTCTGACAGCTGTCAGTGGGATGAGGGGGTTGTGGAGCTCGGTGAAAATGGTGAAGGGATTAAGCAAAAAACAAAATTCATAAACACAGACAACAGTATGGTGATTACCAGTACTGCCAGTTTGAGAGACAGGTGAATCCATGATAGCCTTTGCAAAATCTGTCAGCTATACACTCGGTGAAAGGAGAGGGAAAAAACAAAGAGACCTTATGTTCCAAAAGTACTGTCAAGTCCGGCTGGGTATGGTTCAGCGGTTGAGCATCGACCTAGGATCCAGGAGATCCGGGTTCGATCTCCGGTCAGGGCACATGCGCGGGTTGCGGGCTTGACCCCCAGTTGGAGGTGTGCAGGAGGCAGCCGATCAATGACTCTCTCTCTTCACTGGTGTTTCTCTCTTTCCCTCTCCCTTCATCTCTCTCTGAAATCAAGAAAAATATATTTTAAAAATAAAATAAGTAAAAATAAAATGTAAAAAAAAAAAGTAACTGGTTCCATGTTTCATCAGTATTTGATAAGATACCTATGAATAAACTTAACCAAGGATGTAAAAGACCTGTACTTGAAAAACTATGTGACACTGAAAAAAGAAATAGAGGAAGACTTAAACAAGTGGAAGAATATACCATGCTCATGGATTGGAAGAATTAATATCATTAAAATGTCCATACTACCCAAAGCAATTTATAAATTCAGTGCAATTCCTATTAAAATACCAACAGCATATTTCACAGACCTAGAACAAACATTTTGAAAATTTATATGGAACCAAAAAAGACGCTGAATAGCTGCAGCCATCTTGAGAAAAAAGAACAGAGTGGGAGGGATCACATTACCAGATTTCAAACTGTATTACAAAGCCACTGTAATCAAAACGGCCTGGTATTGGTACAACAGACATATAGATCAATGGAACAGAACAGAGGCCTCAGAAATAGACTCATGCCATTATGGTCAGTTAATATTTGACAAAAGAGGGAAGAGCATACAATGGAGTAAAGACAGTCTCTTCAATAAATGCTGTTGGTAAAATTGGATAGGTACATGCAAAAAAATGAAACTGGATCACTAACTTACTCCATACATAAGAATAAATTCAAAATGGATAAAATACTTAAATATAAGTCACAAAACTATAAAAGTCCTGAAAGAAAACATAGGCAGTAAAGTCACAGACATCTCACATAGTGGAATTTTCACTGATACATCTCCTAGGGCAAGAGAAACAGAGGAAAAAAATAAACAAATGGGACTACATCAAATTAAAAAGCTTCTGCACAGCAAAAGAAATCAATCTCAAAATACAACAGAACCCCATAGCATGAGAGAACATATTTGCCAAGGATGCATCTGATAAGGGGTTAATAACCAAAGTGCGGAAAGAACTCATACAACTCAACAAGAGGAAGACCAACAGTCCAATTTAAAAATGGGCAAAGGACCTGAATAGATACTTCTCCAAAGAGGACATACAGATGGCCAAGAGACTTGAACAAATGGTGAGCATCACTAATCATCAGAGAGGTGGAAATTAAAACCACAATGAGGTATCACTTCACACCGGTAAGAACGGCTACCATTAACAAATCAAACAACTCCTGCTGGAGAGGATGTGGAGAAAGGGGAACCCTAGTACACTGCTGGTGGGAATGCAGACTGGTCCAGCCACTATGGAAAACAGTATGGAGGTTCCTCAAAAAATTAAAAATTGAACTGCCTTTTCACCCAGTGATCCCACTTCTAGGAATAATATATCCTCAGAATCCTGGAACACTAATCTTAAAGAATATATGCACCCTTATGTTCATAGCAGCACAATTTACAATAGCTAAGATCTTGAAACCATCCTAGTGCCCATTGGTAGATGAGTGGATAAAAAACTGTGGGACATTTACACCATGGAATACTATGAAACTGTAAAGAAGGATTTCGTACCCTTTGGGACAGTATGGATGGACCTGGAGAAAATTATGCTAAGTGAAAGAAGCCAGGAACGGAAAGACAAATATCAGATGATGTCACTTATGTGTGGAATCTAGAGAACATAATAAACTGATGAAGAAAATAGATTCAGTGACATGGAAGCATAGATCAGACTGATGAATCTCAGAGGGAAGGTGGGGATGGGTGAGGTGGGGAGAGATTTACCAAATAATTTATATGCATATATGCATAACCCATGGACACAGACAATAGTGTGGTGGAGGTCTGGGGCGGGGTGTGGGTGTGGGGTGGAAGAGGTCAATGGGGAAAAAGGGGACATCTGTAATATTGTGAACAATAAAAAATATAGAAAACATAGGCTGTTATATGAAGACATGCTATTAAGTTATGATGATTCTTTTTCTCCCATCTGTCTGTTCTCCACTCCAAAACAAGAATAAATAAATAATAGGGACGTGTACATACAGCTCACTTTCTTCATCTCTTTCTACCTGCTCTTCTCCATAATAATAATTTTAAAAATTAGGACAAAAATAAATTAAAAGACACAGCTTAATCTCACAATATTTTAACTCAGACAAGAACCTGATAATGGCAATGATGAAGTTAAGCTTCTGTCAGATGTGCCATGCTGATGCTAATCATCTAATTCTTTAATAAAAAAATCATTGTTAAAATCAGAAAATAATTGTGATCTCATTGCAACACATTTTACCATTTGTTTTCATGCTTCTTCAAGACCAAGATTTATGGCTAAAATGGTAAATGGATTATCTACTTCAAAAATGTGTTCTGACATTGAAGTAACACAGATAGTTGCAAATTAGGATGACTCTACTCATAACATTTTTTGCAGCCAAACATGTCCATGAGTACATAAGACGTGTAATATTGCCTGGACAATATTATAAAGCCCAACAAGCCAAAAGTTACAAAGTAATTGGCAATGAAGAAGACAATTTTAGAATCAGAAGAGAACTGCTTATTCTGTAATTAAATTATATATGTATACAGAAAGGGGTGTATTGGAGAGAGATGGGATGGAATGAGCTATGGTGGGAGAGATGGTATATCCCATGAGTTTGTAATTTGACAGACCAAAGATTGGTGCTTGGTACCTGGCTTCCGGCTTAGAGTCCAAGATACATGTTTGCCTTCAGTTCAGAAAAGTGATACTTGGACAATTGTTAGGAACAGAATTGCTGGCTCAATAGATCGGGGGTATGACATAATGTTACTTTCTTATGTTGGACTTTCAACAATAGGAAACAAGCAAATAAAATTCTAATGAAAAGCAGTCAGCCTTCCTATTCCTACTGAAGAAGCTTCACTCTCAGAACTACATTGGGGTTTTCCACCATTTTAATCATTACTAAAATTCTTGAAAATTCTGCATTTCCCTGAGGTTTCTTCCTACCTTTTGCTCCAGGGATTGTCTGTCAGTGGGCTATGGAGGAAGGATAGCAAAGAAGAATTAAACTGGGCCCCTGTGATTTACTTGGTTGAGTGTTGTCCCATGCACTGAAAGGTTGCAGGTTCAATTCCCTGTCCAGGCACATGCCCAGGTTGCAGGGTTCGGTCCCCACATACAGGAGGCAACCTATCCATGCTTCTTTCTCACATCGATGTTTCTCTCTCTTCCTCTCCCTTCCTTTCTCTATAAAATCAATAAAGATATTTTTTTTTTAAAAAAGAATTAAATGAAAGACTGACCTGTTCCTATGTCTCATGGACTATATAAACTTATTTTATTTCAGCCCAAATCTGATGAAAAGTTGATGTGATTCTGAGAGCCACAGTGGTGTGTTCCATGAAACAAAGGGAGAAAATATCCTAAAGTGGGAAGTCAGTAAATGCTGGAAACATGGCCTTAGGTATAGTATTAAAATGGAGCTTGCTTATTTGCAGCAGAGCAAACAAAATAAGTCTTTAGTCTGTTTTCAAATAGATGTCAGTACACAAGCAATGAAGACGAACAAGAAAGGAAGGCTGGAGTCTTTTGTTTAAAAAGGAAACATTCTGACTCAAAATAGTTAAAAACACCATATTTGATGCAGCTTCCAAGGCAAGCCACTTATCAACTTCTCTATGAATTAATATGGATATATTTCATATTAATATTGGATATTGACCTTTACTATAATGTGACCTTTATTCAAAATATCAAAGAAAAAACTTCTTTTCATTCCAGGGTTAAACCTTCAGTTCTCACAGGCTAAGGGAAGAGATTAAAGGAGGTAAAATTAAGGTGAAACTTGAGCCTATGAATTTTTAACCTAGAAAGGAAATAAATGCTCTAAAAGAAAAACTTGCTTTTCATTTGGGCAGGGGAGAGGGAGGCCTAATTTTTGTCTCCCCCTGGTCTCTAGAAATATTGACAAGAATTCATAATACTTAAAAAAGTTCTTCTGGACCTGGCCAGGTGGCTCAGTTGGTTGGAGCATCATCCCATACACCAAAAAGTTGTGGGTTCGACTCCTGCTCAGGGCACATACCTAAATTGCTGGTTCGATCCCCAGTCAGGGCATGTATGGGAAGCAACCTATCGATGTTTGTCTGCCACATTGATTTTTTTTCTCTCTCCTCCTCCCTCCCTTTTTTCCTTTCTCTCTAAAATCAATAATCATATCCTTGGGTATTTTCCAGTGGTCCCAAAGATATTCTTTCCCCATTCAACTACTACACAGTACTACTCAGTTCAACACTGTGTCTTTTGGTTTGTTTGGCTCTTGTTTTATTTTCTGACTGTTATCATATTGTCCTCTATAAGTGTGCATTTATTCTTGTCTTCCCATCTAGATTATGAGCAAAGGCAATATTTCCCCTTTTCTTTTATCCCTCATAGATCATAGCATGGTATTTGGTATACATAGACGTGCAATAAGTATGTGCTAATGAAGTGAAAACATACCATTGGTGCCACGTGATGCAACTTCATTAGATCCTGATCACCTCTCCTTCCCTTCCCTTCCCTTCCCTTCCCTTCCCTTCCCTTCCCTTCCCTTCCCTTCCCTTCCCTTCCCTTCCCTTCCCTTCCCTTCCCTCCCCTTCCCCCCCTCCCCTCCCCTTCCCTTCCCTTCCCTTTCCTTCCTTTCTTTTTCTTTCCCTTCCTTTTCTCTTTCCTTTCCTCTTAAGACACAGTTTTTTCCTTAAATGAGCTTGCAGTTTAATCGGAGAATTAAGGTTTACATGAGAAACTGTTAAGATTTAGTACCTTAATACACTGTAAAGGCAATAGGTATTATGAATTTAGAGACGGGAACATTACTGGGGTTAAAGGAGGTATCCTAGAAAAGAAGCTATTAAAAATGAGCTCTGAACAATAATATCTACTTTACTGTGTTCTTTCAAATACTTGGTAAACTAATGATTTGAAGGCTTAACACACTGTCTTAAACATAGCAAACAGTTGATGAATTGTATTCAGGATGACAAGAGAAAAGTGAAGAGAAGAAGGATTGGAGAGAAGAGGCTAGTAATTTTCAGGTAGTAAAAGCATCTGAGCAAACAGTAGGTTTTAGGATAAGCATGAAATCATGGAAAAAGTTAAGTTAAAATAGATGAATCATTCTGAAGTATCAGTGGAACAGAGAGGAGAGTCCATGTCAAGGTTGGGGAAAACTTTGAGTGTCAGGCTGACTCATTACAATGTGCTTTTCAATAGGCAGTGAGGAGCCATTGGCATTTGATGGATTTTTGTTGTAGTCTAATGGATCTTTAGGTCCTTTCATGAAGACAGGTAGACCATGACGTACATTTCCCCAACACAACCCAGTGCAAAGAAAGATTCAGGCAATCAAATGAAAAATTTTATGTAAAGTTATCTATTAAGTGGATTGACACGTTCTCTAAATCCTTCCTCTAACTCCTGACTTAAAATGGCTGAACCAAATGATCAAATGGTTACTTTGACATAGACACAGCAAACGTGGTTCCAAAGACGTATTTTAGTGAAGTTCAAGTAAAAAGATTATGAATTATGCTGAAATTATCATTGTATGGGATCCCATTCTCTCATATTGCATCACATCCTGAAATTTTTAAAATAATAATTAGCTATTAAATTGTCCTCAAACACTTAATGTCCTAAATATTTTGCAAAGCCTGCACATGCTTCCAAATGGTCTCTGCAGAATAAACACATCACTGAAAAGTGGAGGAATTAGCAAAAGGAGAAAAGCAAGAATTAGAAAAAAAGAGGAAGAGTAGTGATCCCAGTTTTAAATAATCCAAGAGGGCAGAAAAGTCACGCAATAAATTTCCATAACTGAGAATAACTGAGAAATTAAAATTTCATTAAGTAGAAACACAATGCAAAAAGCACATTGTAAAACCAGCACCTTAGGGCTCACAATGGAAAATAAAAAGTAGACTTCACAGAACTATAGAACTTAAGAAAAATCTTGAGATATCATTTTGTCCATTCCCATGATCTTCAAGCAGAACCTAACCTCAATAATTCTATACAAGAGAGAATCTATCCTGTTTGAAACCAAAAAGCAGCCCAGAGGTAATTTCATAAACTACACAGTAATATATTCTGATATTTTACAGTCTTCACTGCCAGTAAATTCTTTCTTAAACTTGCTCATGCTATAGTGTCATTTCCTGTGGCTCCACCCTCACTGCAGATGGGGAGCATCTGGTCCTAATGATTGCCCTTCAGGTCCTGAAAGATCATTACTAAGTCACCTCTTAGCCAGCTTTTCTATGGGCTGAACAATCTTAATTCCCTTTGGTTTTCTCTTCTTCAGCTTATTTTCCTGTTGTTTCTCATCACTGCTCTGGGATAGCTTTACAATAAAACAAACAATCTTGCTGTTTTTCATGCCAAATAATCACACAATTAAAGCCCTAACTTTAAAAAGAGCATATATCAGCCTAGGCTCTTAAGGCCAAAAATATTTTTTAAATTAGCCTCTTTTCCTTTTTGTGATAACAAATGGCAGTGGAAAATCTTACTTAACCTAAAAAACAGTATTTCTCTAAGGAGTTGAACTGTGCAGAAGAATTATTTCTGCTGTGGACAGAGATCAACCTTTTTTTTTCTGTCTTCATGGGTAAATTGTGTAGTTACATAAATGAAAAAATTACTCAGAGTGCCACTGCTATAGGAAGTTTTACCAACTTACATAGCTTCAGGCAAGGGTTATGTTCCTAAATTCTGAACCCATCACCTTTCCTAGTTCTCAATAACCCAAATAGAGCTAATGATAGAGGAAAAACTCCAGGCATTCAAATCATAAAGTAACACTTTCCCAAAACCTAAGGGACAGATTTTGTCAGAAGGTTGAGAAAGGCATAACCAATTGCAGAAATATTTGAGCCATAATCTATAGTAAGCCAACTCTGTACTGCAATTCAAACAAAATCTTTATGTATTGTTTATAAGGCAATATAATTTACCTGCATGATTATACATTATGCCATTTGTCTGCTCACTTAGATGCTGGGCTCATGGAGTATTGCAAGAATGTAGAAGTAAGTCCCATACTAAACTGGTTAATATTATAACTTGACTCCCATATGAGTTTCTTACCTTCATTCTGTTACATGGGCACAGGAAACCTCCTGAATCTGTAATATAGACCAGTTTCTGTGCAGATGTGCTGCTGTTTAGATAAGAGGTTAGCAAGGAATTCCATTTAGGGTAAAATGCTATCTTTCTCTAAGGGTAGTACAGTATCATTATTTCTATAAGGAGAAGATTTAGGGGAAATGTAACATTTTTAAAATAAATCACAGGCATTTTCCCCATTCCCCATCAGTGTGATTTAGTAGAAACTTAAAGAATAGGGGTCCCAATAACACTGGTCACAAAAACAAGCAAAGAAACAACAAAACCACAAAAGGAACTTGGGCATTACCCACTAATAGAATAATAGCAAGAACTCAAGCACACTTTGAGAGCATCATTGCCCTCTGTCACCATGAATGAGGGGCTCCTCCAAATGTCTGTAGGCCAGTGGCTCTCAACTAGGTGCAATTCCTCAACCTGGGATATTTGGCAATGTCTGGAGTAATTTAATTTTTTGATTGCCTCAGATGGGTAAGGTAGGGTTATGGGCATCCAGTGGATTGAGGCCAGGGATGTTGCTAAACATTTACAGAACACAAGATGGACCCCCGCAACAAAGAAGTATCCAGCCTAAAATATCATGAGTGCTGAGGTTAAGAATCCTGGCTTAGCCTAAAGAGTGGTCCCTGACTGACTCAGCTCTCTAGGGGGAGGACAGCTCTTGTTGCAGTCTGGACTCTATGTCCCAGTCTTCTTTACTCATTATGGTGCTTCTCTACTATGTGCTGAACTTTAGGCGCTGCTACATTTATTTTCCTTACATCCTGAAGGATGGGAAGACCTTTGAAGACTCAAGATTCCTTTCTTCACCTCCTTAGGAAGACAGTGCCAACTTTTACTCCTAAGGGGCACTTCCTGATGCCTGTTCTCCAATATCTACTTGTGTGGAAAATTCCAGAGGGAGCATATGCCCTTTCTCTTATGATATGATCAGAATGTGCCTTCTTGAGTTCACAGAGGACAAACCTGCTCTTCCCCACTTCTTGAACACTTCCATTTCTACCCCCACGCAGATTTTTCTACACTCTCAAGTTTGGCCCTATCTCATTGCAGCTTCTCACTACACTTGTATGCACTCAACTCAAGTATTTGTTGGGAAGTTACCTACATAGTGCTTTAAGCCTGACTATTATGTTTTCAAGTTTGTAATGACTATAATTTACTGAATAAAATACTGGAAGCAATATGAGTCATTCTGGTTAATTGAACACTTTGGTTAACTGAGAGTCATTAGAGATATCATGCCAGAATCACTGTTTTATCAAGGAGTCGGAAAGAAACCAAATGCACTAAACACTAAAACTATAGTGAACATCATTTAATCCTTACTTGACAATTTAAATTGCTCAGCTCATTAGGATCTTTTATGGCCTTAGGGTCATTATTAGAATCCACTCTCTTTTTATCTCATTTTGCTTAACTGATGCTAGGGAGAGGAACCAGGTCAAATAAGGAATTCTGGGAAAGAGAACTGGGCCCTGACTAAATATTATTAGCTGATTGAGGCAAGGGTTATAGAGGCTACCCCACTGTGGAAATCTGTTTCCTAAATATTGACAATTTTGTTTATCCAGAAACATAAAAAGCAAGGAAAGCAGAACTAAAAATTATGTGCTACCCTCAGCTGCATATTGGATCTCTCAGTTATATTTCCTATGATCATTTACCAGTAGTGAGAAAATGGTACTTTTGCAATTTAAAGGCTTCAACCCTAATAAATAACCTACTGAGTCTCTTCACCCACCGCTGTCACTAGATATATTGTATTCTGCTTTGCCTTCAGCCTAGGGCTCTAAGACCACAGTGGCATTTGGGGGTTGACTTCACAGGAATTCTCCACACACACACTTGATGACTAGGTTGCCTATGCCTTTTTCCAAAGGAAAGATCACAGTTTTGTTTTTTTGCCTTGGAAAACAGAATACACTAAAATAGTTCTGTGCCAAGTATATTAAACACCTAAGATCTTCTCCCTCAGTGTAGCAAATACTATAATGCCATAAAGATGCAGCCCTGAGGAAATCAGAATTTTCCCTCCTTCCTATTTTTTCTTCTTGCAGAGTACTTCACTGCTCTATAGATTTTGTGTACTATCACAGACCCAGTGAAGTCATTGATTATTAATTATTAATCTGATTATTAACTTGCATGTTAGAACTTAAATTTCACTTTCTTACTGTTCATTCCTTTCGGTCAATTTTTTTGTCTTCTCCCAGCCTAAAATAACCTGCACAAAGCAAGATAGACAAGATCCCAGCATTTTAAGCCATAGACAGAGTTTTCGGGAGCCCATACCCCAATATTAAACATTTTCTACTTCTCATCATTTCTACTAGAAAATAACAAAAAATATAATTTTGAGCACCAGAAAAATCCCTGATTTCTCTCTGCAAATTCTCTATATTTTTTCCTAATGAGAAAGTACTGCCGTTCATTTACGAAGATGCTGCATAAAATCTGCCATTAGTAGGAAAGTTATTTTCTCAGTAATACAAATAAGTGTTATCTAGTGATTACCATGTTATAGGAATTTTGTGTATGTTATCATTCTTCCCAACGACATTGCAAAGTAGTATTATGAGCTCCATTTTATAGATATGGTAACAGGGTCAGAGAACTTAACTGTAAAGTTTGTTCTTTTTCTTCCATTATGCCATGGCTATCTGAAGCATTGGGCTGCTCATCAGGTCTTTCTTGTGACCAAGCCATTCGTCAAGTGAGTTGACAAAGTTGTGGGATATGTTGGTTCAGATTCTCTGATATGCAGATGCCATGACAGGAATGGACATGCAAGAGCTTTATTAGGTTTAGGGGGAAACCAAGAGAAGTACAAAGGGGGCAGGGATAAAAAGAAGTTCACAAGAGCCAACAGACTGTGATGCAGTTCTGACCCTTGTGGAGAGAGTAGGAAGGAGGGTTAGTTAATAAATTTTAAATTGCAGAGCAATTCTAAGAAAGTTTAGCCAAAGGCAATGGGAAACCTTGAGCTAAAGTAATCCTTCAGAGGAATCCTGCATCTCCCAGGAGCAGGCCTGCCCTAGTGTCCTTGCCAAGCACAGGTATTGGTTATGGGCAGCCTGTGAAAAGTGTGGCTCCTAAGGCAGTGGCACATTCAGAGCACAGCAGCTGAAGCTATCTATCAATTATAGATCCCCACAGTAGGAGAAGTGAGAGACAGATTTTCATTACTGCCATGGGGATACAGGCTGGGCTAGATTCAGGGGTCTACTCGAGGCCTTTGATCTAACTAGAAAAGCCCATTTACCCATATTTTACTAACCAAACTCTTTTGAGGGTAGGGGTTTTGTCTTACTCGTTTTTATATCTTTCAAAACACCTGATTAGGCATAAAATAGGTACTCGGGGATTAATATGGACTGAACATGACTTGAACAGCAACAGTCTGACCTCTTGAAAAGTAACAAAAACTATTTGATGACAGTTTGCAAATACGGGATGATAATTTCTTTTAATGCCTTCTAAAATGACTAGCTGTACAAAAGCAAAGCTGATAAATACTGATAATTATAATTACAATCATTAATAATCAGGTCTATAATTATAGTCCTTTGCCCTTCCTAATCTAACCCCTTTTGACAGAATGAAAGCCTCAGGATTTGAACTATTGGACAAAGTCTCACAAAATCACTGATAAATCAATGCACACAAACCCAGACAGATGCACACATATGCACACATTCAACTCTCCACACACTGCTGTCATCTAATTTTAACTTCATATAATATGGTCATGCCTTCACTCTGGAGCGTAAAGCAACTCTGAATACACAGAATACATGCCTTCACCCCCAGGATCACCATTAAAGCAAGAGAGAGAGCTTAGGAAAGCTCCTGGGTACCCAGGATGGAATCATGTCCATGCCATGGACGGGATAGGGGAAGAAAACAGGAGTGAGAGTAGTAAGGCTTCTGAGAGATTTGAAGTAAGGAAGGGCAAGAGAGAGGAAAAAAAAGAGCAGAAAGGAAAATGAAAGCTGAACTTATGCTGGAGAGAGTAGCATATCTACAATAAAGATCTTGGGGTTGACAGGGCCTGCTTGAATATATTATTGTACCACAAGACAACATTGTCAGTATAAGCCAGATGGGTCATCATCCGAAAGTGTTACCACTGGGTGGGATCAAATCACCAGCACAAATAGCACCCTCTTGAGCAGTTTCAACCAAGATGCCAAGGGCTGGCTGGGCATGAAAGGTGGCAGATGGACAGCACTGTAAAGGAGTTTGCCCAGCTGCTGATACTGTGTAAAACTTCTTCCAGCTGTGAAACTTTTTCCGGGCCAGAGTAGGTAAAATTCTGGGACCATCAACTTGAGTCCAATTTTCTTGCAAAGAAGCAAAGAGCCAGGAGCATGACCCAGAGAGAGCGTGCATTTGAACTGTTTTCTATTATCCTGTGGTGGTGTTTCTGTCCCTGTCCCTGGTGCTTTACGTGAACCCAGTCCATCTCTGTAACATACTAAAAGGAACACACAGAAGCCCAAGTGTAGTCAACAACACTCTGCATCAAATCTTTATCCTCTTACTCTCCTACTTGCCCATTCAACCAGGTTTCCTAACTCTCACGCCCTAATGGTTCTATACTCTCACTGATAACTCTTGCCTTAGGCCTTCCTTGCTTTGAAAATCTATTTAGACTTATTTGTCTGGTTTATTTACCTCAGCTCTCTGGATACAATTTTCGACTTTCAACTTCGTACACACCATCAGCATCACAAACAGCTGCAGCTGTGGGCAGGAGACAGTCCTACCACCCACCTCAGTCACGGAGATCCCACACTAGTTATGCCAGCTTGTTTGGAATCCTTGCCAGGGTAGGAGATGGAAAACCTAGCATAGATAACTATGTATCCATTGAAAAAGCAGTTTTAAAAATCAAAGGGTGTATTTAGTTGCATGCTCAGGGTTCAAAGGCCCAAAGGAGAATTATCGGGGACAGAGCCTAGTCAGTCAAAATGATTAATTCTAAGGTGTGAAAGGGGATTTCATTTCATGCAGAATAGGTGATGGCATGCCCACAGAAGCAGTTGTGATACAGTGGAAATAAAACTAGCCTAGGTATCAGGAGACATGGTTTCTAGCCAAAATCAGCTCTGAATAGTACTGTAAGATTGGATCAGCCCTGTCCCCTCTCTGAGCTTTGTTTTTCTTATCTAATAAAGATAGTAACTAATTAAATGGCCTTCTGCAAGTCAATTAACATGACACACCATGTAAACACAATGAAGGAAAAAATCATATAGAAAAAGCATTTGACAAAGTCCAGCAACCATTTATGATAAAAAAAAAAAAAAAAAATCTCAGCAAAGAGGTAAAAGAAGGCACATACCTCAAAATAACAAAGGCCATATATGATAAACCCACAGCTAGCAGCATATTCAATGGGGAAAAACAAACAACATTTTCCTTAAGATCAGGAATAAGACAGGGGTGTTCACTCTCACAACTCTTACTAAACACAGTACTGGAAATCATAGCCACAGCAATCAAACAAGATGAAGAAATAAAAGGGAAAAGGAAGAAGTGAAACTGTCATTTTTTTCTAATACTGTGTTTAGAGAACCTTAGAGTCCACCAAAAAACTGCTAAGCTGATAAATAAATTCAGTAAAGTAACAGGATACAAAATAAATATTCAGAAACTGGTTCCATTTTTATACATCAATAACAAACTATCAGAAAATGAAACTAAGAAAACAATCCCACTTACAAGTACATCAAGAAAGTATTTATGAATTAATTTAACCAATAAGATAAAAGACCTTTACTCAAAAAAATTTAAGACACTGAAGAAAGAAATTGAAAAAGATACAAATAAATGGAAGGATATAATGTGTTCATTAATAGGAAGAATCATTGTGAAGATATCCATACTCCCCAAAGCAATCTATAGATTTAATGCAATTCCAATGAAAACAAGAATGGCCCGATAAAGCTGTCACATCCTCCATAATGCAATCAGAGTAATCTAAGATATATTTCTAATCATGTCACATGTTCGCACATCACCACTGGCTTTCAGTTGGTTATAGAATAAATTCCAAACTCCATTGTATAGCTTATAAGGCATGGTTTGGCATCTGTCTACCTCTGAAGTCTTGTGACTCATTACTTTCCTACATGTATCCTGTACTCTAACTTACATGAAATTACTTACCTTTTTGTATGCTTGCGATGCTAATCCCTGCCCATGTGCCTTTGAATATGCAAACCCATTTTGAGCTAGATAATTTCTCAACCTTTAGGACTTATCTCAGGCATCACCTCCTCAAGGAAGCCTCTATCTTTGCCTCCTCTGCTTGTCTCCCCAATAAGTGAAGTACACTCATGTTGTGTTCTCACAGAATCTTATGCTTAGCTCTGTTACAGTCTTTGTCATCATATTGAGATTTCTATTTATTTTTCTGGTCCGTACTAGACTGAGCTTCTCAAAGGCTGTATCTTATTCATCTCTGTATCCCCCTACTTAGCAGAGTGCCTGGCATAGAGAAAATGTTTGCTGAATGAATGAATGAATGAATGAATGAATAATGGGTCTCAAGGATTTATTTTAAAACAAATTGTTGGATCTCATATTCTAACCAGTGAAAAAGCTTACAAGTGCAAATTAAGGGTTTTGTGGGTAGACATATCAACTCAAGAAAATCTGTTTCCTAATGGCCTCACATCCTTATAGGCTGAGTAAATTGCAGAACCTGACATGCTAGTCTAGAGTGCTGCAATCTTAAGTATTTAAGCCCCAAGTCTAGCTAATCTGTGCTTAATTTTCACGAGTTCACCACCTATTTTCAATACTGTATTTACTCAGCCATCAATTTCATTTATAAAGAACTACCCAATCAGGACTCCCACAGCACTTACACTGGCATCGTTGCACCTGTCAATCAGTTCCAGCCATTAACAGATTACTTGGGAAGCATAAGAGTCTGGGTTTAAGGTGCGGGGGGGGGGGGGGGAACGACACAAATGGTCAAACCTGTTTTGTTGTCTTAATATTTTTACTAAAAAGGCTTGGTGTACTGTAACGACCAATCCTTACATTATTTGTTTTGAACTCTTGAAATGGTTTGTGGCCTTTAGGCAAATAGTTTGTTAGTCCACCCCACTGTTTTTGGTGACATCTGTACACAACAAATGTAAACACTATCAGCAGTTTAATCTCCAAACAAAAAAAATCTAGTGTACATGATCCACTTGTAACTGAGACTCAATGGGTGTAGATTTTTTATAATTCTTTTTTTTTTTAATCCTCACCCAAGGATATTTTTTTCCCATTGATTTTCAGAGAGAGTGGAAGGGAGAGGGAGAGAGAAACATTGATCTGAGAGAGACACATTGATTGGTTGCTTCCCGCAGGAGCCCAGGCCAGGGCTAGGGATTGAGCCTGCAACGGAGAATAGAACCAGGGACACTTCAGTCCACAGACCAACGCTCTAACTACTGAGCCAAACCAGTTAGGGAAAGATGTGGATATTTTGAGCCTGTTCCAGCATTATTTGTAGTTACAGTAGAAGAGAAAATAGGTTGCAATAGCAAGAGGATTTCTGTCCTGGCTGATATGCAGGGTGGGGGCTTCCTGGGTGAGGTGTCTTGCAGTAAGTCCATGACTAGTCCCTGCTGGTGCTAAGAATTCCTGAACACTTAGACCACTAAGTTTTCTGTGAATTCTTGGCCTTAATTCAAATCTCCAACAAAAATCTGAATGAATTTAGATATGAGTTAGATCAACAGTAACAACTACTAAAAGCTCTTCCCATATATTTGAAAAAACCATAACCAATGCATATAGTATTCAGCCAGATGTAAAACATGATAGATATGGATAGATAGACATGGTTGTGGCTTTTCACAGATTCTCTCTCTCTCTCTTTTTTTTTAGTTTCAGTTTTAGCAGATATAAATGATGGTAAAGGGCAGCATCCAAGTTTGACTTGACTTGACTGGCTGTAATGAGAAACCAATGACTCCACAGAGAACTATGAAAAATAGTATGCCATACGGTACATGTCACTTCTGTCAATAGGCTTCATGTCTTGGATTTTTAAACTCATGGCTTTTTTGTGTATGAGTTTATGGGGTTCTTTTTTTTTTTTTTCTTTTTCCTTTTTCTCTTTCTTTTTTCTTGTTTTGGGCAGAGGGAAAGGTTCAAAGAATAGATGACAATGAGACTGTGGGTAGAAAAACTGGAGTTGGGACTGGATGGTTATTCTACAATAAAGATGAGTGATAATCATTACTGGTGTGAAGGTAAAGTAAACTGTAAATTTAAAAATCTCATTTGGGGAGAAAAATTAATTAAATCTAGTTTTCTACAAGTGTTCACCTTATTTTTAAGCTCTCCTTTTCTTTAAGGTATTATCTTTAATTCTAAGTGCAGAGCTCCTCTACTTTCAGATATATGTCTTCTGTTACTCACCCTTTTAGAATATCTATGTTTATTATCTTTTTTATTTAAAAAATTGTTTATTTTATTTTTAATATATCTTTATTGTTGAAAGTATTACAGATGTCCCCCCCCCTTTTCCCCCATTGACCCCCTTCCACACCGCGGTCCCCTGCCCCAGGCCTTTACTGTATGCATATAAGTTCTTTGGTTAATCTCTTCCCACCCTCCTCCCTTCCATCTGAGATTTGTCAGTCTGTTCCATGCTTCCATGTCTCTGGATCTATTTTGTTTGTCAGTTTATTTTGTTCATCAGATTCTACATATAAGTGAGATCATGTGATACTTGCCTTTCTCTGTCTGCCTTATTTAGCTTAGCATAATATTCTCCAGGTCCCCCCATGTTGTCTCAGAGGGTAAGAGATTCTTCTTTGTTAGAGCTGCATAGTATTCCATTGGGTAAATGTCCCACAGCTTTTTATCCACTCATCTACTGCTGGGCATTTGGGCTGTTTCCAGATCTTAGCTACTGTAAATAGTGCTGTGTCTTCTTAATGTTGACTTTCTGAGTGCTGCACAAATATTCACATCTTCCTTGTGCTGGATTTCACAAGAGCAAGGATTTAACTTGACTATGTATGGAAAAATGCCCAATGGTGAGTTATGGTAGATTATTTCCCATGCAATTCAGTAAGTTCATAATGACTCTTATTTGAGGATTAAAAAGATTATAATCATGATATAAGTTCAATTTAAGACAAGTGTTTGAAAATTATAAATTGATATAACATGGGGATATCCAGAATAATTTTAAATTTGAAAGAATTGCTTACTTTTCTCCTGAACACAGATCTGACAAAATCCTTACTGGATACTAGTATATAATACTAAACTGGATACAACTTAATACTAACTGGGAAAACTTACAAGAAAAGCAAAAATAAATCTCCCCAACAGAACATGTTTCTACTTAGATTCCCTCTATGGCTAGATTGTTCTATGAGCTAATTCAGGTTTAGAAATGAAACACTAATTTTATCATTAATGTAATTTTCTTCTCTATTACTTGTCCACGAGGCATCATTTCTGAATGATTTTTGGATAAAGAGTAAGAGGAAAAAATAAGCCAGGTCAACATAAAAGCCTGAGCCAGATCAGGGAATTCCCATTGTGTGAATAAAAAAGCTCTGTTCTTTTCAGAAGAAAGTCTGCTTGGCACCATGCATGGTTCTCTGCCGACAGTGTATAAAGTCCCTCCTACCAAAACTGAAATATTTCATTCTTTAATAAGATTTAACTCAATTGCAATTCAATTTCCTCCAACAGTTTTAATTATTTAGAATTATATTGTGTTATTTTTCCTTTTCCCCTGAAAAGCCATATTTGAAGCCGTGGTACATTTCAAATGCATTTGTATTGATTATAGTTATGCTTCTTCTGTAACATTAAAGGGGCTTCTAAAGCAGAAAATCTTCCCAGGTACAAGAGAAAATTGTCAGTGTTGCAGCGCTAATGAATCTGTAGGTCACCTGAGGACCACAAAACAGAATCCTAGAATTTTCTGGGTGAAAATCTCCTTTGTACCCCTTCAGACTGGCAAAACATCCAGGATATATTGTTGTTTCTTTTCCTCTTCAAACTGTCTTTAGTAAGCATGCTTTTTTTAATTAAAAGATCCTTTGCTCAAATACCAAGAATAAAAACATCAAATAAACAATTAAAACAAAAACAGGAACCCTTCAAAAATCTTCAGGTGTACGAAGATCATAATGATGTCTTCCACTCCTGCTAAGTCCAGTATTTTATTTACCTAATGTTCTTCCTTATGTCTAACAACAGTCTCCTGCTTCAATTTATTGTTATCCCCTCTTGTTAAGAAAAGGAAAATAAGAGGCAAATTTAAAAGGCAAACTATTCAAGCTGAGTCTTTTCTATAGTATTTATGAGTCTTCAAATGAATAGATATAGGGGGCAATGCCACATAATTTAATACTAAGAATAGGCAATTGCCATTCAGTTTGTTCAAGAGGCTGGGCATGATGCCAAGAGAGAGGGATGCAATGACATGTGCCTGATCAGACTGAGGGAGTCATTTCAGAATTTCCTCTTTATAAAATTTAAATTTAGTTTTCAATTTCCTAGAGTGACCATTCCAGATGGGCCAAGTAGTTCAGATAAAACAGAAACTGACCTACAATCACTCTCTAGTTTCAAGGGAAGGAGAAATAGAGCTTGGTAGAGGCTATTTTTCATTTCCAAATGTCTGCACTGTGATGAGATATATCCACTTCCCTTTTCATGTGGGAAAGTGCAAGAATAAAGACTGAAAAGACCAGTGGTATACGTGTGGAGGGAAAGCTTTCTTCCCAATAGGGAGAAAGATCTAATAACAAGGTAACAATTTCTCCCTTCCTTCTTCCACCCTTCCCCACTTTCCCTTTCTGCTTTCTCATCCCAACCCTGGAAAATGGAAAACTACTCATTTAGATTGTAATTTGGAGCTTACAGAGCTCACCTTCTCCTACTCAATAGCCCAGAGGTTAGATTTAGAGCCATTTTGTATACCATTCCCCTTAAAGTTTCAGCTCAGTGACCTTGATGTCAGACTTTGAGGATGAAGCCAGAGTGGTGAGTTGCAGCTGTTGCCTGTAATATGACCCCCTAGGGGAATGCCTGGCCCTTTCTGCAGGTCCCTATAAAACAACAGTGCAAGGTCAAAACTCATCTCAAATATCACCTCCTTTGGGAAGCCTCCCTGCATGCTGCTCCCTGACTCCTTACCCAGTGTTCCAGTGATTCATGGTTTCTGCCTCTATCACAGCATTCATCATGCTACACTATACTGTGCTGACTCCTCTGCCTCCTCCACTAGGCTGTGAGACTTTGGGGATGTAAACTCTGTCTTTTTATCTCTGTAACTCTGATGCCTAGCATAGAGTCTGGCACATACAGACTTTCATTAAATGTTTTCTGTGTGAATGCCATGTTCACTCTAACATATTTTGTTTCTGAGGGTCTGTTGGGGGGTGGGGAGGTAAAAATTTCTTCTTTCCAACATTTATACAAAAATTCAACTATCACAGAGTTAACATATTATGTTATTATATAATACTTTGGCATCTCTAATTTATTCATTACTTTCAATTCCTAAGTGCTTTAGTATTTCACATTTTAATTATATTTATATGAATAAAGGTTTATATAATATATGCCAATAATAATCAATAAGTACTTTAGCTTAGCCAAGTAAGGTGTTAACTGAATCATAGAGAAGTCATATTTTGATAGGATCCGATAAAGAAAATGGGTTACTTAATAAAATTCTCCCTTTGTTCTGAATTAAACCTTTCCCATTGTCCTCTTAATCTTACCCTTCCTTTCTCTTCCACATTCCTGTTCCATAAATTATGCCCTCTCTTTCTCTCTCCACTGGCTTCCCCCGTCATTAAAGAAACTTCCCTTGACTATTCTATCCCCTCAAGATTCCCTCCTCCACTGTTTATCTTCCATTGCCAACCCTTCTAAACTTGAAACAGAATAAGTTGATACCTATACCCTCCACTTTTACCACCCACTTGTTCCGCAATCATTCTCACATCTGTCTTCTCCTTTCCAATTAGTCTTTGCTATTTGACTCCTACCCTTATTACTCTGCCGAAACCTCTCTCTCAAAGGTGACCATAAATTCAATGGCAGTAGATTGCGGAGATTAAGAACATGAGCTTCAGAGCTAAACACATTTAGGTTTAAGTCCAGCTTCCTAACTAGCAATGAGGCCTTGATCAAGTTTCTTAATCTTCCTAAACTTTAGTTTCTTTACCTTTAAAATTGGAGAAAATCGTGGTTTCTACCTTCAAGCAGTTTTGAGGATTAAATGGGACAAATCCAGTATAGTGCTTAGCACAGTATCTGGAGCATACAAAGTGACTAACAAGTGGTAGCAATTTAGCCTACTATACGTCCTGATTCTCTCAATTTCTATAGCATTTGACACTGGGAACTAAATACCTTCTTTTGGTACCGTCTGACCTTCCATGGCATCTACCATACTGAACACTTCTGGTTTTTCTCTTACAAGTCTAACTGCTTTGTTTCCATCCAAAATGCTGGTGGCTCTTCTTCCTCCTGCCCCATCAGTGTAATTGTGAATTGTGTTCTAAGATTCTGTTCGTGACCTTTTTATTTTATTTTTTTACTTTCTCATACTCTCTCTCAACGAAGATGAAAAGATGGGCCTTCAATTTGGGAGTGAGGTTATTTTAAATCCACAACCACACTCATCAACTTTTCTTCTAAACTTGTTTTTCTCCAGACTTGGCTTTTGCTGTCACTAGTACCACAGATTTGGCTTTGCTTCAGATAAATTGTACCATTTGCAACCCTCTAAACATGCCACACATACTTATCAACAAGTTTTGCTTGTATTGGTTTAAAATCAAACCCATTCTTCAAAAACCATCTTAAATATTACCTCTTTTGTGAAATGTTTCCTATCAACGTAAGTTCTAGAATAATAATTCTAGGTCTAATACTTTCTAGCTGCATGACCACGTGAAAGTATATCTCTCAGCTTTAATTTCTTCATTCAAACCACAAGGAGAATCATTGTCCCTAACTGATCAAGTAGGCATGAAGATTAAATTAAGTGGGAAAAAATTCTTATAAAAGTGCTTTGTGAGGGAGGCTTTTGGGGGCTGAGGGAAAAGAAAAAAAAGTGCTTTGCACAGAATCTTAAGTATAATTACCTCAATAGATGTCAGTAGTTATTGTTACTACCACTGCTGTTAATGCTCCTGCCACTACTGATATTACAGTATCTTTATTTGGAACTCCAGAGCAATTGAGTTTTGTCTCTTTTATTGAACTTTTCTAATTCTAATTTTTGTTAGGACTATTTATGTACATGGTTGACATCTGTTGTTAACCCTCTCCAACTATTAGAATATGAGCACAAGAACCACATATTTGTTGTATTACTGTGTGGGGTCTCAATATGTTTTTGTTGAATTTAAGTAAATGAAATAATCCTACTTACTGCTGGTCCCTTTTGGCATTTTTATTTGTTCCCTCATCTTTTGTTCAGCTTTAAAAGAAGCAGTAGTGATTAGTGTAAGAATGTTAGAAATTTCTTTGTAATATTTTTCTTCTATCTTTGAATAGATTCTGGCTTTCCTTTGCTTGTTCTCTCAAAGCTAACTGTTTACTTAGGAACTGTGTTGACTGGGGGTAAATGGGTAGGGGCTTAACCTTGGAGTTAATGGGAGAAATTGCAGGTCTGATTATAAGGAGAAAAAATCTTACCTTTCCTTTATGTACTTCTTTCAAACACTATCATTTATGCTCTCTTTTTGAATTAGGAAAGTCAGTCAATATTACTCATTGATTTATTTTGGTATAGACACCCTTAGGCACTGAAAAGCATATAAGAGAAGTAGAAGACACGCTGTCAGTCCAAAAAGAGCTCAGTTTAGCTCTGTAGTCTTTTTCCTGAGCTGTCACACAGAACCCTAAATGATGAAGGAAAGAGTGAAAACTGCTCTCATTGGGAGCATTATGAAGAGTGAAATCTAGGCAAAACTGTGAAATGAAGGTGTTCGTCATATGTACATGTACTTTTTCTCTGGTCCTTTAAAGTAATCCTTTTTGTGGCCCTCTTCAGGTTCTGGGGACCAAATATTTTCTTCCTAGAATTCAAATTCAACACCAAGTATTTATCTCTCATTCACATTCAGGTATAAATTGCTGAAAACAACTTAGGGACTTTCAGTGGGCATATGTGTATACCATATTTTAAACAGAAATCAAAACTTGAAGTCTTCTTTTTAAAAACAACAACAACACATCTTTATTGATTTCAGGGAGAGGAAAGGAGAGGGAGAGAGAGAGATAGAAAAATCAATGATAAGAGAGTCATTGATTGGCTGCCTAGCCCTCAACCCAGGCATGTGCCCGACAGGGAATCGAACCCCGATCGCCTGGATCCTAGGTCGATGCTCAACCGCTGAACCACGCCTTGCTGGGCAAAACTTGAAGTCTTAAAGATATCACCCCTAATGGTTATATTTTAAACATTAGTCAATAGGTAGAAGTGGTGGTAGGAACTCAGGGGATAGGGAAGCTTTCCTAGGGCTTTGAGACCATATCACATAGGTCATCTGTTCTGCCTACATATAATGTCCCACCCTAGGAAACTTACTGTCAAATTAGTATAAGGCTCAAAAAAAACATTAGTTTTTCCATTTTATTTTGAAATTTCAAGACTCAAAGTAAGCTTTTGTTTCTGTGTTCATATTCTCTGAAGATCAATAAACAAAAGAGAAATTAGTATGCGCTCAGATAAGCTCAACTAATATTTACCAGAGGTCAGGTTGGGTTTATCATGTTTCCCTGGGGAAAAATAAAGCAAACAATAATTATCAAAAATATCCTAAATAAAGATTTATTAATTTATGAATGTGTTCATTCCCTTTGAGGTTCATAACAGGCCGCATAAAGACCTAGCTGACTTAGTTCTTGGTTGCCCCCTTTATCTACAAGGTCTCTTGGCCCAAATGCCTATATAACAGTTAAAAAAATGTTTAGCAAGTAATGAAATCATAAAAATGGTAGTAGAGAAGCAGCATGTTGAGGATTAATCCACTTGATCCGCCTTACATGCTTGGCCTATAGCCAGTATTTCTCTTTTCTCTCTGAGAGGTGACAGAAATTTCCCTGACTGGGAAGTAAATTAAATGAACAAATGTGTCGATGGTGCACCTTCATACTTGAGTACTAAGAGGAAATTCTGTGTCAAATTCCTTTCCTCAAGGCCTCAAGGAAGAAAAATTTGGTGTAATACTTGCACAACCAAGCGTGGCTGAAACTCCCCTCAGTAAGAACTGGCATTAGTGATTATATCTGTCTGGGACTATGGCTTTCCCAAATGAGAAAGTTAACTATCTTGATTTGTTATATTTGGAATCAGTTCCTCGATAATGACAATTTTTACTCAAGTTAGATCACGTGGCCTCAGTGAAGGCACATTATAATGGAAGGCTGAGAGCTCATAGCCTAATAGAACTCAAGTATTAAAACTTCTGTTCTATGGAGCAGAAATAAAACTGAGCTAACATCTTGCTTATGATTTGGAATCATTTCCTAAACGTGAGATGCCTATATGAGGGCAAAACAGAAGAATGATTGTTGCCAAGAACTGTTATGGAGAAATTTCTCCAACTACTTTGTCTACTGCCTTGAATAAAATAATGACAGCTTTGACTTTCCTCTTGAGGATTTTAACAAGCCTTATTCAATACTGGGAGAATAGGAATACTAAAAATCTATGGTCTCTCAAGCGGGTCAAATTTTGAGTCCTCATTGTCAATGTCAAAGGCTGTCAGCTGTTGAAAGCAAATTATCTTATTCCCAGAAACAAATGGAAGCCTAGAGGAATGAGTCATCCATTACATTTAACTAAAAAGGATTTATTGACCATTTGCTCAGCATCCAGTCTTAGATGTGATGGAGAATGCAAAAGAACATGGCAGGGCCTTTAATCTAAGAAAGTTTATGAAGACCACACCTGAACATCCTGAAGGTCAGGGGCCAGTGACTTTTTTAGTTCTGTGTGGCTGTCAGCAGAGTTAAGCCACAGTGAGTTCAGAACAGGCTTAAGGCACAGGCAGAAAAGGAAAAAAAAGGGGGGGGGATAATAGAGGACCTGGGAGACTATAAGACAAAGGAAAGGTTGTTGTGAGACTGAAAAAAATAAGGTACTAAAATGGGGGTGGCATGAGAGAGCATTAGTTAAGAAGATGGAAGACCACCTTTGGGAACTAAACTTTAGGCTGCCTCCCAGCTTTAATTTTATCCACAATAACTTTAAAAGTGCTGACTCCTTTAGTCAAAAGCCAGGATCTACAGGCGGATTAGCTGTGGTTTTGTGCTGAAGGCACTCAAAGGAAGGGCAAAGGACAGGGGACCTTGGACAAGCTTGAATGCCTTCATATGCTCATCACAATGTCAAGGCCTCGGAAGTTCCTTTCTGCCCTGAGTGAATCTTGTATTCTCTTTACATGAGATAGTGCCAGATCATCTTGCTTCTTATAGGGAGGCTAAATTTTTAGTCAATAAGTGACTGAGCTACTATATTGCCCCCTAGAGAAGCAGGTCTGGGTTTGTTTATTCATTCCTGAAATTGGATTCCGGATGCTGGAGGAAGGAGGGGTTGTTTTCTAATGAAATTGGAGACTGTGTCAGGGAAGGATGCCTTTACTATCCCTCTCCATTTGCTGTGAAGAAGGACCAGATGGGATGATGGATATTTGGGATGTTTATGCCTGTTGAATATGCCCAATCTGAATTCTCGGCAATTAGTGCTGTTCAACTCTAACTCTGGCTGGACTATACATTTCACCAGATGCAGCAAAAGCACTGACTAAATCTGTCTTTGCCTCTCTGACACCTCCTATTTTCCTGAACACTTGCCCTCAGATACAAATGTGTTCTAGTTAAAAAGATTCTGTGGACACCTTTTCCCCTCGTACCACAATTAGTTTTTTGTACAAAAGGCTATGTAAGTTCTATGGGCTGCTTTTCTGGAGATACACATTTCCTTTAAAGAATTCTTACCCCATACCTGGATCAGATCCCTACATGAAATCCTCCTCAGTCTCCATTCTTTAATTCCAGATGATATAGGCAAAAGAGTCTCATGTTATATAATCAAAGAATCTCAGTGAGAGGGAACTAGAGACCATCAGTTATGCTCATCACTTAAGAGGTAAAAAATCAAGATTCAAAGAGGAAATGGTATTTCCCCACATGGCACAGCAATCTATGGTAGAGCTGGAACCTTTGGCTTGGACAGGAGTTAACAAATAGTATCATAAGAAATTTCTTAACTTAATTGCTCTGTTTTCCTTTCTTAGATGATTTATTTTTCTAATATTTCACTTATCAATTTATTGACACTTAATTCACTTAATGCTTACTTTCCAGACACTATTTTTTTTCCTGAAACCCAAATGAATAATCAATTTTCCACCTTGGTTAAAACCTTTAAAGGCAGTAGCTAAATCTTATACAATGTTTTGTTCTCCATAAAGCCTTTCACATTCTTGCAACATAAATTGTTTGATAAATATATGGGGAAACTGCACAATTTAGTTAAAAGAGCTCTGAATTTGAAGCCAGACAGACTTAGTTTTTACCTTACCACTGATGTTTAGCAGCTACAAGATGTTGACTAAGCTATATAGGAGCCTCATTTCTGTTTCTATAAAATGGAACTAATAATGGTATATATTGCATGGGGTAGTGATAACTGAGATAATTCATATAGAGTGTCTGGTAGAGTTCCTGCACTAGTAAGTACCCAATAAATGGTGGCCATTCATATTACTTAGTGAGGGTGTGAGTGAATATTTGAAAGTGAGAGGGGTCTACTCTCAAGAGGACAATCACAGGAAAGAGTTAAACACAGGGTCAAGAGAGGAAATTGATTAACTTCACAGCACCCTCTTGAGTTAGAGTTTGATGTGCTTTTTTGCTTTACTGTTGGCTTAAAGTCAATCCCTAGAATATCCTGAAATTGTGAGAGCTGAAGTAACTTTAGCCATCACTTTGTTCAAACCCTGCATTTTATAGAGTTGTAAAATGAGGCTAAAAGATAAACTGAATTCACCTTGGTCACAAACCTAGGTGAGGTAGGACCATACTTTGAGTTTTTAAGCGGTTTTTATTTTTTCTTCCCCAGTACATTTTCTCTATAACGCCTGCTTCCATAAGGCACATCCCATTTCAGACATTAGCACAAACACACACATCACATTTTGGATGAGCCATGCCTCTGCTCCTCTTCTTTAGTGTGAATAATCAAATGGATGATAACATAATTTGGGGTAAATTTGCAAGATTTAATTCCGAAACGGTTGTGTATATGATGCATGTGTCTGTATCAGGTCTCCCTGCATGTACTCTCAGTGAATGAGATATAGAGAAAAGAAAAAGAAAACCTGCCAAACGAGACTGAAAGCAACTTTACCAAGTCAAAAGCAAACTTCTGCGGCAAGCTATCGTTTATGGTGTAGGAGAGAGGAGCAACTTGGTGCATTCTCTTCATGGGGAAAGGGAATCTAGAGAGGAAAGTGAATGGGGAAATGTGGTTCTTTAGCTCCTAACTTTCACTATGAAGTGGCTAATTTCATCTTCTGTTTCCTTACCATAACACTGCAACTGTCATATGAACAAGTAGTGTCACTTCAAAGGGACAAAGTGGGGGTAAACTCAGTAGCATGCTGAAGGAATCCTAAAACAAGGCTCAAGAAATGTTTCTGTAAGTTGGCCAGTTCAGTATCAAGAATACCTGGCAGCAAGGGGCCTATGGCTTTTAGCCCATTGGTTAGTCTTGCCAAGACCTAGGCCATTTCCCCCAACATAGTTGGAGGAAAAATAATATTTGAATGGAAAACTATGCATTGTTTAGATCATACCCTTCCACTATATATGGTTCTAGTCTTTCACTGTTTGAGAAATTTTATATCTCTGTAAACTGTAGAAAACTGATGGCAGTGCAAAATGATTCTTGTCCATAGACATGTAAATTCTATCCAGTGGGTGTCCAATGGTCTCCCCATACACAGACTTTGAAAGAGGCTAGTGTGCCTCTATTTGCACATCCATTTTAGCATCCCTGATCTATATGTCCTTATTTTTTCTTGAATTCTCCATCAAATTGGCTGTGTAACACCTCACCAGTTTCATCAATGAGTTAAAGGAAGTATTTAGCATTTGTTCATTTTTATATCTGTATAGGAATCATGACTTTACTTTTTTTGTAAAGTTATCTTTTAATAACAGCCATAAAGATATAAAAGTTCCCTGCTCCTTGAGTATCTAGACAACATATGCAGTGGATAGTCAATTTTAAAATTTAGGGAGGTTTTGGCTAATAATTCAGACCCTTCAAATGTAGTTATTGGCAAGTCGTGATTTCCTCATATCTGGTGGACTAATCTATTTGTTGAGCTAGAGTAAGCAAGCTGGCTCTTTTCATTTTTGAAATGGGCAGCAAGACCACTGCACCATGGCATCAAAGCAGCTCCCCCAGGACAGCCTGCAAGCCTATTTGCAGGAGCAAAAGGAACAGTCAGCACCAGGAAAATACTCCTCCTACCCTCGCCCCCTCCCTTCATCCCCATACACACAAGCTCCAGCAAAATAAGGAATTCTGACACAGTCCTGCCTGAACAGGGAAAGTAAACTTTTACAGACATTCTGTAGTCAATGATTTCAGCAATCTTGGTGCCATTCCTGAACCTGCCATATGTAGAATGGCCGAGGAGAGCTGACTTTGTAAAGCCAACTAGCTTCTTTAATTACAGAATGGGACTCTGGGACGCGGGTTCAGCACACACCTTTGGGGCTATTCACACCTAAGCCAGCAAATGATGTGGCAAAACTGTTGTCGTTTTTAAATCAGGGCTCAGGGATAGCTCTGATTTTAAATGGTAATCAGCACAACTTCATGTCATTGAGAGAACAACTTTCTGACTTTCTAAGGGTTTGAAGTAACAAAATTAATTCTTAAGGAATGAAAAGAGAAATTCAGATTGAAGGTCAATGGGATGTGGTAGGGGAAAGGGGCAGTAGGGTAAGGGTTGACCAGGTCAGGCAGGGAAAACATTTTAGTATCCATGGGTCAAATGTCCATTCCTAGACTTGCATCCATATTTTCTGCCTTAAAGTAGCATTGCCTGAGAGAACAACACTGCAGTGGGATTCAGAAACTATAGATTATCTCCTCTCTGCCAACGGTTACTGTGCAATATTAGGCTATTTTTGACTTTTTAATCGTAAACTAGAGTTACAAATGTAAAATGGATAACGCTTGTTCTTAATTGGAAAAAAGTAATAATCTTAAAAGGAGGATGTTCGTTAGAAGATGATGTTTAAATGTAAGCTATTATAGACAACATGACAAGTTTTTTTCTTTTTTAATTTAAATAAAGCAATAAATGCCGGTCTGATCAAAAGTACAGTCTTAATTTAGAAAATCAAGATGTTCTAATGTTCTAAAAGGCCATGTCAACTCTTACTACATAAAGAAAGCCTTTTAAAGTACAGGACAGGATTGAGCTTCAATTCCGTTCCATTAAAAATAATGCTAGATAAATATAAAGACAGTTTCTAAGATGAATTAAAAAGCTATTTCCCTCTCATTATTACTTAATGTTCTCTTGTTACTAGTCCTGCAGAGTCCTGGACCAAACCTGAAAGTTACTGAATGGGAAATGCTGATGAGCGGGGGAGCAGGAGTCTGCATTCTATACAATTTCTCCAAGTATTTCTGATCCACACTGAACTTTGAGAACTGCTAGGCTTAGAAGACATGAGTGATTTCAAGGACAGGTAGAAAAGAATATCTCAATGAATTTAAAATGATTAGCGTGGAGAACTTTTCAATTTGTTGTTTTTATTTCAAAATCTAATAAAACTTTTCACCTCTTAAGCACAGCTGCCATTGTCCATGTTTATAATTAAAACCTTCCCCCCAGATCGAGGAGTCTTAAGTTTCCATTCATCATACTTAGAAGTAGGGGGTAGCCTGAAAACCACCATCTCATTTACTTTCCTCTTTTCTCTATTGTTCTTGGCTGGAGAGGGAGTTCTGGGTATGTCAGCACAAGTTCCACCTGGGACCACTCTGAACTCAGATAATAGATTTAATGAGCTCTAAATGGGCTGTTGACCTTCTTCCAACTCATTAATGCCTTTCAGCATCTCTTCTCATTTCTCCCTGTCAGCTTCTTTCCCCCAAATACACCTTCTTGTGGCATTTCACTGACAAAAGGATGTGTGGGCACCTAATAATTCAAAACACTCTTTATTAAGGCTCATCTGACAAAGAAACAAGTTTTAAAATCATTTCATTGCATCTCTGCTTTTTCTCTTTCTCTCTTTTTTTTGTCAGGTTGCTCCTATTCTCAAACATATATGGCTCTGTGAGTCTGTAAATCTGCCTATTATCTTTACTAATACATGCTTAACCGACCTGTCTTTGGACCAGCTAAGAATATTCCAGCTAAAGATTTTAAAAGAATTTAAATAGAGCATTCCTAAAGCACTGAGCTATAAATTAAGATTAACAAGCATTGGGAAAGATTCTGATACACTGAACTTATTTTTCTCTATGAGTTATTATTCAGTGGAGAATATTTGAATGGCTCTCTAAACATCTGTAGGTAGTTTCTAGAAGTCTGAACTGATCTGTGTACCTGAAAGAACAATGCCTCCTGCTTTTTTGTTTTTAACTATTCCATCTCACCCTGAGCTCTTTCTCTGAATGTACTCAAAGGTAGCTCCACAGTGAATAGTATATTGTTCTCTAATTGCCATCTTGGGGGACTTTTCCCTCTCAACTGTCCAAAATTTAGGCACTTGAGTGGGGGGACCAAATAAACCACTTCTCCTCTATCCCCCAAAACCCCTAGCACAGAGTGGACAGTCAGGAAATACTTGTCAATTGATCTGAGGAAAATACACTCCAAGTTATAATGCAACTTTTTAGTTGCTGTGAAGCAAGTCTGGAGATATCAGCATATCTAACTGAAGTCGGACCCAAGGCAGAATTCATTGCTCCTTCCTCCTTGCTCCCAGAGAATGCATTTAACATTTGTTTGATCCTATCTTGTAACGTAGTTTCACACAGATCTGCCATACCCATTTGACCATGAACTCCTTGGGGGTATAAATCATGTATATTAATGTTTAATATCTCTAGGATCTAGCACAGTCTGGCACAAAGGAAAAAAATGAATGAGTATTTTATGATACTTATGTATGTATGCATGCGTTCTATATGATTAAGACTCTTCAACACTATTTTCACTGAAAGCTGAGGATGCAAATAGTTTAATAAAGCTAATAAATGTGAATAATGGTGGATAAAGATGAAAGCTCTGGACCCAGATTGTATGGGTTCAAATCTTTACTGTCTCATAATTAGTTATGTGACCTCAGACAAGTGTTTATGGTCTCAACATTCTCATGTAAAAAATGGAGAAATACTAATAATAGCTATATCATAGATTTGTCATTAAAATTAAATGAATTAACACGTGTAATACAGGTAGAACAATGCTTAACCAATAATATTATATAAGAATTACCTGTTAATTTAATTCTCACAAAATCTCTTGTGGTAGCAATCATTTTCCCTATTTTGAGGTTTACATAGTAGGGAGGCAGCATCTGAGCCCAGGTCTACACAGTTGTAAAGGAAAGGGTAGAGGTCTTAAGATGACCTCACATTAACAAGCAGATGTGGAATCTATGGATTCTAAAACTTGAGAACAGTTTAACGGGGGTGGGGGCTGTCACAGTTGGTTGGGCAATGGTGGCTCTACTAAAAATGTTAATGTCTGTCATGTAGGAAAGGATTAGGTTTATTCGATATTAGTCAAGGAAGTAAAAGCAGCAGTGATGGTAAGAGTTATAACCCATGCACAAAGTGACTTTTCTAAAAGTGAGCACTCTTAAACAATGGAAAAGTCTGCTTTTTTAGGATGTATGTTACTTGTTACTGAATACATTCAGAGAATGACCAAGTGGCCACCTGTCATAGGTGTTACAGAAAGGAGAATTTCATTGGGAGAGAAGCTGAAAGAGATCAACGCAAAAAGGCTATGTCCTTTCAGATTCTATAACTGGAATATAATAACAGAAATATAACAACACATCTGATTACCTCAGAACCAAAATTTCAGAAGAGAGAAAAATTCCTGTTGAGAAACGTGCTCCTGCTGTTCTAGCTGGTATCTGACAGCTGCTGTGTATTTAGCTGTGCATTTGTTCACAGGACATGATGCTTAGCTAAACTGGTATTTTAAAAATCCTAGGCAGTCTTTATGCTTCTATCATTATCATTATTATTTAATTATTATTAATTACCTTTAATTCAGCTCATAAAACTGAAAGTATTTACTGTGTAATAATTATTAAATATGGATGAATACATATTTAAAATGTATATAAGTTATGGTCAGTTAATATTTGACAAAGGAGGCAAGAACATACAATGGAGTAAAGACACTCTCTTCAATAAATAATGTTGGAAAATTGGACAGGTACATAAAAAAAAAACAAAAAACTAGACCACCAACTTACACCATACAGAAAAATAAACTCAAAATGGATAAAAGACTTAAAAGTAAGATCTGAAACCATAAAAATCCTAGAAGAAAACGTAGGCAGCAAAATCTCAGACATCTCTCATAGCAATATGTTTGCCAATTTCTTCTCCTAGGGCAAGAGAAACAAAGGAAAAAATAAACAAATGGGACTACATCAAACTAAAAAGTTTCTGCACAGCAAAAGAAACCATCAACAAAACGAAAAGGGAGCCCACTGTAGGGGAGAACACATTTGCCAATGACACATCTGATAAAGGGTTAATATCTAAACTATATAAAGAACTCATACAACTTCACAAGAGGAAGAAAAACAATCCAATTAAAAAAATGGGCAAAGGACCTAAATAGACACTTTTCCAAAGAGGACATAGAGATGGCCAAGAGACACAGGAAAAAATGCTCAAAGTCACTAATCATCAGAGAGATGCAAATTAAAACCACAGTGAGGTATCACTTCACACCTGTCAGAATGGCTCCATCAACAAATCAACAAATGACAAGTGCTGGCGAGGGTGTGGGGAAAGGGGAGCCCTGGTGCACTGCTGGTGGGAATGCAGACTGGGGCAGCCACTATGGAAAACAGTGTGGAGGTTCCTCAAAAAATTAAAAATTGAATTGCCATTCGACCCAGTGATCCCACTTCTAGGAATATATCCTAAGAAACCTGAAACAAAAATCAGAAAGAACTTATGCACCCCTATGTTCATAGCAGCCCAATTTACAATAGCTAAGATACGAAAACAGCCCTAGTGCCCATCAGTGGATGAGTGAATAAAAAAGCTGTGGGACATTTACACCATGGAATACTATGCAGCCGTAAAGAAGAAGGATCTCTTATCCTTTCGCACAGCATGGAGGGAACTGGAGAGTATTATGCTAAGTGAAATAAGCCAGTCTGAGAAAGACAAATATCACATGATCTCATTCATATGTAGAATGCAATAAACAAAATAAACTGATGAACAAACTAGATTCAGAGACAAAGCAGCATGGAACAGACTGAGGGATCTCAGAGGGAAGGTGGGGGGAGTGGGCGGGGAGAGATTAATAAGAGAACTTATATGTTTATATGCATAACCCATGGACATAGACATTGGTATGGAGAAGGCCTGGGGGTGGGGTGGATGCGAGGGGAAGGGGATCAATTGGGGAAAAAGGGGGACATCTATAATACTTTCAGCAATAAAGATTTTAAAAATAATAAAATAAAATGTATATAAGCTCCTAAATGAATGTGTAAAACTATTTGATTATCAAGCCATTATTAAATTTGGTATAATCATGATATGATTAAAAAGGTAGAGGACTTTGAATGAATCAAATAAAATCTTCCAATCTGAAGCACCCTCAAAGATTAGATATATTTATGACATGTTTAAAATCCTTTTCCTTGGAAGCTAAAAAACACACACATCCAAAACAAAATAGTGACAGGAGAATAGAAACCACAGGTATACCATTACGTTGAGGGATTTTGGACCCAATCAAATAAGCCTCCCTGTATTTAAGACTTCTCTTGATCTTTCCAAAATGGCTCAGAGAATAATCTTGAAGCCCATTAAGTGTTTGCAAACACTGCCCTCACAAGTCAAGGCCATGGGTTCAATCCCATGTTGGAGAGTGATGCTCATTCCGTTTCATGGCTCCAAACAATTTACATTAAGAAGCAAAATCAGGTTAATATTTGTACCATTGTTTGTTTTTAAATGATAGCTTTAGAATATGCTGGAACAGATACTTTCCAAATACAGGTATCTTGTTGATTTTTAATAATCGCCTTCAGCTTATTTCTAATATAATTTATTTTTTTAAATACTTATCATTTTTAATGCTACATGTCCAGCTGGCTTGGCATTTGGGGATAGTTACGTTCCCTTTGGGAGAAAATTTTTTCCCTTCTATTTACCTAAATCACAGGAGATGAAAGGCAATATAACATAGTGGTTAAGATTATGAGCTCTGAAAGCAGACAAAGCATATATTTGAAACCCCACTCTACCATTTACTAACTGTAAGATTTTGGCCATGTTACTTACATCTCTAAGTCTAGGTTTCATCATCAGTAAAGTGAAGCTAACAAATGAGTTTTATGAGAATGAGATAAGACATGTAAAGTGTTTTAGCACTGGACCTGGACACACCAGGCACTCCATTAATGGCTGTTACTGTTGTGATTACAAGGCACTGCATGTGGAAGCTACAGGGCCATGAGGCCTCCTCCATCATTCACTAACTATCATCTGGCCCAAGTTGCTACACTTCTCTCAACACTTCGCTTTGCTCTTTTGTAACATCAGGATGATAATAGTGCTCACCTAGATATGTTGTAAAGATTAAATAATATGATAAATATAAATCACTTTGCACATAGGAGGAGCTCTGTAATTATTAGCTTAAAGAATAAAACGACAAAACCAAAAATCTCTTCATTTTAATGCGGCCTCTTTCTGAACAGTCTGGTTACTGAATTTAAGTCATATGGTTGATTTAAGTGTTGTCTTTCTACAACAATATTAACTGTGAGATCAACAAACACTTTTCTCCATACCTAAGTGATACAGAGACCTCGGTTCCCATGTCCTAGGGAGGTAATCTCATTTAGTTCCATGCCCTTACGTAGATGACCCCTAAATCTGTATTTCCAGTCCTGATTCTCTGAATTCCAAATTCATGTACAGTATTTGCCTATCTCTTTTACATCTCCACCTGGAAGTCTGCTAGGTATCTCAAAATTAATATGACTTTAAAAACCAACCTTCATCACATACCTAGCCAAAAATCTACGACATATCCTTCACTCCATTCTTCCTCTCACACCTGAGTCTTTTTTAATCTACATCCAAAGTGTATCCTCAATATACCTATCTGCAACTCTTGGCCAAGCTTTCATCATCTCTCAGCTGGACAACTACTAAAACATCTTAACTGGTCTTCCCACTTCTATGCTGGGCCTTCAAGTCTTTGTATGAATCAATTATTAAATGTGGTTCTCCTTGGGAAGAGCATGAAGCAGCTCTGTGCAGGTAAGTAAGGCAGTCCCTGAATGGGTTAAAAGCTGAAGACTGTCTGCTGACACGCTTTCAGCAGTTGGGGCAACAAGGGCCTTATTGAAGGGAAATCTGAACAGTGCAATTTCATGTGCATCACAACGGATATCCTAATCGAAATCCTTTTCCTGTATGGTTCCAGAACATAAATGGGTAACTCTCTGATATTCCCTTAGCACTGTAGAACATTAAAGTTTTATGCCTGAATTTGAATTTTCTCAGTGGCTCTGTAGCATAGGTATTTTCATCCCAATTTTTCGCATAAGCAAACAGGATCAGAGAGGTTATAACTCAAGGTCACACAGGTAATAACTAGTGAAAAGGAGACTTACATCCTTACTTTGACTCTAAACTCCAGCATTCTTTCTACTATGCTTCACTGCCTCCCTAACCAGAGAATTTATTGAGCAGAAAATTCCATTTCCTATCACATTTCTTAGCTGAGGCCTCTCATACTCTTTTTTTCTCTATTTGTTCTGTCTGTGTAGGAGTGTGTGTGTGTGCATGTGTGTATTTTTATTACAAGAAGTGTGGGTAAAACTGATACATATATTAATAAAAAAGCAAAGGCAATCTTCAAAGTAATTAGGTAAAGGTCTTCTAGGAAAGACTTGTCTGATTGGTAGTATTTTTGAATGGTTTCTTTAAAAAATCAGTTGTTCTTTATGAAAATTATTTAATGACAATGCTCTAAGTAGGTGTTTATCCATGAGGAAGTAGTTGAGACTGCATCTAATCCCTATCAGATAATCCATTAAATAAAGTTTTAAGATGGCTTTGCATGCTAAGTATACACTGAAGACAAACTTCCACATTCAGAAACCCTGTATTTATCGTTCACATTCAGCAGGAAAGATTGGGTAAGTAAGCTTCAAATAACTTTTTTTAGTGTCAAAGCCCAAAGTCTTGCCAGCTGAATTGAGAAAGTGGTCAAACCTTGTTAATTAGTCAGCCTGTCAGCCTGTCAGGAGAATTATGTAAAGTTGCAGGTAATAGCTCATTAGCAAGAAATAGCTATTGTTAATTATGACAAGGTCAAGAAAGTGATATCTTTCCAAATTTGAGAAAATATTAAAAATAAGGAAAATGTCTTAGAGCAGAATGAGATCCAAAATCAAATATAGGAAACCATGTATTAAAAAAGCCTGATTGTCTCATACAAGTTATTTGATTTTCTGGGGGCCCTAGAAGCAAGTCCTCAGAATTGGGTAGTTGCTTCTAAGGTGGTCGGTGGTGACTCAGGGCCTTGCTCACTGGCTCCTATAATCTTCATTTTTTCAGGGAGTTCTGTATCACCTTGACTGCTTCATTAAAAGCCAAAGTGTGCTAGAGCCATCTTTATTTGCAGTCCTCTTATAGAACTGGACACTTGATGTATAGGGAAATTTTCTTGGCTGCCTGCCTAAGACACGAGAGGCAAAGAGGGAGGGGTTTTAAAAAGATGATGACAAAGTCCAAAAGACACATATTTGCAAATAATAACAGCTACCATTTAATTAGTGCCTGATACTCTAGAAACTGCATCACATATTTTATATATATTAACTTTAATTTTCACAACAGTCTTTGAAGGTAAGTAATAGAATTATCCCCATTTTCATGTGAAGAAACAGAAGCAGAGAGGTTAGGTCACTTGCCCACGATCACATAGTAAGTGGTAGTGCTCCTGGAACCCAGGTCTAAATAACTACCAAGTCCATGCCCTTAATAATCTTAACATAGCAACAATAATAATTATTATTGTTATAATTATTAATAATACTTCTTAACAGAAAAATTAATTAGATAGGACCAAAAATATGAGTCATAAAAAGAAAATTAATAATTGAACTTCATCAAAAGCAAAAATTCTTACTCTTTAAAATGCATTATTAAAAAATTAAAAGGCAAGACTTAAACCAGGATAAAATATTTACAACACCTATATCTGACAAAGAACCATTATTCAAAATATAAAAAGAACTTTTCCAATTCAAAAAATAAACAAACCATCCAATAAAAATGTGCACAAAACTTGTACAGATATTTCACAAAATAAAATACAGTAATGCCTAAAAAGTACATGAGAAGAAGCTTGACATCTTTAGTAATCAGGGAAATGCAAATTAAAGTCACAATTAGATACCGCTATTTAAGAGACTGATTTAAGAAACTGATAATACCAAGTGTTGGTAGGGAAGTGAAGCAACTGCAATGTTCACCCACTGATGGTGAAATTGTAAAATGGTACACTTATTTTGAAAACAATTTTGTTTCTTATAAAGGTAAATAAACATTTATCACATTACTTAACAATTCTACTCTTAAGTATTTACTCAAGAGAAATAAAAATATATCCACAGAAAGGTTTGTATGGGAAGGTTCATAGCAGCATAATTCATAATAGCCAAAATCCAAAAAGAACTCAAAGGCCCATAAGCTGTTGAACTGATAAAATGTGTGTTATGTTCATGTAATAATAATAATTACTATTATTATAATAATAGTTGCTGATATACACAAAAACATGAATAGAGTTCATAGGCATTAGGCTAAGCAAAATTAGCCACACACCAATGAGCATATTTTACATGATTTCATTTACAGGAAGCTCTAGAAAGTATAAAATGAATTTATAGTTAAACAAAAAATACTGGTTGCCTAGGGCAAGGATGGGGGAAATGTTGGAGATTGACTACAAAGGAGCACAAAGGAAATTTTGAGGGAGATTGAAATGGTTTTTACCTTAGTTGAAATGGTGGTTAAATGGGTGTTTATATTTGTCAAACATTATCAATCTGTAGAGTTAAAATGTAAATTTTCTTATATGTAGATTATAATTCAATAAAGATTTAAAAATTATTATTAAGAAAATTACCTTTTAAATCTACCCTCACTGAAAAAAATGTGGTTCAATAAAGTAAGTCAACTAAGTAATCACTGTTGTTGAGAGGGTGTTTAAGAATCATTCTTCTAGCCCAGCTGGAATGGCTCAGCAGTTGAGCATCGACCTATGATCCAGGAGACTGAGGTTCAATTCCCGGTCAGGGCACAGGCCAGGGTTGGGCTCAATGGTGTGTGCAGGAGGCAGCCAATTAATGACCCTCATCATTGATGTTTCTGTCTCTCCCTCGCTGTCCCTTCCTCTCTCTGAAATCAATAAAGATATATTTTTAAAAAAGTAAAAAGAATCATTCTTCTATTGTAAAAACCAAATCCAACCCATCAACTAGAGAAGTACTTATTACATAAAAATGGGTATGCAGTAGCTCCTATTCCCATGAATTGTGGCTTTACTTTTCCCAGTGAGAGCTGTTAACAAAAGCAGCCACAGGCAGGCAGAAGGCCCAGCAATTTCTCTTGTTGACAAACTCTCTGCAAGGGTGCTCTTGAAAGTTTAAGCATGGAGCCCATTTATCTCTCCTGGCAATATATGAAACCTGTCGACAAAATTATTTGCTTCTCCCATTAAGCATCAAGGCATAGTCACAGATACTCTACCATTTTCAAAATTTGAGATACAAACTAAACTTTTTTTATGGTCCTAATTTCAAGCTCACAGTCTTTTTTATATACATACATACATACATACATACATATATATATATATATATATATATATATATATATACATACACACATATACATATATATATACATTTTTTATTAAAAAAATTTAATGTTGACATAATTGCAGGTGTCCCCCTTTCCCCTGCCCTTTCCCCACTTCCACCCACCCGTCCCTCCCCCTCCCTTGGCCTTTACCAAACTATTGTCCATTATCACGGGGTATGCATATCTGTTCTTTAGCTAATCCCTTCACCTTCTTTATCCAGTCACTCCCTTCCCCCCTCCCAGTCTTTTATTTATTTTTAAAAAATAGATTTTTATTTATTTTAGAGAGAGGAAGGGAGAGGGAGAGAGATAGAAACATCAGTGATGAGAGAGAATCATTGATCAGCTGCCTCCTGCACACCCTGCGATGGGGATCGAGCCTGCAACCTGGGCATGTGCCCTGACCCATGACTGGGAATGGAACCTCCATCTCCTGGATCACAGGTGGATGCTCAACCACTGAGCCATGGTGGCTGGGCCCCTCCCAATCTTTTAAAGAATTAAAAAACAAAACAAAAACGCAACCCTGTGTGAAAGGCACAGTCAGAATTCAGTGGGATTGATTAATAGAAAGGCCTTGCTGTTTCTCCTTATGTCTTGTCAAGGCAACTAGAAGTTCTATTCCATGGAATATAACATGTAAGATCTGGGCAAACTGGTGATTGTTCCCATGACATATTTAGTGGCACTTTGCCACCAAAATATTTGGGAGTTGGAGGAAAACTAATATGTTGTCTAAAAATAAAGATTCCGTATATTTCTAGAATTTTCAAATATTCTATATACTAGTCATGTCCTTAACAGTTGAGTTATTTTAGCTTAGTTGAATAAACTTGCAATTCAGATAGCTGCAATCACATGGTGACAGAAATATGGGTTATCCAAATAATTCTTGCTCTTCCTTCCCTATAGGGATGAATCACTAAAATGAGCCATTGATAACCATATATCATTATTCTTTTCTGTCAACATATAGTCTATATTAAAAATAACTTTATGGGAACATATTTGCCAATGATATATCTGATAAGGGGTTAATATCCAAAATATGTAAGGAACTCTACAACTTAAAAAAGGAAGAAAAAAATCCAATTAACAAATGGGCAAAGGACCTAAATAGACACTTCTCCAAAGAGGACATAGAGATGGCCAAGAGACATAGGAAAAAATGCTCAAAGTCACTAATCATCAGAGAGACGCAAATTAAAACCACAGTGAGGTATCACTTCACACCTGTCAGAATGGCTGCCATCAACAAATCAACAAATGACAAGTGCTGGAGAGGGTGTAGAGAAAGAGGAAGCCTGGTGCACTGCTGGTGGGAATGCAGACTGGGGCAGCCACTATGGAAAACAGTGTGGAGGTTCCTCAAAAGATTAAATATGGAACTGCCATTCGACCCAGTGATCCCATATCTAGGAATAGATCCTAAGAAACCCCAAACACCAATCAGAAAGAACACATGCACCCCTATGCTCATAGCAGCACAACTTACAATAGCTAAGATCTGGAAACAGCCCAAGTGCCCATCAGTAGATGAGCGGATAAAACAGCTGTGGGACATCCACACCATGGAATACTATGCAGCTGTGAAGAGGAAAGATCTCGTACCCTTTGGGACAGCATGGAGGGACCTGTGGAGTATTATGCTAAGCAAAATGAGCCAGTCAGAGAAAGACAAGTGTCGCATGATCTCACTTATATATAGAATTTAATGAATAAAATAAACTGATGAACAAAATAGATACCGAGACATAGAAGCATGGAACAGGCTGACGAATCTCAGAGGGAAGGTGGGGGTGGGTGGGAAGAGATTAACCAAAGAATTTATGTGCATGTGCGCATGACCCATGGACACAGCCAATAGTGTGGTGAAGGCCTGCGGTGGGGGGTAGGTGAGGGGTAGGAGGGGCCCATGGGAAAAAAGAGGACATCTGTAATACTTTCAACAATAAAGATAAATTTAAAAAATAACTATATGAATTTAATGGTTACATGGCATGCATGAATCTATCAAAAGAAAAATCATAAGGCCAGACACCTGAAGTTAAAAGAACTCCTACTACAATAAAATAGACTGTTATCAATCCTGCCTGGCCAGTGTGGCTCAGTTGGTTGAGCACCCTCTCATGCACCAAGAGGTCTATGGTTCGATTCCTGGTCAAGGCACAGGCCTGGGTTGGGGGCTCGATCTCCAGTAGGGGACATGCCGATCAATCTCTGATCTTTCATCAATGTTTCTCTCTCTCATTCCCCTCCCTTCCTCTCTCTAAAATCAACAAAAACCTATTTAAAAAAATAAATAAAATAAAATAGACTGATATCAATCCTAATAAACTTAATCAGATCCTACTATCTGCCCCAATCTAATTAGAACTCACTTTTAACCATTTCAGCTTTGAAAAGTTGCCCTAGGTGTTGGCCTGGGCACAAGCGCTGCTTGCAGCCTGCCTAGATGATCTGTTGGCTCTGACTGAGGTTGTGGGGCAGCAAGGTTTGGCAAGAAGCTGGTCACTTTAGGCACTGAAACCTCTTAATCACTTGCTAACTATAATTACGTTCTGTTAAGACCTTATCTATTTCTGACTCACAGGCTGTTCTCACTTCAGTTTAAACTTCTGGTATTCTTCCTGGACATAGGATGGAGAGAGAACAACTTCACCCTACTCAGGTTCCATGTGCTTTAAAAAGGAGAAGCTAAACTTTACAAAGACAGCAATATATAGAATAATTTCTCCCCTAACAGAGAAGCTCCTTTTGGGGAACTCTTTACAATTCTTTCTCTCCCCCCTCTCTCTCTGTCTGTCTCTCTCTCCCCCCAAAACAAAAAATAAATGAATTGTGGTATAATATACATAAAAGTTACCATTTTAACCATTTTACATGTGCAACTCAGTGGTATTAATTACATTCATAATGTTTTGCAACTATCACCACTATTCATTTCTAGAAATTTTTGATCATTCCAAACTATTTTCTTATGAATAATAATATTGATCTCCTTGCTTAAAAACCTTTCATTTTTGCCCAAGTTATTTGCTGTCTACAATGAACTGGCTTTTAAAAGAGTTGTCCATCAGGCTCTTTCCCCCATGCCTTTGTTTCTTTCTAGAACTTTTAAAATATTTTGTACATACAGAACCAAACAATTTTTAAGCAGTTGCTCAAAATAGCGGTTAACTCACACAGAGATTATGGCACAGGGGGTGTGACATTCTTCCATGATTCAGAGGATGAGATTTCAGAACAGATCCTAGAGAGGAGTTGAATTTCAGCCTACTGAACTCTGCCTTTATTTCAGGAAGTTGCCGCCGTGTAATTCATGGTGAATCATTATGCTAGAATAGCAGGTATTTAGCTTGAATTTTCTTAGACATAGACAAATTAAGAAAAAAAAACTAGCATAGTCCATGCATTATATGCTCATTAATATTTACCTTTAAAACTATTTTAATATAATAAATTAGTTATACTCAGTAAATAATTAAGTTAGCTATGCAATTCCAAATAGAACAAGTGGGAAACGTTATAGAAGTCTGTAAAAGTTTTCTAGCTTTTGCTTTGGTTTTCCTATTCTATTCAACAAGTTGTTTCAATAATTTTTAAAAGAACTCTGACCTTAACTAACAGAGATTAATCCCTTTTTAAAGAATTACATTTCAAGGTTTAAATGCCTCATTAACGCCTACTTGCTCTGTACTAGAAGTCAGAGATAGTAAATCAGAAACATTAATTGTCTAGCTGTTTTTGTTTCCTGTCGGCTAAAATAACTCATTTCTGCTTAGCCTTCAAGTTCTACTTTATTTGCTCCCTTGCTCTTTCCTGCATTCTCAGTTACCAAGCTGCCTTTTTAACTGGCGGTCTATCTATCTATAGTTGTGACAAAAATGTTCTCAGGACTTTTTTCTTTCAGTAAATGAAAAAATCTTTATTTGACATTTTATTTTAAAACTTGAATACTTAAAGGAGTCATATTGCACCATTTTGTAACAAAGACAACTTTGGCTTAAGTTGGATGACGTGGGAAGATATTCACATCTGATGTATGGAATTTATTTATTTTATAATTTACCTTATTCTAAAAAGGGGGATAGGGTCAAAATAATACAAATATAAGTTAAATAAACATATCATAGATTTCTCTTCCTGAACCCATGCATCAATGTGCCCTCCTTAAATTAACCACATCCTACCATTCTTTCACAGCTTAACAGTTCTCTTATAAAGCTTTATCTGACTAATCCAGTTTGCGAAGATCTCTTCTTTCCCTGAATTCCTACAGCAGCCACACAGGATCTCTCCCCTTTAAACCATCCTCACACTTCAGCTGAAGACAGCTGATCTTATTATTCCCCTGCTCAAAAGTCTCTAATAGGTCTACGCTGCCTTGAGGATCATTCTAAAAATTTAACAGAGGAATTAAACCCCTTATAACATGGCCCCAATCTTCTCTGGCCTCAACACCCACCCTGGACTATAAGTACTATCTTCTAGTGATACTATACAAATCAAGAGTCCTTAAATATGCAGCATGATTTCATAACTTTGTGTATTGGCACCCGTTTCTTCTAACTGGAAGAAACACCTGGTCAAGAGTAACTTCATTTATGAAATTGTCCCTGACTCTCATAGGCCAAACTAACATATATAAAGTTTTCAAAATTAAGAGGATGGTGCTGGTATAGGGACAGACTAACATATAAATGACCTATAACAGAGCTCCAAAGCAGACTTACATACAGGGTGTGCCAAAAAAATGTATACACACTTTAACAGCTGATAGCTTAATTGATGTTTCTTTTTTTTCAGACTTAACCCACTGGAGTTAATAACTATTCAAATATGATAATTTAATGTTTGGAAAGGGGGCATTTCAAATAAATAATGTTGAAGCGATTGGCCATTTTTTAAAAGAAAAAAAGCAACATACCAAATACCATTAAAAATAGCCAAATTGACTTTTTTAAATGAGTATAAAATACCATTATATAAAAAAGAAATCAACATAGGAGACTGTATGATATTTTTAGTGGGGAAGTAATCTTAAAAACAACAACAATGTAAACAAAACAATTCAATAAAATGATTGCTAAATTTAACCTTATAAAATTTAAAAAAACCTTTTCTGTGATGATATTCTAAACGTGTTTAAACAAAAATCAGTGGTATATATATATAACCATTTTAATTATTTATAATATAAAAGACAAGATATTAGTATCCAGAATATATAAAGAACTGAAATTCAGTTGGAAAAGAACAAACTCCTCAACAGAAACATGGGGGGGGGGGGGGGGATATGAAAAGGTCACATAATAGGAAATAAAAATGTTCAATAATCGTATGAAAAGATGCTCATTCTCAACAAGTAAATATGTCAATGCAAAAGAACAGCAATGAGGTACTACTTTTAAATCAAACTGACAAATAATGAATTAGTCTGATGATACCATAAGATCCAGCAATTCTACTTTTCAGTATCTGAACTAGAAAATATTTTATGTGGGTTTATAAGACTGTTCACTGCAGTGTTGTCTGTAATAGAGATGGGTTGGTAACTTTAACTGAATATCAACAGGAAGAATAAATGAACAAACTGCAATATGCCTGTACTGCGAAACACTATGCAGTATTTTACAAGGATGAGGTACTGATAAGAAATAGTGTTAAATGATGCAAAAGCAAACTTGCAAATATATTTGTACATGAGAATGCTGATTTCATAAAAAGAAACAAAAATAATGCTATATATGTTTTATTAATATATACCTATGTATATAAATGCTCAAAAAAGTTCTAGCTTAAGGGGATACTAATCTTACCTATGATATGCTTTTATGCTACTTATATAATTAAGAATTTAAAAAACAGAGTAGGAAATATATTAGGCTTATTGGTATTTAAACATTATTCACTCTGAGTTGTTCTTTGTAAGACTAAACAGCCGTTTCCTCAATCTTAAGTTTATAACAGACTGTTCAAGGCAGGGACTGTAACAAAGACATGGCTCTACATCCATGATCTCACTTAGGTCCCTTACCAACCAGGGCCAGTACTAGGGAGACACGAGTGAGGTCAAGTAACCCAAGTACAGAACTGGATTCTGCCTTTATTTTAAAAATTATGTTTTGTTCATTATGGATTTTGGCATTAATTTTGATTTTTAAAAAGAGTACATTAAATATTAGTTATCTCAATTACTTAGCTTTTTGGTGCTCCATAAATTTTGCACCACTCACTTCACAGCGCAAACCCTGCGTAACAACACTGTGAGTCTGGGATTATAATATCCATTTTGTAGGTGAAGAAGTTAGTCTAAGGCCACACAGCTAGTAAGCTAGTAAATAATAGAGCCAGGATTCAAACCCAGGATCATTAAACTCAAAGTCCATGTGTACCAACCCGAAGTTTTTGTATAATTTTATTTTGTTTTTGTTTTTTCATTCGTTCAATGGTCCTATGCTAACTCCCAATGATAATGTGTTTTATGTATATTCCATGTAGCTGTGCTTCACACCCTATTTGGCTTTGGCACACAATTCATGGGAGCATTTGTACTTTGCATTGCTCACCATCTGTCAGAGAGGTATGGAAAAAGTTTTGTCAAATACAGAATATGAATTCTTTAGTACTTGGATGTTTTTACCTATAATGTTTAAGAGCAGAACCATAAACCTGTGTAGACTTGAAAGCAGATTTATTTATTCCACCTTATTTTGATAAAGGGGTACTTGAAAGGTAAAACATTGATTGCTTACTGTAAATTTTCATACATATTTAGGGAAACAATCAAGGAGCATGTATTTGTTGAACATTCACTTAACTCTCAGTGGTTCTCAATCAGGAGCAGTAGATCCCCCATAGGGGAATTCAGAAATATGTAAAGATGTATTTTGTTTGTACAAATGACAAACTGAAAGAAATTATTTGGCATAATTTTAAATTGAAAAATTATATCTCTGGTGATGTTGTAGGGGAAGGGATGTGGAGAGTAAGGAATTACTTCATAGAGGAGATTTTATTGCAGTTAAGTCTTTGACATATTTGGAGATGGGGAGAAAGGCATTCCAGGTAGAGGGAAAGCCTTAAGCAATTAACAAAACAAAACAAAGAAACCTCACATGTATTGACTACTCACTATGTGTCAGGCACTGTTCGAAATATTGTATAGGTTTTAACTCACTTATTCGTCATAGCAGCTATATAGTTATTCCACTGGTGGACACAAGAAAAATGGCTTTTGCCAGACTATGCCAAAAAATACATGAGGTTGCCTGGATGGCGTGGCTCGGTGGTTGAGTATCGATCTATGATCCAGAAGATTAAGGTTTGATTCCCGGTCAGGGCACAGGCCCGGGTTGCGGGCTTAATCCCCAGTGGGGGGCGTGCAGGAGGCAGCCGATCAATGACTCTCATCATTGACGTCTCTCTCTCTCTCTGTCTTTCTCTCTCTCTCTCTCTCCTTCCCTCCCTCTCCCTTCCTCTTTCCAAAATCAATAAAGACATATTTTAAAAATACATGAGGCTCACTTACTATTAGTTTTTAGCCTTCCACTTCCCACCAGCTCCAAGGTATAAAACTTGCCTAGGAATATCCTTCTCCAAGTCTATTTCTCTCTATATAATTGAGGCTGCCTATTTAAAAGCTTTTTCATTTTGGTTTATTTTATCCTGATGTCACTGGATACAAATATGAAATGGCACAGGAAAGCATGTAGGATGATTTGCCATAAATACTCCATTGAACAGTTTAAAAATATCATAGATTTGTCTAGTAACACATATCTATTGAGTGTGGAATGCAAAGAAAGTTTTACGTGAGCAATTAACTTGCAGCAAATAAGTTTGAAAAAGAAATCAGTGTTACAATATTTTACACACACACACACACACACACACAGAAAGAGACAGAGATACAGGGAGAGACAGAGAGAGAGAGACAGACAGGGAGAGACAGAAAGCACAATATGTGCCCTATTCGCTGGTATGTATTGTCTGTTGCAACACTACAACCATTCCAAATTATTTGTCTTGGGCTTAGCAAAGGTGTCCAATATTTTGATATGCAGCATTTTTGCCAACCTGTTAATGTTCTGAGGCAATATGGACTAATGGTAATAATATAGATTGGTGCCAGATAGAGTCAGAATCGAGTACTGGTTTTCACAACTTCATACTTATGTGATTGTGAACAATTAATGTTCTCTTTTGAGCTTTAGTTCCTTATCTGTTATGTGGAGTATTAATACCTATTATGCAGATTTATTGTGAAGAAAAAGTGTGATACTTAAAAACAATTAGTTTAGTATCTGGCTCATAGTAATGTCTCAATGCTTATTAGTAATAGCAGTAGCATAAATAGTAGAAATAGTAGTAGAGATGTTATTATTATTTATTCTCAGCCTGCTATTTCAATGATTATTAAATACAAATCATTGGATGCCATACTGGAGGCCAGTTTGCTAATATTTCCCTGGAGAAAAAAGAACAATGCATGTGTTTGGTTCTCTTTTTTATTTAAGTTTAAAATATTTTTAAAGTCTTAGTCATGTTTATATTGAAAACCTTTGTCTTACTCGAGTGAATTTATTTTAGGGGTTGAAAAATCACCATAGGGTTTCCATTTTTCCCCCTGAAAGTGAAACTAAAGTTATTAATCTGACAAGGCAGGCACGAAAAGTTAGTTGGAGAGGAAAATATCACTCTATCTTAGCACTGATATTCCCAAATGCCATGTAAATGTAACCAGCCAGCAGAATTTTTCCTCCTGGTAGAGGGTTCATCTGCAAGCCTTGCAAGTCAAGCAAAAGTCAGGCAGTTGGCAAGTACCAAGAGTCTACCTCTAACATTATTCCTGAGGGGAGAGGGCTGAATACTACAGTAGCTGGCATTTCTATCCAGTGGAATTCAATTCCTAAAGAAACAGAAAGCCTTTAATATAAAATGTATCTCAACTACAAGACACTTCCACAACATGGACTTTTAGGACAACACAAACTAATTATTTTATTCATTTATTCAACAAACAATTACTGATCACACAACTTTAGAAAGGCATTAAAGCTAAGGTCCATTATATAGACTTTGAAAATCCCTGATCGATTTTCAATGCCTCTTGTTAACCTACGTGTTGGAACAGTATGGATTTTTCTCATAAGTATTAGAACTAGAGTTTGGTTTCTGTTCCCTTTGTAATTATTACTGGTATACTTTCAAGGGCCAACAGCTCTGAAAGCATCTCACCTCACATTGAACTCCAGCAACACTTGTATTAGGGTTTTCTTGGCTTTTCTCTTCTCTTAACTTTGGATTTTGGAATTCTAGGGGGTTAAACTAAAAAGTAAATACTCCAATTCCAGTGAGGCAGACTGTATTACTTCAGAAAAGGTATTAGTCACTGTGATTTAAAATGATTTAAAACATAATTAAAGTTACTTGTAGGAAAAATGTCAAATGTAAATATTAAAATATCAAACCAAGCTTAGAAGGCATGGTCTGTGTCTTATACAATCCCATGTTTGACATATCACTTAACCTTGAACATAGTAGGTGACTCCTCCTTCAAAAACATAGTTTGTTTCAGGACCTATCCCCAGTGTGAGACAATCATATATAAGCACTTTCATGGAAGCTAGTCAAAAGCACTTACAGCCTTTCTGCTGTTACATGATTATAAAGTAAGCCTTGTACAAAGAAAGTGAACATTTTCCTACAAATGGAAACATCTTGAACTCTTCAAGGCTCACATAACTTCAGAGCAATGGAAACCACATTTTTGACTATGTCCTAGGTCCTACCACAGAATGGAAAAAATATGGGGTTTGGTGGGGGGAGTGGAGGAGTGTGGTCAGTACAAGGGAAACTATTATATCCTGGCACTTTAAACTCTTCAGTATAGGGTTATAGATGGGATTGTGGGAGGGTGGGAACATGCTTTCTCATGGATCAGTGTAGTCTAAAAAAATGTGCCCTCAATTTTGGCTAAGGATGGGTATATTTAATATTTTTTAAAATCAATCAAATCAATCACAATAATATATACCCAGTGCCTATTATGTGGGAGGAAAAGAAAAGCAGAAGAGATGACTATCTTTGACACAACTACAACATAATTGAGGTGACAAAATATACACATATTGTGGTAAATCGTGTTTCAGTTATTACCATCAGAATTTAGCATGAGGGCAAAGACTTGCCTTGAGAATTATTGGGAAGAAACTCTCTCACTCAACCACGTGCAAACTGCCCCCCCAAGCAATATTCAATAGGAATGTAAAAGTAAGTTTCAGGCATCCTTATTCTTGCAATTATTTCTAGAAGCAACTTTCCACTAATGTCACACAGGCCCATCTAAAACAGAGGGTGGGATTCTTGTCTTCAGCTCCATTAACAAGTAAATTCTCTGTGTATAGTGGGCACTTGATGAAATGTTGTTGAATAAATGAAATTTTGGTAGTTGCCTTCCCTAAAGAATTAGTCATGTAACTGTTTTGCAGTATTCACTGCAAGGCTCTCATGCCATCGCTACTCTGAGGCATTCCCGTAGTTTTCTCCATTAAGCCTGCGTAACACTAACAAGATAGTAAGGACATGTAGGTGTTACCCAGAGCTGTTCTGTCATGTAACTGTATCTTAGTGCCCTAACGGAACTTAAGTTCCTCAAAGGAAGTGACCGGGCTAAGCCATCTAAACTCCTTCAAGGTGACTTTTACTGGAACCTGTCTGTATAGCATGAACACATACTGACCTCCTGACCCACTTAAAGTGTGGCATTTATATTCAGAAGGCTTAGTAATGCTGGGCTGATTCCTCATGTACGTCTGTATCTGTATCTTCAACTCTAACTTTGCACCAATGGGTGATTTGGTGAATATATGTAAGAGTCAAGGGATGTTTTAATAGAATGCATCTATTCGTATGTTGTATAGAACGCTTCTTTTTCCCGCCAAACTTCTAGCAATGTGCACTGCTGCGGTCTCACAAAATTGTACCATCTACTACAGGAAAGAAAGAACTTAGGTATCTTCCAATTATACATAACACTACTATTTTATTTCCCTAAACACAGCATTAACATAGAGGTAATAGCACATTCAAGTACCATCACAGACATCAATCAAAGGGATCATTCAACACTCTACGCAACCACATGCTTCCTAGCCTCCCTCTGGACCTTGCAGTGACTCATGCCTGATGAAAAAAAAAAATTAAAACATGTTCCTCTTGGTTGATCCTATTAAAAAAATGGCTTAGAGAAAGCAAGTGCCATTGAGTTATGAATCAAATTCTTAGACATGTGGCTATCATCTAAAGTTTAAATGTCAGCTCTTTTTGGATCAGCCTGACTGACAGTGACCTGAGAGATGAGAAGATGGAACTATGAGGTACAGACCTTGCTTGGCCTGGTAGCCTGAGGTCCCTGTGGGCCTTCCATGTATCTTCTCCCTCTTCTGTGTAGACTCCTTAACTGCAGTTTAATAAATGTACTCAAGTCTTTCTCATCCTCAAGAAACACTCCCTTCACTGAAGAATCCTAGTCATTTATTTCCTCCTTCAGTCTTTTACAGAAAAATTACTTAAAAGAATTCGTTTACATCCACTGTTTCTTTTTCTTTCCTTCCGTCATTGCTTTCACTAGGTTCACCGGTGATCTTCATATTTATAAACCCAATAAATAATGCCTTGCCAGAAAATTACTTTATTATTTGATCTCTCTTAGGTACTTGGCATCTCCTCTAAAAATTTCATGTTCTCTTGGCTTAATGATGTTCCTTTTATTAAGTCCTCCTTACCCACTGGCAGCTTCTTTTCAATTCCATTCATAGTCTTGCTATTCTTCTTCATGGATTTCCTCTGCAACTGTTTAAACACTGGTGTTATCCCTGGTGCTCATCCTTGGTCTTCTGCTGTTCTTACTCTGTAAAGTTCTTTGAATAATTTATTCCAAGCCATGGCCTAAAGTTCCAATTGTATCTGGTGACTTCCAAGTCTGTATCTCAGAACTCCTAATTGTGTTCCAGACTCACATTTCAACTTGCTTAAAACATATTTCCAACTGGATGTATTACAAGCATATCCTATTCAATATGAACAAAACCAAACCTATTTACTTGCAATACTCCTGTTCTGTCCTATGGAACACCATGCATGTAATTTTCTAAGTCATAAATATATGGCATCACATATTTCTCCCTTTGCCTTACTACTAGCATCCATTCAGTCCACAAAATCATGTTGCTTCTGTCTTGTTAGTAATATTTTAGGTCAACTATAATTAAAAACAGATAAATTAATTAATAAATAAAACCTTCCATAGTTTTCCACTATTTTCAGGATAAAGTTTAAACTCGACCCAAGTACACAAAGCTCTGCATGATGTCTATTTATTCCACTAGCTTTATCTCTATCACTTCTATACATGTGCACTTTCCTACAGCCATACCACAAGATGTTTAATTTCCCCAAATAATTCATGTTAATGCAATTTGAATAACATTTTAATACATTAGAGTTTAGCAAACGTTTAAAGGGTCAAATGGTAAGTTGTGCTTTGCCAGTCATAGACTTTCTGTCACAACAACTTTACCAATGTAGTGTGAAAACAGCCATAATGAATTCATAAATTAAATGAATGGGCATAACTGTCTTGTCATAAAACTTCATTTACAAAAAGAGTAGCTGGTCAGATTTGGCCATTGGGTCATAATTTGCTGATTCTTGAACTATAGGACCCTGGTATACTGTCAACAATAAATGATAAAAAAATAAAATGTGCACTCTCGAATATGATTTTCAGAGAAATCTACTTCTATCCTGACAGAAGAGACTTTTTGATTCTAAAGTAGTGCTAAAGAAAACTATCCTCCCTCCCAATTCTTATACAATTCTTATACATTCTTTCCCTTTTCCCTCTTTCATAGGTGGTAATATTTGAAGCGCACTTCAGCTTTATAGGGCTGGCAGTTTCCAAATGCATGGCATTTCGAACACCACCATGTTCTTCTCTACTTCTATTCATAATCTTCTCCTTTCATGTCAAATATTTTCCTTTCTTATGCAAAGCATGTACAACAGAGGAAGAGAAAGTGTTAATCTGTTTAAAAGTGGAATTGCTGGACTCATGAAATTCCTTCAAGATTTCACTCTGTGATTAATCTATCCTACTACACTTAAAGAGAATAGAAAACTGACTCTCATTTCAGAATACCTACTAATCCAAAATGTTTTAATCTGAGCGTAGTAATAAAATGTTAATTTTGCTGTGCGAAAATACTGCTGGCCCCGGAGGAACAAGGTTCAACACATATGAAGCTATGAGGAAGGCATACTTGCAGGAGAATATGCTGTTCATTCCTATGGAAAGAGTGTATCTTTCAGTCAGGATAGGATAGGTTATTGGACAATAACAGTCATTAAAATCGAATTATCTTAAAACAACAAAGGATTATTTCTTATTTAGGTTTCATGTATACGGGGTGGCGTCTCTGTCCACAGTAACCACTCAAGGACCCAGGCTGAAGGAAGATCCATCTTCTCAAATCACAAAAGGAAGGTAATTGGAAGGCTGAAGCTGACGATGGCAATGAAATGCTTTCAACATTGCTAAGTGAAATAAGCCAGTCAGAGAAAGACAGACACCATATGATCTCCCTTATGTGAAACCTAATGAACAAAATAAACTGATGAACAAAATAGAAACAGGCATGGATACATAGAAAAGACTGGCAGCTGTCAGAGGGGAGAGGGGAGAGGGAGGGGGGAAGGCGGGGGGACGGAGGGGGGATGGAGTGACTGAATGAAAGAAGGTGAAGGGATTAGCCAAAGAACACGTATGCATAGCCCATAGATATAGACAAGTGTGGTGATAGCCAAAGGGGCGGCAGGTTTGGGTGGAGGTGGGCAAAGGGGGTGGGGGTGGGATGGAGACATCTGTAGTAGTGTCAACAATAAAAATAAAGAGAAAAAGAAATGACACATGTCACTTCTGCTCTCCTTTAAATTGCCAAATCAAGTCATACGGCCGTGCCTAATTTCAACTGGGCTGGAAAGTATAATTCTAAAATATGGCTGTAAAAGGAAGTGAAATATCTGTGATAGCCTTACTCACTACCACATATTACAAGACTGCAAATCATGAGACTAGAGTTCCAGGTTTAGTTTCACTGTTAGATGTGTGACCTACAGCATTTAAACTCAATGGGCTTAATAATCTTCCACACTTTGCAGTGAGGATCAAAGAGGTAACAGAAAAGTAAAAAGTATTGCCCAGCCCGTGCAGCTCACTTGGCTGAGTGCTGTCTCATGCACCCAGAAGCCACTGGCTCGATTCCCCGTCAGGGCACATGCCCAGGCTGCAGGCTTGATCCTGAGCAGCGGCTGTGCAGGAGGCAGCCCATTGATGTTTTCTATCCCTCTCTTCTTCTCCCTTCCTCTCTCTGAAATCAATACAAACATAAAAAAAGAAAATAAAAAAGTATAAATCATTAATAAAATATACAGTAATTTTTAATTGTTTATCCTTTTATGATTAATTATTATATCTAAAAATAAGTGTATGAATGCTTCTTATGTAGGCAGAGTATAAGAATTCAATTCGTGGAGATTTGGTATGGCAACCACATAAGAGCAACCATTCAGCAATAAATTACTATTCATAAAAAGTATATACACAATTAGTTCCTTGAAATGGTGTGAGATTTGACTCTTCATAAAAAATTAAAATGCTGCCAGTGTAGCTCTAGGGTGAGTGACATACTCCAGAGATTAGGTCTGAGTTGAGGGAGGGCTAGATGCAATGCCAATTATTCCATGCATTCAATAAAGGTTGCACCCATTCTCACAGTCACATAATTTCTTTTTTAAAGCCAGTATTTCACACAATGCAGTAACGGAAAGTATTAATTCAATGAATTTATGCACTCGAAGCTGGACTTAATTGAAATTTACTCAGTTGATAGTTCTTGGACTGACATGTGTAGGGAAAGAAGGAAAGAGTTTAGCAAGGTAGTAACCAAAAACTACCTGTTTACTTCTCTGAAGGAGCCAAATAACCACCAGTGTTTTAAATATGTTAAATTTCCAGGATGCCTAAAATGTTGTTACAAATACATATCAGGAACACACTATTTCAGGACAGCCTAACATGGGTTTTATGACATCCTCCATTTTCCGTTATCTGCATCTGCGGTGCTTTGAGTTCCCTTAAAAGGTGTCATACAATTCTAATAGTAACACTAAAGTAAAGTGATTTTAACTGTTTTCTGATTTTCTTTTTTTAAATGACAGCATTATTGAGATATAACTCACATATCTGCTTCTCTTTTTAAGAAATGTATGCTACACGACACATTTAGGATAGGCAGAGAATGTCACAAAATTAAAGTTATGGTGATAGGAGACACTGCTTGAAGTAAGAAGGGGGATGTCACTATTTATGATTCAGCCCCTGGAGCAAGACTGTTTTTTCTAAACTGGCAGCAATAACATAAAATGATGTAGTGACTACTGTGTTTATGGCTGTTGTTATTATTTCTGTCTGTCTCTGTCTTTGATATTCTCCCTACCTCTCTCTCTTTCTCTTTTCTACACACACAGGCTTTGACAGTTTCATTCTCTTCTGCTATTTGAATTATGTTAATATGCCCTGGAGCCAGGTAGCAGAGAACACTCTTTGTAAAATCTAATTAATGAGTGAAAGTACTAAAGAGAAGGGGCCCCATGAAGGCAGCTCTCTGAATTTCATTTTCCTTTTTTAGGGCTTTATCTTCCTTTGAGAACACTCTCCACAAATCTCTCCGTAAATTCCATGGGCTATAGATATTTGGCAAAAATTCCTTGGGAAAAAGTATAAAATTTCTAATGCATCAATGATATATTTAACAAAGTCTGTAAATTTTCCAGGCTAAGAAAATCTAAGACAAATTTGGAAATGAGGTTTTATATATTGGTCTCCCAGATTCACACACAAATAATGGTATGGTAGAAGATGCCAAATAATTCAGATTGCAGTAGAATTAATGATTTAAATGTAAATGAACTCTTAAGAAAACAGGTGAAAACGATGATCCATTACCCAGAGATCTATACTTTGGTAAGATGCTGTTTTGTTTTTCTGGAAGTCCTCTGGTCATCTTTTAATTTTAGCTTAATTCTCCACCTAGGGTCCTGTTCATTTCTAATTATTAATACCTTATTTCTATATTCTGCTGGAACCATGGTTTAGGCACATGCGCTGTTTGTGTGCCTATGTGCCAGAGTATAGAGAACGCTCATGCGTTTTACAGTCCATGGGCCTCAAACCTGAGCTGCTCTCCTCACAGCTTTAGCCTAGAGGGAGTGGAAAGCACTGGTTTCATGCTTAGGGAAGTGTTTGAGTCATTGCTTTGCATCTCTCTACCTGTACCACTCCCCTCCATCCCTTCCTTTATGTTGGATAGCTGGTTAAAAACTGCGACCAAGCTACTGTGACTTAAGCTACTTAAACACTGTGACCAAGAAGCACAGTGAGATGGATGACTACATGCAGGGACCCATTTCTGGGGCCCTTCTTCTTGTACTACTTCCAAGTGACCTGCTCTCTGGAGATTCATACTAGACTTAAGCTCTTTCTGGGTTGTTGCCATTTAAGAATATACCTGTTTCATTTTTACAGCTGTATAGTATTCCATGGTGTGAATGTGCCACAGCTTTTGTATCTACTCATCTACTGATGGGCACTTGGGCTGTTTCCAGATCTTAGCTATTGTAAATCGAGCAGCTACAATATAGGCAGGAAATAAATTTTTCAGTAAGATGAAAAAAAAAAAAGAATATACCTGTTTCAAAATGAATTAACAAGCAAAATACAGACAGACTCATAAGATAGAGAGCAGGCTGATAGAGGTGGGGAGGGTGCTGGGTAGCAGGGGGTGGAAGGATTCAGCAGAAAAGGAAAAAAAAGGAGAAAGAGCTCATGGACCCAGACTACAGTGTGGTGATTGCTGAGAGGAGGCGGGTGGGGGAGGGGGGAGGATATGGGGGACCAAATGGTGACGAAGGAGACCTGACTTGGGGTGGTGAACGCACAATACAGTGTACAGGTGATGTGTTATGGAGTTGTGCACCTGAAACCTGTATCATTTTGTTAACCCAGTGTCACCCCCATAAATTAAGTAAAAAGGAAACAAAAAAATATACCTGTTTTAGTTGTGGAGTTGGCAATGGTTTTATTTATCTGTGGAGACTTCTGTAAACAAAGCACTTTGCTTTGTTTGACTCTTGCCTCACCTTCGTCCATACCGGCTCCCCCTCCCCCTTATTCCCACGTAAATCACTACAAGCCAAGTGAGGATGGCAGCTCTCGGATTCTGGCTGACATGACACTCTGAAGATCTTCACCAGCCGAATTACTCTCCACAGATTGCTTAATTTGTGGAACATGTTCTATAATCACATTTTCTCCTGACTACCCTACAACCTTTCTTTCTCCTTATTTATTTGCCCCATTTCCTTTCCCTTGCTGACAGCAGGTGGTCAGTGTTATCTTGGAAACATAACCTGGCACCAGTTCAACCCAAAGCAACAGAAAATGTGCTTCAATTAACTATTATTTGCCAAGTATAGACTTTGATAGGAGACAACGCTTTTCCATACTGTTACAGAGATGTCAAGAGCTGAGGGTGTGGAGGTGTAATATGGGGAAGTGATAGAAACAATATCCAGATTAGTCCATTAAACTTCAACTTGATTCATCTGTAGTTTGTTTATAAATTGAGATTAAAATTCCTGAAAGACATTGCCTTAGAATATTTATGGTTAAAATGGCACTGCACCTATTTTACAGATGGGCACTGGCTAAAAGAGATGTCATAGAAGTGAGAACTTAGTCCCTCACAGCAAAATCAGAAAATACTTACCAGAATAGAATTTCTTGGTTTCTATGTCCTCAAAACTTATGTACTGGCCCAAATATCCTTAAAATCAACTTCATTCATTATTTATATTCAATTTCTAGTTTTAATTCCATTTTTCAACAATGCAGAGGTGAATTTTAATATTTTCTTTGGTCCCCTGAGTATATTCTAAAAATGACTACATTTACCTTTTAAAACACCAATTTTCCCAATATCTAACAAATTCACAAACACCTGGTTCTCAAAAATATGTAATGAATCCTAGAAAGTTTTGAGAAAGCAATAGCCACTGAAATAACATTTTATAGCTGAAAAAATACAAAAGGAGGCTTAACAGAGTTACCTGAAGAATACAAATGATGGAAATGGCTAGTCTCCCACAATGGGCCTCCCTCATCTTTCCTTTTTGGGGAGCCACCTAAGGCTCTGTTAAGAATAGAACAAGCAAGTCTTTTTGCTGCTTTATTTGTCTGTTGTCTGATATTTGGCAAAAATCAAAGCCATGGACTGAGTGTAGGAAGAGAAGGGGAGGGAAGAGAAAGGCAAGGCAAGGCAGAGCAGGCGTGGGGTAAGAGGCTTATCCAGAATAATGAATGGGTTAAGTCAGTCCCACCTCTCAAGTGATATGACCACATCCTGGCTTCTCCACACCACAAAAAGGTTATGACACAAGACATGCGATGCTCCATTTGGATTTTGTTGCTAACACTGCCCATCAGCCTGTTATTCTGACAATCCGCAGTGTTACTACTGTACTACTAGGAAGGGAAAGGTTGGCAGGCAAGGCCTATCTAAAGTTATTTCATTGAAGCTCACAACTTTAAAATGTGTTTCTGAAGAAAAAAACACACCTACTTATCAAACAACTACATGCTAGTCTTCAGTTGCCTAATGAGTCTTAACTATTCCTTCATTTCTTTACTACGTTTACTTCCCTTGTTTTCCCGGAGCATCTAATTCAATGACAGTAATAGTTACAGAAGATGGTGCACCGCTCAAGGGCTATTTCACACACAAAAGTCAAGTTTTGTTGAAAAACTAGACATGCCAATTCCTGAAATCCCCAAACTATAGAGACCCAAACATCCACCTAAATTGGTGGAGAAGAGGCCGAGGGTAAAGGTGCGATTAAAATTTTGTCAAGCCATTACCTTTCCTCTGGCCTTCCCAACCTGTCCAGTCAGTATTTTGCCGTCTCTCTCTTTGGCTCCATGTATTTCACTCTGGATTTTCTTGTCTTTCGTTTTCTTCTCTCCGGAGGCAGCATGGTATACTAGAAATAGCATGGACTTTGAGGACAGACTGACCCAAATTTACAGTCTTGTCCTTTGTGACCACGAGACCTTGGGCAACTTGCTCAGCCATTCAGTACTTCCCTCATCTGTAAAATAGGGGTGCTTATGACTACATTATAATTTAGTTGGGAGGATTAAATGAGATTTTATATTTAAAATAGCTAACACATAGAAAATACTCAACTATCAGCCCTTTTATTTCCCCTGATCTTTCTGTGCTCTTGCTATCAGGTGCTTCCCTTACTTTGCTTCGTTTGCATGGTCCCGTCGGTGCCGTCCAGGGCCAGCTGGACGGTGTTCACATGCCTTTGCCTTACGCAGAGTCCAAAATGCCAAGTATTACAGTGATTCCAAGCATGGCATTTGGAGCCGCACTGCTTGACTTCAATCCCTAGCTGTCTCTTACTGGCTGTGTTTCCTTAGGCAAGTTATTTAATTTCTATCAGGCACAACTTCTCCATTTGGAAAATAAAAATAATAATGGCCCTCCCTCATAGGATGTGGGTGAAGATGGAATGAGTTCATTCGTGTGGCTGGCACATAACAGGTGTTCAAGAAATGTGCGCTGTTAAAATGCAACGCTTTCTGTTACCTTTTCAGAGAGGCCTTCCCCACCTACTCTATTTAAAATGGTAGCCATCACTCTTACTCTGTTTTACCTTACCCGACTTCATTTTTATGGTTAACAGTTATTACCATCTGACCAAATATATACTTATTTGTTTGTGTATTTGCTTATGTTTGTCTTGCTCCCTTTACCACTAGAACATTACTTCCATGAAAGCAAGCTCTATTTTTCTTTAATCCCCCAAACCTGAATAATGCCTGGAACATAGTAGCCACTAAATAAACATTCATTAACTGGATGAATGAATTCTAACCAAAGCTTTCCAATGAGAGTAGGCTCTCAGCTCCTTCAGGATTAAGGAGGCCATAACCTGAGTGTGGGGCCTTCTTATCGTCTATTGAACCTCTTCCTAAGAAGCGCATCCTGAAATCTAGTGTAAGCTCTCTGGACCACTTGGCTACTTTGCTTTAGTACAGGCATGAGCTCCCACTTACCGGGAATAATTCTACTCTCTTTAAATTTCTTCCCAGGTCATAATAGACTTTTTAGGTAGTTTATTATCTTAATAGAGTAACCCTGAATCTCAAATCCTGACTTTCCCCATTTAGTAGCACAGCACCAAAGCAGGTATGACAGGTCAGTGAGAGTCAGAGCAACTTTATATGTAATGGGAATAGTGAAGAAGAGGGGGTTCAAGCCAGGTGCCTCCAGCTAATACCCATTTCCCATATCTACTTGTAAATCTCAGAAACACTGAAGTACTCCTCCTCGGAGTCGGCTTATTTTCTACTGTAACCCTGAGATCTTCTGTTGACTTATACCTGGTATTGTTGATTTGATATTTGTGAATATTTTTGCCCTTTTGATGCAAAACACTGCATTGTCCCCAAAGCTTCCCTTATGCTTATTCCTACATAGCACTATTGTTTTTAAGAAATGTATTGTAGCAAAAGTCAAGAGAAAAGAAGGGGTTAGGCATTAGCTCAGGGAGAAACCAGTCTTTTGTGCCCTGGCAAAATGAAGCAGAGGCACTCAATCTACCAAATTGCGAGAGGAAATAGCTCTGAGCTTTTGCATTACTCATATATGCTTTATACGCATGACCTTCAAATGGCAGTAATAAATATCACTTTTCATGTTGATAAATATTGATTCCTCTGTGCTGGTGGGAATCTCAAGTCCATTTGGATTTGATAACTACCAGCTGTGACTTATTAGGAGGCTACATGCCCCTCAGCATGTATGGCTGCTTGGGAAACTCCTGTTCTTATCTACCTACCAATTCTGTGTCAGGGCTTTCAAAGCAAATATGGATCAAAGACGATTTCTGTCAGCACTTCTACACTTTAGACCTAACTCCCAAGGTGAAGCTGAATCTTATAATAGCTTCTGAAGGTGAGCTGTGAGCACTGGTATTTACTTAGCAACCATTTCTCAGTGAGCACATAGTACCAGGGGGGCCCATCCCTCTGAGTACTGTAGGAATCCAGAACGATTCTAAGGGTCCATGCTGCGGGTCATTTTATAGGTAAGATATTTTACTACTAACATTTTTCTAGAGAATAACATTTCTTTGTAGTGTTTAAGACTGACCTTGTTTAGGGTTGATGGATTCTCTGACTCAAATGAATTATGATGTACTAACTTCCATGATGTCATAGAGCAGCCATATAAATAAAAAGCGGCTTACTTCAGCTCACTTAGGTCAAATCTGAAAGTAAATAAAGTAAATAAATGGGGCCCTAACAATTACCTGCTAATGAAAACTAGGCAGCTTACCTCTGGACTCTCTCTTCTTTCAGTTTCTGCTTTTCTTGTTTGATTTCGTGGAGGACAGGCTTATTTTTATTTCATTGTTGCTGGTGATTTTGTGATTGCAATTGAAAATAAAAGGAGGGAGAAGAAAGAATGGCCAAAATCGCTAAACAAGAGGGACAGAAAGTTACCCTCTTTTTTACAGGGCATCAAAATAACATTTGAAAAGGAAAAACTGTTTCCCTCTATGGAGTAAGATGGGGAAGGCAGTGTGGGAGATTTGATTCACAGGCAGTGTACTTCATCAAAGGCATGGTCCTCAGAAAGCACTGTAAAGTCAGTAAGTTTATGTTCATACTCACAGCCTGTTTTTTACCTTTTCACTCTCTATGGAGTCCAGACTCCAACTTTTCTCTCTGGGTTTGACTCTCTGCTGCTTTTTTCCCCTATCAAAACTGCTCAGCTTTTTCATTTCCAATCCACTGTAGATGACTGATAAGAGTGTAGCATATTCCCTCTTCCAGGAAGTCTTCTTTTTAAAAATCAAAAAATTTAAAAGAAAGGAGACACATCTAGGAGTCAAGTCCAGGTACCCAGTAAATAGCTGAAGAAAGACCAGAATGCATATGTGGACCACCCGTATCTTCCCTGCTCTCTTGAAATCTTACCGTGGAGTATATCTTCCTCTAAGCTGGCCTGGGTCAGAACAACAGTCTTCAAACAGATTCGTGAGGAAGTTTCCTTCTTTAAACATGTGGTTGAGATCTCAGCTTGACCCATGTTATGTCCACTGCCAGAGTTTGGGCAAGTCAGGATGACTATGGTAAACTAGCTGAGTTAATTCGCATGGAGGTTGAAGTAATAGGGAGGATTTTGTCCATGTTTTGCACAGAGAGAGGAAATAAAGGGAAATGGGGAGTCCAAAATGGTTTCTGGTGTCCCACCCAGTCTCAAGGATTAGAATTTGAGCCTCAGTAGAGAGCAAGACTTAAGAAAGAAACCAAAGGAGCTATTTTTACAATAACAGTAGAGAAAGATAGCAACACAAGCCATGTTGCTTTAGTGCTCCAGTGAAAAGGTGCTGTGGACTGGGGTCAGAGAACACTCCCCCCATTTTACCCAGAGTATCACTGACACAGTGAAACCTGAAAAGACCATAAGTGCTATTTTGGCTCCTCACAAGTTTTGCTAATTTGAAGAGGACAAGAAGAGATTACCCTAAGCAAGAATTCATCATCCCATAAGATGGCATGGCAGCAGTAATAGCAGTAAAGTGACATTTTTCAAGTGTCTTCTTGGGGAACAGACATCAACAGAAGACCAGAAGTGGATGAATATGGAAATACTTGTTGTGAGTACAGGTAAGACACCTCTAGGGGTTCTCCTCTATAAATGGGTGACACTTGGGCAGAATCAATACATCCTGAAATATGCAAGTGGCAATAATAAGACAGTGATATTGACATTATTACAGTTCATGTGACCTCATTTATAACCACTGGCTGGAGAGGTCTGAGGTATTCACATTGCATACACGAAGAGGGCTCTACTGATTCAGAATTTGTCAGGTGTGCATCTGAGGTATGTTTTTCATTTTCTTTTTTTTTTTTGTTTTCAGTAATGGAGATGGCTTTCTGGTTAAGAATCCACAACCTCTAAACAAATTTCCCTTTTGGTCAAGAGCACACATCTTTGTCAGAGCTATCCTGGTGGAAAAGCAAAAAGCTAAGTGGCCCTTATAAGAATCAAACCCTCAGCCTTGACCTCAGTATATTCCAACTCTCTGAGTTAACTGGCCACGATACTGGGAAATATTTTCCTTCTGAACTCTAGAAACTCAATAGTCTCGGTAACATGATAAAGATAAGTTGGGTTGTAAGTAAAAATTAGAAGACTCTGTGAGCCAATGGCCTGAGGCTTAGAAAAGGCAATGTAAAATAAAGATAAATGTCTGCTCCGGGCAGGGATGAAAAACTGTACCCAGAGACAGAATGGAAACTAGATTCAGGGAATAAAAAAAATGTAACAAAATTTGAGGTAAACAGACTTAATTAAAACACAGACTTCCTAAATCCATTTTCGGTGTCTATTTGCTTATTCTTAGGAGCTGATTAAACAGTAGCAGATGTTACTAATAGACAAATCCCATTACACATGTAAAATGTTTGGTACATAGAAGAAACTCATGATTGGAGCAATTCTACAAGATACTGCAACTTTCTACTAGATTTGAAAGGAAAATCTAATTTACATTAGATTTCTGAAAGTATATAAAGTTTGAATAAAACCTTGAGTCACTTTTTGGGAAATTATGAAGCCAAATGTGGTTGTCTTTTTCATTCAGATGGATAAATATTTATTGTCAATATGTGTGCAGCATTCAGAATAGAAAAATAATTATTTGACCAAGTTGCCCTTTGTCTTAAAGAATAAAAAGGGGGGGGGGAGTGGAGTGGAAGGAATCATTCCCTTCTGGTCAATCTGGAAGTTGCTTCACCTGGCCAACATTCCGGAATGAAGGTAGAAGGGAAGGAAGATCGTGACATATTTGTTGCTTTTTGTTGTTTTGTTTTGTTTTGCTGCTGGGCACTTCCTATTTACAGCTCACACCTGAGTAATGCTTATTATGGGCCAGGTATACTAAGTACTTTGCATATGTTCACTTGCTACCACAACCCTACAAGAAATGCACTACTATATCACCATTTTATAGTAAAAGAAAGTGAGACAGAAAGAGGTGGCAAGACTTGCCCAAGATCACAAGACCAGTAATCAGTAGAACTAGGGCTGGACTCCAGGTGTTTTGATCGCAAAGTGTACACTATTAACCACCACAAAAATGCTGCCACTTAATACAGCTGATAGAAGTATTTGGAATGTAAATCCTTAAATAGTCAGGATTACTTTACCAGTTCAAATGAGCAAATAAATTTAAAAAGTACACATATTGCCTTAGCTGGTTTGGATCAGTAGTTCGAGCCTTGGCCCATGGACTGAAAGGTCCTGGGTTCGATTCTAGCCAAGGCCACGTACTTTGGTTGGAGGCTCGACCCCCGGTCCGGGTCAGGGAGCTTTCGGGGGCAACCAATCGATGTCTCTCTCTTACATTGATGTTCCTCTCTCTCTCTCTCTCTTCCACTCTCTCTGAAAAGCAATGGAAAAATATCCTCGGGTAAGGATGTAAAAAAAAAAAAAAAAAATACACATACTAAATAAAAAGTAAAACATCCCAAAGATAATGTATGCAAGCTTCCTTAAATTCTGACATAAATAAATAATAAATGCAGTCAACAGTTTTATAGAGTTCACAGCAGTTTCTTATGAAAGCATAGCAAATGTTTCTCCAGTGCCACGAACTATTCAAAACTATATGAATTTCCAAATAGAACCTTTTGTGTTGCAGGTTTCGAGGAAAGGTTACTCTTCCTTACTCTTATTCAGCATTTAGATATACCTTCTATAAGGGTCAAGGACATGAAAATGGCTAATTATGTTAATGTTTGAAGTACTGCTCTAGGATGAAATTAGGAAAGGGAGCTCTTTGCATTGGTAGCCTTTGATTTCAGGGAAAGGTAATAGCATGAAAACTGCAAAGGAACATTATAATTTGTTGCCCAAAGTAAATGGTACTCAGGACATAATTTTTGAAATAACAGGCATAAACATCAAGAAGTTGTTTCTGTTCCCTGTAAAGCTGCTAACATTTGAATTTACTCAAAAATTTGCAGACTCGGTATTTCTTTTAGGATCTTGCAAAATGTAAAATTTGTGTCACAAAATATTATTTCTTTTAAGATCTCAAAAAAAAAAAAAAAAAAAAAAAGAGAGAGAGAGAGATTCTGGCTAGGATTACATTGTATTATACCAGTGCCTCCCTCTATTTCATTTAATAGATTTTGGGGCAATGGTCTCTCATCTCTTCGGAAATGTGGCAGCTCACCTCTAATGGTAATGTTGGGGAAGAGCAGGACTGTAAATAGACAGATAGAAAATTAGAACTCCTGCGGGACAGCTCTGTAAATCTTTAAGCCACAGCACACAGTATTATATGATTTGTTTTTCTAAAATGCTACAAAAAGATTTCAATTACAAACAACCAGGTAATAAACACACATATTCCCATATGAGAGAATAAAATGAAATTTTATATTGCCCTGTGTTTGGTAGCAGTATGGCAGATCATATGAAGCAGACCGCTCTTATGTATTTCCTATTCTCTAAAGAGTGATTTAATAGTAAAGAGACATGGATAGGAAGAATTAAATCATTAAAATGTACATACTACCCAAAGCAATCTACAGATTCAATGCAATTCCTATCAAGATACCAATGGCATATTTCACAGAGCTAGAACAAAGGTTTCAAAATTTTTAATGGTACCACAAAAGACCCAGAATAGCAATAGCAATCTTGAGAAAGAGGAACAAAGTTGGAGGAATCATACTACTCGATATCAAACTATGTAAGGCCATAGTAATCAAAACAGCATGGTACTGGCATAAAAACACATATAGATCAGTGGAACAGAATAAAGAACCCAGAAATAAACTCATGATTCTATAGTCAATATTTGACAAAGGAGGCAAAAACATACAATGTACTACAGATAGTCTCTTCAATAAATGGTGCTGGGAAAATTGGACAGATACACACAAAAAAGTAAATAAAACTAGACCACTTTCTTACACCAAACACAAGAATAAACTCAAAATGGATTAAAGACTTAAATGTTAGACTCAAAACCATAAAATTCCTAGAAGAAAAAATAGGCAGTAAAATCTTGGACATTTCTTGTAGCAATATTTTTTCTGATATGTCTCCTAAGGCAAGGAAAACAAAAGAAAAAAATGAACAAATGGGACTACATAAAACCAAAGAGTTTTTGCACAGCAAAGGAAACCATCAACAAAATGAAAAGACAACCCACTGAATGGGAGAACATATTTGCCAGATATAGGGCTAATTTCCAAAATATATAAAGAACTTATACAACTAAACACTAGGAAGATCAAACAGTTAAAAAATGGGCAAAGGACCTAAATAGACACTTCTCAGAAGAGCACATACAGATGGCCAATATACATATGAAAAGATGGTCAACATCCCTAGTCATTAGAGAAATGCAAATTAAAACCACAATGCGATATCACTTCGCACCTGCCAGAATGTCTATCAGCCATGAATCAACAAACAACAAATGCTGGCGAGGGTGTGGAGAAAAGGGAAGCCTTGTGCACTATTGGTAGGAACCAGACTGGTGCAGCCACTGTGGAAAGCAGTATGGAGATACCTCAAAAAATTAAAAATGGGACTTCCCTATGACCCAGAGATTCCACTCCTGGAAATATATCCAAAGAAACCCAAAACATGAATTCAAAAGAATATATGTACCTTTATATTCATTGCAGCGTTATTTACAATAGCCAAGATTTGGAAGCAGCCCAAGTGCCCATCAGTAGATGAGTGGATAAAAAAGCTGTGGGACATTTACACCATGGAATACTACCCTGCTGTAAAAAGGAAGAAAAGTTTACCCTTTGTGACAGAATGGATGGACCTGGAGATTATTATGCTAAGTGAATGCCGGTCAGAGAAAAGACAAGTGCCATATGATTTCACTCACATGTGGAATTTAACGAACAAACCGAACTGCCAGAATAATAGACACAGACTTAGAGCAGGCAGACAGGACTGGGGGGAGGGGACTGGAGGGGTAGAGGGGTTGAGCAAAAAAGAAAGAGAGCTCTCATGGATGTGGACAACAGTGTGGTGACTGCAGGGGTGGAGGAGGATAGGTGGAGGTGTTAGAGGGCATAGAGGGGATAAAAGGTGATGAAAAATATGAAATTAAATTAAAAAAAATAAAAATAAAAATACATGGTTTTATTATCAATAAAAATTATCTTGTTTTCATGGGTAAAAAAAAAATGAGTGGGAAGAGTGTTCCCATGCTTGAGCAGAGAAGACACTCAATAGAAGTAAAATAATAATAATAATAATAATAATAATAAAATTTAAAAACTATACTAGGGACTTTTGCTGTTTCATTTTCCTTCTTATTCTTATTTATTTTCTGTATTTGTTTCTGTAATATTTAGTTAGCAAATTAATTTTTTCAAATATTTTGCTGTCTATAAAGGAGCTGAGTAAATCTTCCATTAAACATTAATAACATGTGGCAAGCACAATAAAAACTAAAGAAAAGAATGAACCTTTTCTAGAAAATGGCAATTACCAAGCCATTCACTCACATATGTGTCTCAAATTTAAACAACAGATTGTTATTATTTATTTTTTGTGTATTATAGTGTCTATCAATAGTAATTACTACATAAACAATGGAAAAAAGAGTTTAATAGGATGTAGTAACTCATATGCAACTTGGACGGCATGATGGTGTCATGGGTGGTGCAATGGAGTTGGGGATGCGATGAAGTGTTGGAGGCAGGTTGTGTTATTTTCATCAAGAATCTCAGGGGAAAGGTGCAGCTTGGCTTAAAAGCTCAAGAGATGGAGTTTTGTGTTCTAATTCCATTAATTGTGGTCTCAGACTAAGGTTCCTGGTTGGGAGGCTCAGTGCTGAAGAGAAAAGCTTTTCAAAATTGGCAAATGACCTATAAACTTATAGAGTTGAATTTCTAAGGTCAGTCCTATTGAGTTAGGTTATTTTCTGTTAGGCATTAAAGTCCAAGATTTCCAATCCTACACCTAAGTGATCAGTACTGGATCCCTTGGTTTACAGAATTTAAAACCATATATTTAGGGTAGAGACAAGTGTGGAAGTTTGAGAGAGAGAGAAAAATGGGATTTTTTATATTTGAAATGTTTTATTTTAGAAAAGCAAATTATTAAAATAATACCACAAATATTGATTAACTAAACTCCTCATTTATGAAAAGGTACAACAATTTAAAAAGAAATACGTATACTTATAGATAAATGTTATATAGTTTTATTGTTTAAATATACAGTAATTATTAATCACCTTGATTAGGTTGAGGCTTTATTTTACATACTATTAAGAAAAGTTGTAACTTCTAAAAAGCCCTAACCATTGGCTCAACCCACTCTAAGTCATCCATAGCTCTGGAGTTAAAATTCCTTGTACTTACTTTCTCCTTTTGCCAATGTTAGTTGTCTAGTAAGAGATTCCTATTGGTTTGCTTGCTGCCTATCCCAACGTGCAAATCTGTGGCCTGATATATAGATGGTTCTTTGCTTCAAGGTCCCTGCCAACTAATCAAAAAGAAGCTCCTAAATCACACAGTCCCTCATAATTCTCTGGCCCATGGTTTTCTATTATTATCTTTTTCCTATCTTTGCAACAATCCGAATCCCAGTAGGGTTTATTTCTTCTCTAAGGAAGCTCAGATTTAGTCAGAGATCTGTTCCACACTACAGCTAAAGAACACCCATTCACTAAGCTGTGCCACAAACGGTCTAGAAATGTCTACTAGGGAGCCCTGGTTAAAATAGCTTCTTAAGGTGTGAAGGCTATTTTTTCTTACTATGAATTTCCAAGAAAACAATTTGCCAGATATCAAAGCATTATGATACTGCGACATTTTAAAATAAAACCAATTTGATTACAAAGAATAATTCACCCAATTTAAACTTAACAGTACAAATTTTAAATTCAGTAGTATTCCAACAAATTGTATGAACTCTAATTAGAATTTTTTCAGACATTAAACAATAATCCTTTGACATTATTATAGACAAGTATCAGTCACAGTAACATTAGTTGTAGCAGCAGATAAGCCAAGAAACCTCAGTGTCTTAACACATAAGAAATTTATTTCTCACTCATTCAGAGACTCAGCCTCCGTGACCTTCAGTGTATGGGCTCTAAATTTACTTTGGGATTCAGCATATAGCCAGCCCATGGGGGAATTGAGAGAGAAGACAGAATAGCTTGGAAAGTTTTATGTGCCAGGCCTGGATGCAACTTACATCATTTCCATTCGCATGCCACATTCAAATGGCCACATCTAAGTTAAGGAAGGCCATGGAGTATATTCTAGCTATGTGCCAAGGGCAAGGAGTTTAATGAGTGATTAGACTATCTCTGCCACAAGGTGCAAATGTTGGGGATAATGGAAGTGGCCTTGTTTACCACAGGTTAAGGATATCATGTAACTTTTTGAGTCTACTATGAGCTTGCCCTGAGTTAAGTATTAGAGCCAAAGAAAAACTAGAATCTACATATTACCTTTCATCTGTTCATGGTACAGTGAGGAAAAACATATATACATTGACTGTTGCCATTCAGAGTGATAAATGTTATTGGAGATGTAAAAACAGAGAATCGAAGATTTTGTTTCTGCTCTGGCAAGCGTGGCTCAGTTGATTAGGCGTCCTCCCATGCACCGAAAGGTGGCCAGTTTGATTCCAGGTCAGGGTACATGCCAGGGTTTGTGGCTTGACCCTCTGTATGGGGCATGCAGGAGGCAGCCAATTGATGTTTTGTTCTCGCATTGATGTTTCTCTCTCTCTCCTTCTCCCTTTCTCTCTCTCTGAAAATCAGTAAAATATCTTTTAAAAAAAAATTTATCTTTACTGTTGAGAGTATTACAGATGTTCCCCATTTCCCCCAGACTCTTTATCCTTTGGTAAACACTACTTCTCAAAATCTTTGACACTGTCAATATGCCTTGGGACCACACCCTGAATTTTAAAAACCCCTTCTCTGCAATATCTGAAGTAATCCCATTTTGAGAAACAGGCTACAAGCAACCAAGGGAGCATTTTTTCCATTATCAGCATTAGAGGCATTAGCTATTTTTATTCTGAAACACCCTGTAAGCTTGCAACAAAAAAAAGGGAACATGCTGATGACTTCAGGATAAGAAACAGGGATTGTATGAATAGGGCTGTAAATAATGTTAAAGCTAGTGAAATGACCTGGGTGGAACAGAAAGATTTATTTCACAGTTTATCCGAGCACTCTTGGGAGTTAATCAATGGAATATAGCCTTAGTGTTCAATTCCATCCTTTTTTATTGAGTCAGGGGATGTTTAAAGAAATTTATAGAGCTCTTTGAAAGTCAGCATTTTTAATAAGTGGCACTGAGAAAAGATTATACTGAGGGAGATCCAGGTGACAATATAGAACATGAGACACGAGGGAGTTTGAAATGGCTGAGCTAACTGGGGTGGAAGACACTCAGGGTGGTGGACCCCAGTGAATTATCTGCTCATCTTCCTGACTACTGCCTATTCCCTGGCCTTTCCCTCTGTATCAATGACAATTTCATGGTTCTCAGATCCTATCTTCTGGAATTGAGTTGCAATGTAAAAGCTGTTGGTTTGGATAGTGGTGCCATTCTCAGACTCAGTAATCATTCCTGATAAAGAAATATATGTCAGTATAAAACCAGTCAAGTCTCACAGACTTTGGAAACCAGGAGGAATCCACATTTTTTCTAGGGATATAGAAAAGCAATAAAAATAATTAAAGAAATGGAAAACAGAATCTATGGAAAATATTTAATAAAGAAGAGGCCAGAATGGCAGAATTTTATGTCAACTATAATTGAAAAATTTAAAAGTAGAGATAGAATTCTAAGTCCAGAATTAGCTCAGCCATTTCAAACTCCCAGGTCCAAAGTAGATGTGAGTTAGAGGAGTGAAGAGATGTTACAGGTTAGTTCTGTAAATGTAGATATTGAGATGGAGTTTATTAGGACATGCTGGGAATTTATTAGGGATCAACACTTTTTGAAGGGAGGGGAAGTAAGCAGGATTATGCAGGTCGAGAAAAACTTCCATGCAGGCCAACCCCTCAGGGAATTCTGGTGTAAATATGGCTTACCAGTATGTTCCATACTGGTCTTGGATGTCTGGGCCTCTCTATTCCTGCTGTAATTAATCATTGGATAGGAAGGGTATGCCCATGGGGAAAAAATATCTCTATTGCTGAGACAAACCCTGAAGCAGGTGACAGTGGGAGGCTGTTTGCTCCCAGCACTCCCACAGATGGAACAACATGTCTTTCCTTTAAGGGCAATCTGGGCAGTACATCTCTCTTTGTACCACGAAAAGGGTATTGAGATGGGAAATAATTAGATCAGGTGAAGGTTAAGGTTTCTATTAACTTTACAAATTTATTGTTTTAAGGATAACAACATATAACAGATTGAGGTCATTTTAAGAAAATCAATCCTTGTTGTTCAGAGAAAAGTATAACTGCCATATTACAGAGATTCCAGTCATTGCTATTAATTTGGGGACTATGACTAATTAGAGATAAGAATACACACACACACACAAATACAAACCTAGACATGCCAGGATAATCAAAAGAGGAAGCCCAGTTAAAACCGTATGTTTAGAATTTATTTCATGGATAATGACCTAATATGGTGAATCAACAAGTAAAAGGAGTGATGATGATGATGATGATGATGATGATAACTACCATTTATTCATCATTTATTGTGTCAAAGATTATGTTAAGCTCTTTATGTAAATTATTCTACTTAATTCACATAACAACTCATAAGGTACCTATTATAATCTCTATTATACAGATGAAGAAATGGGTCCAATATCACAGAGTAAATGGTAGAATATGGATTCTTATCTAGACAGTCTGAATCCAGAGCCTGCACACTTACCCACCATCCTAAACTGCTATTATGTAAAGGGGGGATTTGATTGTTCTCTCTGACTCCAAGAAATAAAATGAAAAAACTTCACAAGGCCCTACACAACCTGTCTGCTGCCTGCTTCTCCAAAAGTACTTTATAACACTTTCCACTTTGCTCCAAATATACTGGATTGGAACAAGTAAAGATCTCTCCATCCCAGGGCCTTTACACATGCTGTCTACTCTGCCTGAAATGCTCTTTCCCTCTACTTGTCTAATTCTTATATCACTTCTTCAAGTAAGCTATCCCTCATACCCTCTCCCTCAGACTAGTTTGGATACTCCTGTTACATGCTTTCATGGTTCCCCTGACTACTTCGAGGTTTGTATAATTTTCTCAAAATACATTTGTTTTCTTGTTTATTGTCTGTCAACCACAGTAAAAATTATTTTCATCAGCAATAATCATGTTTGTTCTATTCACTATATTTTTCTACGCTATTTAATTATTAGCATTTTAGGTGATTGCTTATTACTGGCTGGATATCTGTATACATGGATGAAAAACTATCACTAATAAATGGAAGCTACAGGAAGTCAGAGCTGAACTACAATAAAAGAGGTTATTTTGGAAATTACTAAAATTATTTCCATTGGCGATGGTAAGATGAAAGATATACAACCACAACAACATAATTTGATAGATTACTTAACAGCCACAAGTTTGATACATCCTTATTTGCAAGCAATGTAACTTTTCCACTCCTCTCACTAAGAGATAAAGTCTATTTCTTCACCCCTTGAGGCTAGGCTTGGTCATGTGGCTTGCTTTTGCAATGGGACATTAACAGATGTGACAGACGTAGAGACTGGCAAAATGTGTACACATTGAAATTTGTCCTCTCTTGAAATATGGTCACCACCATTTGGAGTTTGAACTAACCTTGAAAATGAGAGAACACGTGGAGAGAGATGCAGCCAGCAGCCAATAGTAGCCGCTGGACGTATGAACGAGGCTATTAGGTCAGTGCTGGATGGTACAGCTACCAGATGACTGCAGTCACGTGTGAGCGAACCCAGGTGAAACCAAGAGAACTGCAGAGCTAATCCTGGACCAAATTCATAACCTACAGAATCATGAGCAAAAGAATATGCTAGTTGTTTTAAGTCACTAGAATTTGGGATGGTGGGTTAGACAGAAATAGATAACTGAACCAGGTGATACAGTAGAAGGTTTTCCAATAACAGGTAGAGGTGTTTATAGATGACCTTAAATGGACCTTTCAATCTTAAGACTCAATAATTGTACTGAATGTCTTTTTAAAACACTTAAATGTCATTTGAAACAGCTAACAAGTCCCTTCATATTAAAAAAGCACCACACTGACTATCTGCTTTGTTTGAATTTACTGTACATGCCATAATTAAAGATGCATTTTAGCATTTGATTTGTACTTAAAGCTCACATAATTTTAAATACATTCTCTAAATTCTTCCCAGCAAGCAAAATAACATTTATGCTGAGATTTGTCTCATGATCTGTTCTATGTCTCCATGTACAGACTGCAGGAGGTATAATTCATCCATAAAAGACAGCTGAAATATGCACTGCTTTGAATTGTTTTAATATTGTGCACAAGAGACTGAGAGAAAATTAACTGCCGTATGCTACCTCATTCAAAGTATCAGATGGATAATAATAAAACAGAAAATATATAAAATCATTTAGAGCAATTTTAGGACCATATGTTCAACTTCACTGATAATAATCAACTATAATATACTTCAGAAAATAGAAATGTAGAGAATAGTATTCTCCTCATTATATTGTCCATTACACTTCAAATCACTTGAAAATCTCATGGGTCTATAGAAATGTAGTTTGTATTTAGCAATAACTAGACCTCTGATAAAGATTAATTCATTTACTCATGGGCATGTTTTCACTCTTTTGCCATAACTCAAGTTTTTTCTCCTTCAGTCACGCCCCAAGCTCACAGTTTTCGGGACATCCACCCAGATACAATAAAATTCATGCCGATATCTCCTTCCTATTGTACCCTCCCACTTCTGTACTTATCTTGTATTACTAGTGAATATTATTAGCTTTACAAAAACTCATCATTGGATACCTTCTAGCATCAGGAACACCTAGTGCTATCAGGAACACCTCCCTCTCCTTTTCAATAAACATACTGTATTTTTTATTTGCATGTCTTTTTTCCTAACTAAATATTAAGTTCATATGTATACATATATATTCAGGGGCAAAGTGCATCCATTCTTTAGGCAAAAAAATTAAAATTAAAATTAAAATTAAAAAAAATTAAGTAAGTTCCTTGAGGATGTGTGACGCATGTGACCTCAAATACTGGATTAAAAAATGTCACAAATTAGGTTCTCTCACCACCTCTTCCTTCCCCTCCCCTACTCCACAGAGCCAAGGCAGAGATTCTGCCAGGGGGTGGCAAGCTATGAGAACTGGCAACTTCTCAGCTGCTACCAGTGGGGGTTCACATGAATTGGAAACGGAAAGGTGAGCATTGGCAAAATGTATGCCTAGCAGTGTTGTCAACGGAAGTGATAATCTTGGAAGCAGCTGAGTGAGAAGGACCAATAGCTCCATTAACTCAAGGTCACAGTCATGTTTGGAACAGACATATACCTGAATGAAGTCCCAAGCTAGGTATACACTTCCTGCCAACCCTGAGGCTGCACATATACACATTCTTATCAGAAGTAGATTCTGATAAGATGTGAAAAGGGCCCAGAGGAAAGTAAAATCTGCATAGCCTGAACTTTGAATGTACTTTCCTACACACACACAGATCAATCAGCAAAACTTATTGGCTTGAGAGGCTTAAGTACAATTATGATAAATTATTGGCTAACAACTAAGCTATGCTGACCCAGGAGCAACCTCTATGAAGTCAGGCTTAAAAATGAGAGCAAGGAAGAAAAACTTAGCAGTGATTTTATAGGCTACAAACTGTGTACAAAATAGACTTCATTGAATTAGTTCAGGCAAGTCACTAAACAAAGGGAAAACAAACAGAAAACAGCAACTACAGCGGTGGTAGAAAGATCAAAACCCAGAGTTCCTATAACAAGCTATCTAAAATGCTTGCTTTTCAAGAAAAATTACAAAACATGCAAAAAATGAACAAAAATGAAAAAAACCCACATAGGACAAAAATCAGTTAATAAAACTGTCCCCTATGTAAGAAAGGTGCTCAATATCACCAAACATCAGGGAAATGCAAATCAAAACCACATTGAGATGTCACCTCACAACCAATAGAATGGAAGGCCTGGGGGGGCGGTATGCAGGGTGGAGGGGATCAATGGGGGAAAAGGGACATCTGTAATGCATTCAGCAATAAAGATAAATATGAAAAAGACAAGAAATAAAAAGTGTTGGCAAGGATGGAGAAAAGGGAACCCTTATGCACTGTTGATGGAAATTCAAATTGGTGCAGCCACTTTGGAAAACAGTAAGATGGTTCATCAGAAAATTAAAAATAAAACTACCATGTGATCTAAAATTCTACTTCTGGGTATTTATCCAAAGGAAATGAAAACGCTAACTCAAGGAGATATTTATACCCATATGTTCATTGCAGCATTATTTATAATAGCCAAGACATGAAAACAACCTAAGTTGATAAATGAATGGATTAAAAAAATCAAAGAACTTAAATATGCATATATGCATAACGCACTGACACAGACAATAGTGTGGGGAAGGCCTGGGGGGTGGGGGGCGTGGGAGTGGAGTGAAGGGGGTCAACGGAGGGAAAAAGGGGGGCATCTGTAATACTTTCAACAATAAAGATAAATTTTAAAAAGTTGGTATTTCCTTGGCAGGTGTGGCTCAGTTGGTTTAGCATCATCCCATACACCTGGAGCTCGCCAGTATGATTCCTGGTAAGGGCACATGCCCGGGTTGCAGGCTCAATTCCCAGTAGGGGGAGTGGTAGCCGATCCATGACTTTCTCTCATCCATGTTTTTCTCTCTCTCTCCTCCCTCTCCTTTCCTCTTTCTCTTGAATCATATGTAATGAAATATTATTCATCCATGAAAAAGAAGGAAATCCTGCCAGTGCAACAATGTGAATGGGCCAACAGGGAATTATTCTAAGTAAAAAGGGAAATAAGTCAGACAGAGAAAGACAAATACCATATGATCTCACATGTGTAGAATCTTACAAAAACAAACAAACAAAAATCCTCAAAAACATAAAGAACAAATTGGTGGTTGTCAGAAATGTTGGAAAAAGAGACAAAGAAGAAAATTTTGTTAGAATAAAATACAGCAGGAAGATATAATAATAATAATGTATATATTCATCTAACAATAGAGACACGAAATACATGAAGCAAAACCAGAAAGAATTGAGAAGAGAATTCACAATTCAGTAAGATTTGGAGTTTTAAATACCCTGCTTTCAACAGCAGTTAAAACAACTAGATAAAATATCAGAAGGAAAAAGAAGCTATAAACAAATGCTATTACGTAATTCAACCTAACCGACATACATAGAATAGTCCACTCAATGACAACAAAATACATATTCTTTTTAAGCATACATGAATTATTTTCCAGAATAGATTATATGGTAAGCCATAAAACAAATTAATACATCTTAAAAGGATAAAATCGTGCAAAATGTATTCTTGAGCACCACTGAATTAAAGAAAAGCCCAGGCCCAGGTAAAATTGCCCGGTGTGAGTATAAGGGGAGGTGGGAGGCAGGGGAGTGGAGCTTGAAAGAGAATATGATATACAAATGCACTGAGATAAGAAAAGCCTTGTTATAGTCAAAGAACTAAAAGAAAATTACTGTGGAGTTGAGCACAGTGAATGAGGAGGAGAATGGTTTGAGGTGAGGCTGGAAAGATAGGCTTAGGCCCTGTGGGGCATGGTAATGACTATAGCTTTTTCTTCAAGTTCAGTGGGAATTCATTTAAGAATAATAAGCAGTAGAGTAATATGATTTAACTCACATTTAAAAATGATTACTTTTACTTCTCGTGAATAATGTAGGAACAATAATGACTAAACACAATCTAGGTTGGAAGCTACTGCACTAATCCAAGCAAAAAAATAATTGTTATTTGACCTAAAGAAATGTCAATGTATATGTCAAAAAGAAAGTAAATGGAGTGTATAGTTTCGAGATAAAATTGTTAAGTACTGAAAAATTAGATATAGGAGAAGAGCAGATATCAACTGTAATAATTAAGTTTCTGATATGAACAATTAAGTAGTGTCTTTTACTAAGCTGTAGGCTACTCACGTAGGAGGTTGATTTGGAGAGGACAGATAAAGAGTTCAATTTTGCACATCTTTATTTTGAGATACAAATTAGACAACAAATGAAAATGTCAGTTGAACAATGGGCTATGAATCAGGGTCTCGGAACAGAATAAGTTGGAGTAAATTGTTGCAGAATCACCAGAACGTAATTATAACTAAAGCCATGGTATTAAATGAGATTACTTAGGGAGAAAATGCAGAGAAAGAAGAGAAGAGAACCAAGAGCTCAGTTCTGAAGAACCCCAACATTTAGAAGGTAGAGGAGGAAAGGCCTACAAAATGGATTTATTTAAAGCAACTATTGAAGTAGAAAAAAAATGGAGAATGATGTTGCTGAAAACGAAGCATATTTCAAAAGCAGTAGTAGGTAAATCGTTCCACATGTCACTTAGGTCAAATAAGATGAAGACAAAGAAAAGTCCATTGAATTTTACATCATGGAAGCTTTCGTTGGCTGTATCAAGAGCGTTTTCAGTTGTGTTGAGGAGAAAGAAGCCAGAATGTTGAGAGTTGAAGGCTAAATGGAAGCTCATAAATTGAAAAAAGTGAATGTGGGTACATATTTCAATGAGTTTGCCTAAGATGAATAAAAGAGAAATGGAATTACAGTGGAATAGAGGTGGGGTCAAGAAAGGATGTTTCTTTTTGTAGAATGAAAGACTGGGAAAAAGTAAGACATGCTAATGTTGATGGAAATGTTCCAGTAAAGAAGCAGGAGATAAATAATGTAGAAAGAGGGAGAAGATAACTGAAGTAGCAAATTTCTTGAAGAGGAGACAGGATGGAAACTAAAGAGCAGATGAAAGGATTTGCCTTTGATAGAAGGAGGGGGTACAGCTCCCTTTGGAAACTACATGGAAGGGAGAGAATATGAATATAGACAAAGTTAGGACTATAAATTTGGGCATGGGAAATGAAGGAGTTCCTAGATAAAGATGATGAAGATAAAGATGATGATAACGTCGATGACAGCAAGTACTTATTATTTGCCAGGTCTTACATACACACACATGCATATTTACTCACATATATCACACAAGTATTATTATTATTTCCATTTTGCAGATGAAGAAGTTGAAACACAGAAAAGAAACTTGCTCATTGTTATGCAGCTGCAATTCACACCTAGTCAGTACATTCAAAGTTCATGCTTTTAAAGACATGCAATTTTTTCAGTGAAGAAAGAGGAAAAGTAATCAGGTATAAGCAAAGATTGAAAGCTTGGATAAAAGAGGAAGTATGTATGAAATAGCCATCATGATAAGAGGAAAGGTGGGCCTAAAAGGGAATGTAATAAAATTACTATGTAGTATTACATACCTATTTGAATCTTGAGATTTAATTTAAACAGAACCCAGTCAGATACAATTAACAGAAGTAGTTCAGAAAATTCATGTATAGGTCTATGTTTCCCATAAAATACGAATTCCTTGAGATGAAGGTTGTTACATTTTTTGTTTTTGTATTCACCATAACATTCTACAAATAATGGGAACCTAATGTCTATTTAATGTAATGTGTTTGATCTATTGCTCCTAATTAAAGTCATATGACAGAGGATTGTTAATACTTCTAACTATGACTGAAACTCACAATACAATAAAATATTAACAAATTTGGTTACATAAAAATGTCTGCATGGCAAAAATCATAAGTAAAGCAAAAAGATAAACCAGCAAAAATGTCATTTGCAACATGTATCACAAAAAGAGCTAATATCCCTAATAAATAGATATGTACTCTTTAAAATAGGGAAAAATAAAAGTTCAAAATTGTGTTAAGAAATATGGGCAAAAGATGTAAACAAACAGTTCACACAAATATGTACAATTATCCCTTAAATATATTAAAAAATTGCTCAATGTTACTTGTAATAAAAGAAATGCAAATCAAAACTATACTGAGTAACAGTCTCTTGATCAGTCTGAGAAACTTCATACATTGAACAATACACTGTTGGTGAGCCTTTGGGGAAACAGGCTCTCTCATATACTGCTGGTAAGACTGCAGAATGATATGGCTCCTTTGAGGGGGATTTCAAAATACACAGTGGTGTGCTGGTAAATGTTTGACAGCTGGTTCTCTGGGGGGAAGAAAAAAAAAACAAAACCCCAAAAGCTCTGATGTGCAGCATTTGATGATTTGTTTGGTGAAAATTGCTCCATCGTGGCCAATTTCAAATTGGGAAGAGATGCACATTAGCACATGGTTATACAGGGTGGGTCAAAAGTAGAGTTACCATTGTGAGTATGCAAAACCCAGAATTTATTGTTGTATTATTATTTATTAATTATTGTATTATTTTCCATATGAATAACTGTAAATATACTTTTGACCCACACTGTAAAGTTTTTCCACCATATAGTTACAATTCACATAAATAACTGAATATAGCTAATAGAAAATGGTAGTTAAAAAGAATTAGGAAGTGATGAGCTTTGAGTATGTATTACTTTAATTTTAATATCATTTGAGTGGTAAGTTTAGATGATTTAATTTTTACTAATGTCTGTATTTTAAAATTACCACACGAAATTCTTACAAAAGTAACAACTGATTATTGAAAGCCAGTATGAACCATCTTCAGCACAACATTGAAATCGTGGAAAATGTAAATACACATTTATCCTTTGACCCAACATTCCTACTTCTCGGAATTTACTTTGAAGATGTATCTTCAACAATACAAAAGTGCAAATCCACAAAATAATTCATTGCAGGATTGTTTAATAATATCAAAATTTTTGAAAAAGGCTATATGCCCATACATAGGACATCCACACAATAAAGTGTGTTTTTTTTAATCCTCACCTGAAGTTATATTTATTGATTTGAGAGAGAGAGAGAGAGAGAGGTTAATATTGACTGGAAAGTAAAATGAGAAAATTTGGGGGGATGATGGAAAAGTTCTATATCTTGATGTGTTGATTACATGGATGCAGCTACATGTAAAAATTCATTTTTTTATATATTTCAGAAAATATATTTAGTAAACAATTCACGATTCCCTCAAAGTGATAAATATCTCTGTGTTAATTAAAGAAAAACCTTTCTTTTTTAAATTTCTCGTTCTTGTTGAAAGTATTACAGATGTCCCCTTTTTCCCCCATCACCCCCTTCTACCCGCACCACACCCCTGCCCCAGGCCTTCACCACACTATTGCCTGTGTTCATGGGTCATGCATATATGCACTGAGTTGGATAAGAATCAACACAAAAAATCAGTTGTTTCATATACTAACAATGAATAATTTAAAAGGAAATTAAGAAACAATTTCATTTACAACAGCATCAAAATAATAAAATACTTAGAAATAAACTTAGCCAAAGAGGGAAACAACTTTTACACTGAAAAGTACAAACGTTGCTAAAATAAATTAAAGGCACAAATAAATAGACATTCTTCACTCATGGATTGGAAGACTTAATATTGTTAATATGCCAATAACACCCAAAGCTATCTACAGGTTCAATGAAATCCCTATCAAAATCCCAATGATTTTTTTTTTTTTTTGCATAAATAGGAAAATCTATCATAAAATCCAAGTGGAACCTCAATGGACCCTAAATAGTCAAAACAATCTTGAAAAATAATAAAATTGGAGGCCTCACACTTCCTGATTTTAAAAATTATTATGAAGCTATGGTAATTAAAACTGTGGAACTAGTATAGGGGACGATACTTAAACCAATGAAATAGAATAGAGAACCCAGAAATAAACATTCACATATATGGTCAAATGATTTTTGATAAGGGTTTCAATGGGGAAAGGGCAGGCTTTTGAACATACAATGTTGGAAAAATTGGATATCCACATGCAAAAGAATGAAGTTGAACCCTTACCTTACACCATACACAAGAATTCACTCAAAATGGATTAAAAATCTAAACATAAGAGAAAAAATTATAAAACTATTATAAGAAAGCATAGGAAGAATTTTTCATGACATTAAATTTGGCCATAATTCCTTGAGTATGATACCACAAGCACAGACAACAAATGAAAAAATAGATAATTGCTATTCATTAAAATGAAAAACTTTTGTGCATCAAAGAACACAATTAATGGAGTGAAAAAGCAACCCACAGAATGGGAGAAAATATTTGCAAGTTATATATCTGATAAGGGATTAATACCCAGAATACATAAAGAAATCTTACAATTCAACAACAAATGAAAAAACAAACCAAATAATTCAATTTAAAAATGAACAAAGGACTTGAATAGAAATTTCTCCAAAAAAGATATACAAATGGCCAATAAGCACACTAAAATATGCTCAATATCACTAATCATTAGAGAAAAATCAAAACCATACTGAGATAATGAGATACCATTACACATCTATTAGGATATTATAAAAATAATAACAGAAAAAGTGTTGGCAATGATGTGGAGAAGTTGGAACCCTTGCACAATCCTAGTGGGAATGTAAAATGGTGTAGTTACTATGAAAAACAGTACGACAGTTCCTCAAAAATTTAAATATATAAGAACTTTGTGATTTAATAATTCCACTTCTGGGTATATACCCCCTCAAATTGAAAGCACGGACTCAAACAGATATTTGTGCACCAATTTTCATAGAAGCATTAGTGATAATAGCTACAAAGTGAAAGCAACCTCTATGTTCATATAAGGACAAAATGGGGTATGTTCACACAATGGAATATTATTCAGCCTTAAAAAAGAAAATTCTGACACATGCTACAACATGGATAAGTCTTGAAGAACTATACTATGTGAAATAATTCAGTCTGAAGAATACATATTTTATGATTCCACTTACCCAAGGTAGCGAGGATAGTCAAATTTGTAGAGGCAAAGGTAGGGGGGAATGGAAAGTTAGTGTTTAATGGGTATGGCTTTTCAGTTGGGGAAGATAAAAACATTTCTAGAGATGGATGGTTGAACAAAAATGCAAATGTTCTAAATGCTCTGATATGGACACTTAAACATGGTTAAAATTGTACTAAAATAAGGGACAGGGGAAAGTGGAGGAGGGTGTAGAGGGGATAAATGGTGATGGACAGAGACTTCACTTGGAGTGGTGAAAACACAAAACAGTGTACAGATGATGTGTTGTGGAATTGTGCACCTGAAACTTGTATAATTTTGATAACCGGTTCCACCCCAATAAATTCAATAAAAAGGGGAAAAAATGTAATAAAAATAATTACCTGAGCTATACATAGAATACTTGTGCAATATAATATAGATGGCATTAGATGGAAAAGAGTCTATGAGTTCATCATAATACTAATAAAAGGAGAGACCTCCTTTTTACGTAAGAATCCTAGAAGGAGTTAGAAATCTCCAATTGGGAACCGCCATTGTAATAACCGATTCAGGAAGGAATCAGGAGCAAAAGGTTTTGTGGAATGGGGTATTCAAATCATCTCAAGGTATCATCCAGCACATTATTAATTAATTATACAGGCTAAAAGATGCCTTTGTAGTGGATTAATATTTCAGATACTTCCTCAAGCAAATGATCAAACTCAAATGCAATAACAGGATAAAGATAATCCATGCGTCTATTGAAGTTAGGTACAGGGAAGGATACAAGGATCACCCAAGTAGTATTCTGGTCCAAAATGTATAATGTGAATTTAGTCATGAGGAAACAATCAGTCAAATTCAAATGGAAGGTAATTATATACAACAACTGGCCTAGTTACTTAAAAAATGTCAATGTCATGAAGTCAATTTAAAATAAATTTCAATTTAAAAAAGGTTAAGAAACTGGTACAGATTTAAGGAATGAAGACATAATAAATACATGCAATGAATAACATCCTATTGGATTCTGGATCAGGAAAATACCATAAAAGACATTATTAGGACAATTGAGGAAATTAGAATACAGAATATGTATTAGATATGTATATAGTATTGTATCAATGTTAAATTCTCAGAATATGATCATTGTATTCTAGTTACCTAGGAGAAGTTCCTTATTCTAATGAGGCACATGCTTATTTAGGGGTGAAGGTAGCAAATCTGCAGCTAACTCTCAAATGGTTCAGAATAAAAACATACAGACATGCTTTGGCATAGATGTACACATAGAGATAATACAAAATGTGGTATAATGTTAACAATAGGTGAATCTAGATAAAAGGTATGTAGATGTTCGCTGTAATTTTCTGACAATTCTTATGTGTGTTTGAAATGTTTTAATTAAATAAAATTATGAAAATACAATACAAATATTTTAAAAGATATTTATTCTCTCCTTAAAATCATCTAATATGCTGGGGTTGAAGGAAAAAGGAATGGCTGGATGGCCGGATAAATAGTCAGTCAGATGCCCTAAATCCTAGTTCAGGTTCTGTCATATTTGTTCTTTCACTTGGGTTTTCTCATGGGTCAAATAGCGGGTGATAATACCTCCTTGCCATGCCTACTTTATAGGGCTGTTGTGAGGATTAAAATGGGATAACAGATGAGAAAGTACACTGACAAGGGGAAAAGTGCTTTTCAAATTCAAAACACTCTTACTGTTACTGCAATCTCAGAATATTTTTCCATTGTCCACTCCCAAATTCATTTTCAGAAACGGGCATGTACAGATTTGTACATTTTCTAGGGTGTGCATTTACCCCTCTGCTTTTGAGATCTCTGTATTCTGTGACATGGGGATTCCCTGAAATGATTGATAGCCCTTGCAGGCTATCATTAGCACTGAATGAGCCCGCTGGCGTCCAAGAGGATTCTGCCACATGCCTGCTTTCTGGGCAGCAGTTCTACATATTTTCCATTTGAGTCAGAGGTAGGAGTTCTGGTTAAATCAAGTGTAACTAGAGAAGATGGTGGACAGAGAGGAGGTTGTTGGAAGGAAAGAGGAAGAAAAGGCGGCAGGGTTGTGAAGAGACTAGTTGATACATTTTAAGGGAGGGACCAAAAGAGCCTGTGACTATGACACAGATATCTCTTTCCTTACAGTGTCCTGATTTTTCACTAGAACAACCACTTACTGCTAATAACCAATTTGGCATGTGGTTAGTGGTAAGACAACTGTCCAAAAGTCAATGTCTCATTCACACCACTTGGAAATATCCACGTTAGTTCTTTTTCAATAATCATTACATAGTGCAGGAATTATTGTTCATTTAATTATTTATTCAATATCCTTGGCAAAGAAAATGACACCATAGTTACTCTAAGGGTCTTTTGGTCAAAAATTATGAAGATTTCCCAAACAATTTCAGAAAGGAAAAACACATACATCCATATACACTCACGTTCACTGCATGTCCACTTTCTTTTGTAGGCTTTGGGAAGTAGGGTACATTTGTGACTTGTCATGTACAATTGGCAATTATTTATTTGGTGGAGACCTTGATCACCATGGGGATATAAGTAGTAGAGACCTAGAAATACAGGTCCATTCAATCATACCATCTTATGAATAAAGGCTATTAATCCATATTCTCTAAATTGTATCTGCTGCCATTCATTCATTAACTTCTTACAACTGACTCTAGAACCTACTATCCTGGCTTGTGGTTAAGGGTTCTTTGTCAAATTCTCATTAATAAGATAACCAAGTTAGATTAGAAGACAGCACACTACACTTGGCCAGAGTTCAAGAGACTTAGACTCTCTTCCTAAGTTTTGAAATCTTAGGACATTAAAATAAAAATGTTCTTAGCTTGCTCATCTATAAAATGGACCTATTAGTTTTTGCTCAATACTAGTTTTAAGATAATGGTCAGCCTGGCCAGTGTTGCTCAGTGGTTGAGCATCTACCCATCAACCTGGAGGTGACAGTTCAATTTCTAGTCAGGGTACATGCCTGGGTTTTGGGCTCGATCTGCAGCGGGGTGTGTGCAAGAGGCAGCCGATCGATGATTCTCATCATTGATGTTTCTTTTCTTTCTTTTTATTTTATTGTTAAAAATATTACAGATATCTCCTTTTTTCTCCATTGACCCCTTCCACCCCCCACCTACTCCCCACCTCAGGCTCCACCACACTATTGTCTGTGTCCATGGGTCATGCATATATGCACATAAATTCTTAGGTTAATCTCTCCCCACCCACCCATCCCCACCTTCCCTCTGAGATTCGTCAGTCGGTTCGATGCTTCTATGTCACTGAATCTATTTTGTTCATCAATTGATGTCTCTATCTCTCTCCCTCTCTCTTCTCTGAAATCAATAAAAAACATATTTTTAAAAAAGATAATGATCTAGAGTCAGTTGTAAGATAATGAAATCCAGAAATTCATTATGGGTGATCCATACTAACAAATGGGAATATAATTACCTGAAATTAAACTTTGATATATGTGAAATACATGTCTCATTTCCAGAAAGCACTAAACCAGAAAAAGAACCAGAAAACACAGAAACAACTACATGTACTTTTCAATTATGACCAAATCAACAGTGGAGATGTCCAATAGCACTTACAATTTCTCTGTAGCCAAATCATAAAGCTTAGAAGAAAGTTCAGAGCCTGGCAAAGAGCAAATGCCAAAATGCCATAGTCCCTTTTTCTTGGCAGCATTAATGGAGCCCGTAATAGCAAAGAGTGACAGCAGTCCTGTCAATAATCACCAGCATGGGAATAAGAGCTGCACAGTGCTTGTCTAGGCATGATGGAACCCATGCTATTTCTAAATGTGATGCTTGGTCCAACATTAAATATTTGACTCAAGATTTAATCTCTAATACATAGGAGAACACATCAAGAAAGACTGAATGGAGGGAAACACTAATAAAAGATGTTAATAAATAATTAGGTATATTTTCCATGTGGTGAAGCATTTGCGGGGTCTGATCTTTCCAATAGCATTATTTTGGTCTGTTCCCCAGAGGATAAGTGTGTGATTAAATCATGGATTTCTTCTTTTTTAAAAATATCTTTATTGATTTCAGAGAGAGAGGAAGGGAGAGGGAGAGAGATAGCTGAAACATCAGTGATGAGAGAGTCATTGATCGGCTGCCTCCTGCAGGCCCCTGGCTGGGGATTGAGCCCGCAACCCGGGCCTGTGCCCTGACGGGGAATCGAACCGCGATCTCCTGGGTCCTAGGTCGATGCTCAACCGCTGAGCCACACCGGCCAGGCAAATCATGCATTTCTTAGAAGCAACAGGGAAAGCCACAAATGGACAACACACTAATTATATCTGGTGAAATTCAAAGACATTTCATATCTTTTCTATGCAGAGAGTTATTAAATATTTTTCAAAATGATAAAATAATATCAAAAAGCTAGAAAAGACAAGAGATAATGATAGTTTATATGAAAAAAGGTGAAAAATATTGGGGCTAGTGGTTAATATGACTTGTCTTAGAACTGCTGCTGCTAGAGTTGATATAGTAACTATTTTAATTATCACTAACAAAATTCATTTCAACTGTGGGATTAAGATAGCTCCAGGTATATATTTCAAGTTCCATCTATGAATCTCAAAGTATCTAAAAAACATAACTTCCACAATTCATGAGAAGTTGGTGGTTTTTGCTGGTGGGGAAAGAGAGTTATTTATTAACTTGCCTATAGATGCAGGGAGCCATGGGGAAGGGGCAATGTGGATATATTTACATATAGAAATGATTTTAATTTATTTCCATTCTTTTCTATCTTGATGACTTCAGAAGGGACAGGAAAGAGGGAACAAGAGCAGCAGAGAAGGGTTTTCTACCTTTTATGCTCCAGAGGGAAGAACTGAACAAATAAAACAACATGAAGCAACTAAATGACTCAGGATGCACTGATCACGTATACTCATATATGTATCAATAATTAATATAAGGAGTAGCAGAAAGCACAATCTTTGCTCTTCAAGGAGTCCACAGTCTCTTAAAATGTACTAATCCATATTGCTAATTTTGCAAGGTGTTTCAATAATACTGTGGTTACAAAAATAAGTGTCCTTATTTTTTCAGACATGCATGCTAAAGTATTTAGGAGTGAAACATCATGTTTTTGTAATTAACTTAAAAATAAATCTGTAAAAATAAAGTGGTAGCAAATGTGGCAAAATGTTCACATTGGTAAAATCTAGGTAGTCAATATATGGGTATTCATTATTTTATTCTCTTGGCTTTTCTGCATATCTTCAAACTTTAAACTAAAAAAAAGATTTTTTTTTTTTACCAATTTAGCTTAATGGGGAAAAGTCAATTTAAATCATAAAAAATGTCTGAATGACAACTTCTGAAATAATTATCTTACTTTGTTTCTTCATAGTAGCTAAAGCTAAGCTAGTTTGCCTTATATATTTTATCATGCTTGGCTGATTGATATATGCCTTTGTTCTAAAAATGATTTATAGTGGTTTACACAATTTAACAAAGTCAAATAAATTTAAAATAGTAGGAATATAAGAAGAAATCTCAGCATGCAAGTCCTAACACTTATGTGAAGCGGCCACAAAGTGAACCTTAAACTACCTGACAGTAACATGAAGAAAATATTCATAAAATGTCTATTTAGAAAATAATAAGCTGGTTCTTAGGAAAAAAATATAATACTATTTACTGAGTATTTACCATGTGTGTATGGCATAGTTCTAAGTACTTCATATATAAATTCATTGAATACTCACCACAGGAGTAGTTCATTTTCATTTTACAGGTGAGGAAACTGAGGCTCAGAGAGGTTAAGTGAGGTCATACACTCAGAAAGGTCATACACCCAGAAAGTGACAGAGTTGGAATTTAACCACAGCTAGTCCTGACTAGTAAGCCCACAATTTAACCCCTAATGAATACTGTCTTTTCTCCTGATAACTGTGACTTTTCCTAATAATGAGACCAGAGAACAATGTATATTTCATGTGTTTTTGTAGAGCAAATAAAGAATAACAGACTCAAAAAAACATCTTTACTGTAAACACAGTGACAAGTTTCATTGGTCTTGTCATGATTATTTATAATTATCCTATCTAATATTTGTAGCAAATGAGTTCTTAGGTGCTTAAAAAACAATCTATTTTAAGTGGCTCAAACACACTTCCCTCTATCTGCTGAAACAGTCCGCCCAGAATAATTGCACCCCTTTTTTAGAGAAGTTTGATTCATCACAAATTCTGAATTATTGGAGCCTGAATCTCTGACATGTGAAAAGTGGAAAGGCACATTTAGACTTCATCTATACTTACTGTGGATAGGATCATGTATGGCAGCCTTTGGATAGTGTGATAGATTAAATAATGAAGTCAAATGGTGGGAAATGTTTGCTGAGCAGCCTGACTAAATGTTACATTTCATATGCCAGTGTGCTGTGAATTTGGTTGTGAAGAAATTAGTGAAATACCCCACCACCTGCCTATCTCTATCTCCTTTCCTCTACTTAATTCTTAATTCTTATTTATCTTCTAAATGGGGCCTTTAAGCCCAGAACTTCTATCTGGGGGATATTTCAATGATGAGTGTGCAATAATAGTGATAAGAATGATGTGGATCTTTTCTTAAAATCTAGGATTATCTAATTATGTAAGATGCAACATAAAAATGAGCTGTTATTAAATTACAACATTATAGTAGCACTTCAAAGTCTGGGTTTGTTCACTTCAGAACACACTAGTCATTCAAATAATGAATTGAGAAGGAGGCAGGACAGGTGGCCTATTACTAGATCCATTAGACAAGAGATTTATGCATTACATATCCATCTTGATGTAATTAGTCTGATCGTTTTTTTTCTTTTATGGCTTCATTGAAAACTACTGGCAATAAAGCAATTATAAATTAAGTATCCTAGCATTTATCTACGATATCAAAGGCAATGAATTTTGCATGCATTTGAAGTCAAGTAGACCCTTATCCACTTTTCCCAAGAGATTCAGTACTTCTAAGACAAATACACTGTTCTGAAAGATTTGTAAATATGAGAGGTCTAGTGTATGAAAGGCAAATAAGATTGGTCAATTTGTTTTGACTGACAAATCATTGTTTGCTGATTTTAAACAAACTCTAATTATTGCCTGACAATTTTTTGTCATTTAAAAAGATAGAGGTGTTAACATGAATTTGAACACTTACTGTGTGCCAGGCTCTGTGGAAAATGTGCTTTGGACATTATTGCACTTAATGCTCACAACTCTAAAAATTATGATCATTACCTCTGTTGTATAAGTGTGAAAATTGAGGCTAAAATAGGTTATATAAGTGATCCAAGGCCATGTGGCTAGAAAATGGTGGAACCAAGATTTCATTTCAAATAGCCTAACTCTGAACTCACTACCATGCTATATCATCTGTGGCAGCATGATGCCAAACTATTTGGGCGATAGAAGCAAAAAATTCATAATCATCTAAATATTGCTGTTATAAATCATGTATCTAGTGGTATGTTGGGACTGACTGAACAGGATGAGGACTGAAATCTGGCAAGATCCCTAGATTTGGTCAAAGGCCAGGGGTCAGAACATGGGAAAAAGGAACAGGATTCTAGAAAATAATGAACTTGTCAATAAAGAACCAGAATCTAAGACTTACTTTTCTAGCCAAGCAAGGCCAGATCAATCACACAATTGAGTTTTAAGTAGAAAGAATTTGGTAGAAGTCCAAGTAGAGAGGTGATTAATGGGAGATAAATACGTTTTGTAGACCCAGTGGGGAATTGATGTACTAAGCAGAAAATAGATTAGTGGGAAAGTATTGGGATACCAAGGGCAGCATAGGGCCAGCAAATGAATGGGCGAGGTCAGTGGTTCTTAATCTTGATTTCACATTAGACCTAGTGAACTTTAAAAAACTCCTGATGTCCAGGCTATACTCCAGACCAACTATATCAGAATCTCTGGGAATGAGATCAAGGCATCAATACATTTTACCATTCCCCATGGTCGATAATATGTAGACAAAGTTTAAACCAGTAAACTAGGTACCAAGTCATGGAGAAACTATTAACCTCTGTAGACACATAAAGGATCCTAGAAGCTGGGGCGGGATTAAATCTACAGGTATGTATTTACTGGTCTCAACACTGAATGTTAGAGTGATGTATGCAGCAAGTATGTCATGTTATTTGTTTCTAAATAATGCCAAATGCCCAGAAGGCTCCAAATCTGATTGATGTATGGTTCTGAATATCCAGATGCTTGACCTAATGTAGGAAATTCATCTTGGTGACTAAATAAAGTCCAACATTGTACCTAATGTGTTGATATACAAAGGTACTAAGTATATAGCCATGATATTTATTATTATGACTCAGACATACTATGTGTCAAATCATCTCCTTCAAACAAAATAATTCTCTATAGCAAAAGCTTGATAATGCTGCCTACAAGTTTGCTATAGCCACAGAATAAAGTTCCAACTTTTGAAACCCAAGATTTGAATTAAATTAACATTTATTGATGGCTCTCCATGTACTGAAATACTCAATTTAATATATATTAGGGAGGTATGATATCAAGGCTAGATGATAATAACCAAGACAAGAGTTATTGAGAGGATTAACTGTAACAATATATGTGAAAATGCTGATCAATAGTAAATGCTAAAAAATGTTAAAATTAAAATTGATTTAATGAAATTTCCATAAATCATATAAGCATACTTTGGGCCCATGTGCTGTAGTTGTCTATACAACAACTACTAAATGGCCTCTTATGTTACTTGGCGGTGAGGATGACTTACATCACCAAGACGCATGCAGCTCCATGTGTGCATCTAGACATCAGATGAGCGACTGTTTTCTTTCCTTTAAGTGTCTTGGTGTCATATTATTTCAGTTATAAAGTAAGTCACAGTCTATTTGTTTTTCCCTAGTCACATTTTGTTGTTGTCCTATATACATGAAATTGGAATTATGGAGAAAATTCACCACTACACTTATTGTGTTGTTACATGCTGTTGAGTCAGCTCTGACTCCTGATGACCCAAGAATGAGTGAAGTCTCATCATAAGGCTTTCAAGATAGGGAAGATAAAGGCTGAGAAAAGAACATGCAGTGATTTACTATTGCCTTCTGCTGCATGGGGTGTGGGTCCAACCCACACGTGCTTGGGCCATGGTGTCGCAAATCACCACATGCCTACAAAATATAAGTGCCTCTGTGGGTACAGTCTTATACCTTATTGTTATTCAGTTTCTTGAGAGAATGATCTGTGGTCATTTCATACTGATTACAAATCCCATTCACAGCATTTAGTGTGGTACCCTGTGGTCAATAAAGGAACGAATGATGCTTACTTAATTACTAGCAACATTGACTCTCAAAAGACTCCTGATCTTTGTTTTCTATGATGTTCTACAACATATTTCTTGTGTCTACTGGAAAGAACTCCAGTCTGAAAATCTGGAGCCCAATTTCAAGTGTTCTACTAATATCACCCTAACTAGTCCCACTACATCTCCTCTATGCCTAGACTACTGCTAAACCCTCCAATCTGGATGAGGTCCCCTACTCTAAAATATTTTAGAACTCTGCATATTTATATTACACCATGACTGACTATGCACTCTAATTATGTGCCTATTTGTCAATGTCTTCTACTGGTCTGTGAGACCCTTCCAGAAAAGGACTATGCATTATTTCTGTATCCCTAGGCATGTGCCTAGGACATAGTAGGAACTAAAATATCATCCAGTGAATGTAGTTTTAAATATCACTACTTACTTTTGCATTTATTGTTTACTATGTGCATGATACTTTAATTAATATAGCATGGTATCAAATCAATTCTGTCCTCAAATAGCTTTTCATCTACTAGGGAAGATATCTCTCTCTCTCTCTCTCACACACACACACACACACACACACACACTAAAAAGGTCAACTAAACAATTTCCAAGCAGTTACTTTCACTGCCTGCTAAAAGTCCTTCATTGCAGTTTGACATCCTGGATACCCAACACCTGGATGATTCCTGATTTCTCCTCCAGATGTCATGCCATCTTGTAATTATGAGCAAAGTCTCCCCTGTGTTCTAGGGATGCTGTCAAAGTCAACTCTGAATAACTTGCTGTGACTTTTGAAAAGAGTGCAGCAAGTTCAAAATGATAGATTAAATGAAAAATCCCTGCCCAGTGCAAAAGGAATAAAGATTCTTCTTGCCAAATCACTGCTGCATGGGGTTATTTGCTGTCTAAATAAACAATATGCACTCAGTGAGTACATGGTCTAGCTGAAGAAAACTATTACAATCAGCTGTCCGCAGACCCTGGATCACATATTCCAAATAAAACGTTTGAGTTCCATAATACTTATTCATATCCATTCCCCGCTCCTTTCCCTGACCTCTGGGCTTTGTACTTCGCTCAAAAACACTTCTTTACACCTTACAAAATTCTAAACCCTATTGACGGCTCCTCAAATTCTCTAGAAATAGATTTTCTGTGAATCCAAGCACTTGTCACATATGCTAAAGCAAGTCACAAGGATAAAGTTACAATTCTTACAGGTTTATGTGATATTTTCTCATTTACTTTTATCAGATAAGCTAGATCCATTTCCCTGATGCAGAGTAACAAAGCAGATATCAAGGAGTTCAGATCATAGCTGTTCCACCCTCCACTGCTTCTGATCACAAGTTCTTGATTTTCTTTTCCACCACACCCCTAACAGGAATCTCTACTCAGTCGAAACATTCTTATGTAATAACCCAAGCAAGTCTTTTCTTCCCTTTCTCTTGCTTTAAATGTTCCAAGCACAGTTCAGATCCTTGGGATGCAATGAAGAATCCCTTGATCACTCAAGGCCACAGTGAGCTCCCAAAACATTATCATTTATTGCATTCCAGTCATTCTCCAATTTGCTAATCCCTAAACTGACAGTTCATTAAATTTGTTAAGGCCTAAATGTCCAAGTCAGAAAATACTTTAATATCCTCACTGATCTTTGTCTTCAGTGGAGGAGCTGGCAAATGAGCATACAAAGAGGGAGCTAAAGAAGTTTTTAAAATGGGATTCAAGTCACTATGAATTTTCTCAAATTACATGCATAATTTTCAGGGTATGGGCATTATTTTCTCTGCAGTTTGTAGAGTTTTTATTAGATTCTCAAAATGATCTATGATCACCAAACAGTTAAGAAATGTGAGGGTTTATGTCTCCTGGCCTTTTCAGGAAAGTCTTGGTCTGTGTTTTTGCCTTTGACTGAAAGGATGTGATAAATGAATACACATTTTCTTTGACTTCCCAGGGATGGTGAAGGAGGAAATAGCTACGAATTCACAGAAGTCCCTAAAGAAAAGGACTACGTTCAGAGCCTAGGGGGAGGAGGAGGATTTATTTTTTCATGACATGTTCATAGATTTGGACAATTTACAAAGCTCTTCTTATCATTGCGTCCATTCCTATCATAACTGTCCTTTTTCCCATCTCTCCTGTCTCTTAACCTTGATGTGATTGATTTGTTCTAGCAGGATCTGCCCTGGAGACTGACAAAGTTGAAGTTTTAAGCAAATTAAAGAAAGCAAGACTTTTGTTTACAGTGACTTACTGGTGCAGCTGGTCCTTAAGGAGCCTGTTTAGATAGAACTGTAAGGCAAAACTTCTATTCACTTTTTGCTTCATTTTTGTGGCTACCCCCATCCAACTGAACAACAGTAGTTTTTCCTCAAAGGCCTCCTTTAATTGACCACCTTTGATTCGTGGACTACCTTATATACTTCCGTGAAATACCTGCTCATATTTCTTAGCTACACTTAGCCTTGTAGGTTACAATGCAATGTTTATTTCTAATAACATTCAATTTTTCGGACTTTTATAGTATCTGTTTCAAAGCCTTTTACTATGTGTAAGATTTTTTTTTACTGTGCTCCAGCAGGCATCTTTCCTCTCATCTGGTAAATCAATAAATTAAAGCATAGAAGGCTCTGGAAATCACTGAAGATTCAGCAGGGTTGGAAACAAGAGTTTTTTGTTGTCCCATCTGCCTCCAGACTACACTGGGTCACACTGCTTCTCCTGCACTGGAGAAATTAAGCACTGGGCTCAATTTCATTGTTCGTAAATGAAAAACTGGGATACACAGTTTTTCAAGGTGTTATCTTGTGAGAGAGTCTTCGGTTAATTGGTTAAAGCCTGAAGGTGGAAAATTAGCTAGACATCCAATTCTTCTTAGGAAATACTCACTGATAGTAGATTGATGTTTGTTAAAACCAGGTGGGTTTTGATTCATCACTTTTCTGACAACACAGATTTACAATCAGTGAAACTAGCCTTTCCCATTCCATTCCCATTTTGTATGATTTGATAGAGAATCTAAATTTGAGGGAGTTAGCTTAAACTTTTAAACAATGCTGGTTTTAATCTATGATACAGCTAGAAAATTAAAAGTTTATACACATGCCTACCAGCTGTTCTGTTGCCCCTACTTAATTCCATAATCATCTGTTACTGTCAACAGTAAAGTCAGGTATCTTTGTTCCCTCTCTTCTTAAATTTTCATTAATACTTGAAAGACTGGCAGAAACATGCCATAAATGATGACTTAGAATTGTTATGAAGCCTAATATTTCAAAAAAATTAAGTGAGTAAAGGACTAGAAAAGTGCTGTATTGGTGCTTCTGGCAGGAAGTATACTTAGAGGAGCTAGAACTTCATCCTGTATATCAAATGACCCAAACTCTTCAGGTAAATGGAGTTGTCTGGTCCTGAATGAATTAGTGATAATAATTTAGAAACTTCACAGACCTGTTTAGGAAAAATGAGTTGTTACAATTTTGGAAGAGAGAAATTCCCAGTCAATAATACTCAGCCTTGTAGGCCTTCCTTCTGAGGGTATTTGCTCAGGAAAATCCATTTTTGGGGAGACTAAGAGAATTCAGTAGACTTTTAAAGAACAAGTTAAATAAAATAATTGTATCCAATTATACAAGCAGTACATTACTGAGTACCATTGGGGTATGTGTGTGCCCACATTATTTGAGTAAAGTCCTATAAATCAATATAGGTCTGGCTGAACAGTTTTTAAAATACATGTTCATCTGCTTCTTTTATATGTTTATATAAAGAAAAAATATCAGGAACTACTGGATTTTTCCCCCTATGATTTGTTTGTGGATATTGTCTGACCCTAATTTGAAAGACGGCTCTTATTACTTGAGTTTCCTAAAATTGTTTTCATCTAATAAATTTTATTCTTTTCAGTAAATGTGGTATGTTAAATATATAACCAAGTGTGATTTTTATTTTTAAACCTTGTAAAACTTTCCACATAAATATATTCACAAATCAGGACACAAAAATTATGTTAGATAATGCATTCTAATTTTTGGTTGAGAAAATACGGTTATTAATAATGCAATTACTTTGAAGAAAGAAAAGTCATAGTTGAAGAAGTACAACATTGGCCTCCATGCTTGCAAAAGATACAGATAAAGGCTTCTTACCTACAGAAACACACCAGGAAAATAATTGCCTGTGGAATCAGAGAGACAGCTCTGCTGAACTGGTACTAACAAACGTCTAGAGCTACTTCTTACCAAGCACCTGAGCCCAACAAAAAACAAAGAAGGTCAACCAGAAAGATTAAAAAAAAATTTTTTAAATTAAAAAAAAAAAATTCCAGGACCAGAGAGCTTCACTGGCGAATTTTACCAACCACTTTAAGAAGAGCTAATATCAATCCTGAAGAGGAATGAATATTTCTGAATGCATTTACAAGGCGAGCACTACCCTAATGCCAAAGCCCGAGAAAGATACTACAAAAAAAGAAAATTATAGGTCAATATCTCCAAAGAACATAGTTGCAAAAATCCACAACAAAATATGAGCAAACAAAATTCAGAAATGCGTTAAAAAGTTCATACCACATGGTTAAGTGGGGTCTATTCTAGAGGTGCAAGAAAGTTTCAACACCCACAAATCAATAAACGTTAATATGCCATGTTAACAAAATAAAAGGTAAAAATCATATGATAATCTCAATTGATACAGAAAAAGCATTTGACAAAATTCAATGTTTTCATGATAAAAATTCTCAACAAACTGGGTACAGAGGGAATGTATGTCAAAATAATAAAAGTTATATATGACAAACCCATAGCTAGCATCAGACTCAATGGGGAAATGCTGAAAGCTTTTCCTTTAAGGTCAGGAACAAGACAAGGATGCCTACTCTTGCCACTTTTATTCAACACAGTATTTAGAAGTACTAGCCAGAGAAATTAGGAAAAAATAAATAAAAGACATCCAAATAAGAAAGGAAGAAGCAAAATTGTCCCTATTTGAAGATGGCATGTTATTATATGTAGAAAACCCTAAGGATTCCATCAAAAAAAATGTTAGAACTAATAAACAAGTTTAGTAAAATTTCAGGGTACAAAATCAATATGCACAAAATGTGTTGTGTTTCTATAAACTAATAAAATATCAGAAAGAGATTTGAATAAAACAATTTCATTTACAATAGCATCAAATACAATAAAATATGTGTGAATCAATTTAGCCTAGGAGGTAAAAGATCTGTACATTGAAAACTATAAGACATTCATGAAAGAAACTGAAGAACACAAATAAGTGGAAAGCTATTTTGTGATCATGGATTAGAAGAATTATTGTTAAAATATCTATACTACAAATTCAATGCAATGCCTACCAAAATTCTAAGGGTATTTTTCACAGAAATAAAACTATTTCAAAATTAGTATGGAGCCCGGCTGGGCGTGGTTCAGTGGCTGAGGATTGACCCAGGATCCCGGAGATCGCAGTTCGATCCCCAGTCAGGGCACATGCCCAGGTTTCGGGCTCGATCTCCAGTCGGGGGCGTGCAGGAGGCAGCTGATCAATGATGACTCTCATCATTGATATTTCTATCTCTCTCCTTTCCTCTCTCTGAAATCAATAAAGATATATTAAAAAAAAACAAACAAAATACAAAAACAAACAAAACTGGTATGGAACCACAAAAGCCCCCAAAGAATCAAAGCAATCCTGAGAAAGAAGAACAATGGGGGATGCATCACACTTCCTTACTTTCAACTTATATTATATATCTATACTAATCAAAAGAGTATGGTATTTACATAAAAAGACACATAGATCAATGGATCAGAATATAGAACCCATAAATAAACCCATGCATATATGGTTAATTAATTTACAATAAAGAAGCCAAGAATATACAATTGGGGAAAGCTTAACCTGTTCAATAAATGATGTTGGGTAAACTCTAGAGCCACATGCAAAAGAATGAAACTGGAACCCTATCTCACATTAGATGCAAAAATCAACTTAAAAGAGATTAAAGACTTGAACGTATAACCTAATGCCATAAAACTCCTAAAAGAAAACAGAGTCTTGGCATTGATTTTTTGGTTTTGACACCAAAAGCAAAGACAACACAAGCAAAAATAAACAAATGGGACTACATCAAACTAAAAAGCTTCTGCACAGCAAAAGAAACCATCAGCAAACTAAAAAGGCACCTCATGGAATAGGAGAAAATATTTGCAAACAATATCTCCAATAAGAGATTAATATCCAAAATATGCAAGAAAGTCATATGACTCAGTAACAACAAAAAAATAACCCAATTTAAAAATGGGAAAAATCTGAATAAATATTTTTTTCAAAGACATATGGACAACAGGATCATGAAAAGGTGCTCAACATCATTAATCATCAGGGAAATGCAAAAGCACTATGAGTTATCACTTCACATCTGTTAGGATGGCTGTTACAAAAAAGGCAAGAGAACAAATGCTGGTGAGGATGTGGAGAAAAGCAAATCCTTGCACACTGCTGGTGGAATGTACACTGGTACAGAGACTACGGAAAACAGTGTGAAGCTTCCTGAAGAAGTTAAAAATAGAGCTATCATTCAACAATTCCACTTTGGGTAGATATCTAAAGGAAATGAAATATCTGTACTTCCATGTTCATAGCAGCATACTCACATTAGCCAAGGTATGGAAACAACCCAAGTGCTAAGTGTCTGTGGACAAATGAGTGGATAAAGAAAATGTGAGATTGATTATATCTATATATCTAGATATTGATATCTAGATATATATCTAGAGATGATATAGATATAGATGATATAGATATATAGATGTAGATATATATAGATGATATAGATATAGATAGATATAGATGATATAGATATAGATATATGATATAGATATAGAGATATAGAGATATAGAGATAGATATATAGATATGAGATATAGATAGATGATAGAGATAGAGAGATTAGAGAGAGAGAGAGAGAGAGAGAGAGAGAGAGAGAGAGAATTTCAGTGGGAGGGACGACAATGTGCTGTCCTTTCTCAAAGGAGTTGAAAGAGTGAGTGAGGTGGAGACTGGGAAAGGGCTGCCCTCATTAGCATATTTAAAGCCTGGGCCTAATTGACCATGTTGGCCTGCACTGAAGAAAGGTGGTGTTATCAGCAGTGGGAGGGCCTGCATGGAGGCTGGGGGAGGGAAGCCCTTAACTAGAATGGCGCCCTGTTGGTGAATATCCCCCTCACCACTAGGGGAGAATATAACATAGATGTGTATTCTGGGAGGACTGAGGACTTTCTAGGAATAAAAACCACAAAGGAAAATGGAAAGAAATTTGGCAGCATCATTTAAAAAAATAAAATGTTAGCACATCTCTAGAGATGATTAGATATAGATATATAGATATAGATGATAGATATAGATATAGATAGATATAGAGTGAAATAAGCCAATCAAAAAAATACAAATAATGTATGGTATACATATATGATTTACACTCATGAAACTACCACCACAATCAAGGTACTAAACACCTTCAAGAATTTCTTATGCTCTTTTCTGCTTTGTTTTCTTGTGGTAAGAACACAACATGAGATCTGTCTTCTTAATGTATTTTAAATTTCACAATGCTGTATTTTAAACTACAGGTACTATGCTGTACAGCAGATCTCTAGAAATTATTCATCTTGCATAACAGAAACTTTACACCCATTCATCAACAAATCCCCATTTTTCTCTTTACCCCATCCCTTGGCAACTCATTCTATTCTATTCTAATTTTCTATTCTATTCTATTCTATTCTATTCTATTCTATTCTATTCTATTCTATTCTATTCTATTCTATTCTATTCTATTCTATTCTATTCTATTCTATTCTATTCTATTCTATTTTCTATTCTATTCTATTCTATTCTATTCTATTCTATATTCTATTCTATAATTTCTATTTCTATTCTATTCTACTTCTGTAACTTTGTTTTAGATACCAAACATAAGTAGAATCATGCATTATTTGTCATTATATTTCATTTAGCATAATGTCTTCTAGATTCATCCATGCTGTTGCAAATGGCAGGGTTTCCTTTTTTAAGATTCAATAATATTACATTGTATGTATGTGCCATATTTTCTTGTTCTGTTCATCTGTCAAAGGATACTTGTTTTTTTCCCATATCTTGGCTATTGTGAATAATGCTGCCATGAATATAGGGGTGCAGATTCCCCTTTGGAATCCTGATTTTAATTATTTTAGATATATACCCAGAAGTTGGACTGGATCATATGGTAGTTCTATTTTTAATTTTTTTGGATGATTTATATCACTTGCATTAGTGGCTGCACCATTCAGTATTCCCATGGACAGTGTACAAGGGTTCCAATTTCTCCACTTCCTTACAAACACTTGATTTAATCTTTTGAGAGGTTTTCTTTGCTTCTGTTTGTTTGTTTTTATAATAGCCATCCTAACAGGTGTGTGGTGATACCTCATTGTGGAACTGATCTGCATTTTCCTGATGATTAGCTAACACCTTTTCATATACCTAGTGAGCATTCATGTGTGTCTTCTTTGGAGAAATGTCTAATCAAGTCCTTGGCTCACTTTTAAAATCTGGGTGTTTTGTGTGTGTGTGTGTGTGTGTGTGTGTTTTGCCAGTTTTTGTGCTTGTTTTTGCTATGTAGTTGTAGTAGACTCATATATTTTGTATATTAACTCATTATCTTTGGATAAATCATTTGTGAATATTTTACCCCATTCATGCATTGCAAATCTATTATCTTACAGTTCTGTAGGTCACAAATCTGACATGGGCCTCAACTAGGCTAAAATCAAGGTGTTGATAGGACTGCGTTCCTTTCTTGATGCTTTAGGGGACAATCTGTTTCTTCACCTTTTCCATCTTCTAACAGCTGTCATGTTCCTTGTCTTATGGCTCATTTCCCCCATCTTAAAAGTGAGAAACAGTGGATCAAGTCCACCTTGATATTACATCATATTGCTCTGATCTATTCTGCCTCTTTCTACTTTTCAAAATTCTTGTAATTGCATTAGGCCCACCTGGATAACATAGGATAACTCCAGAGGAAACTTTAAGTCCCCTTTGTCACGTAAGGTAACACACTCACAGGTTTAAGGGATTAGGATCTTTTGAGGGAGCATTATTCTATCTACCACATGGAATAAAGGTTCAGTGCTACCAAAGACAGAATCCATTTGGTTTTTATACAAGTTACCAAAATTCTGATCTAGCTTTTTGTAAGGTGTACTCAGTGAGATGTTGGTTATAAGGCACACACATATACACAAATACTCATTTCCACACAAATTATTCCATGGTGAAATATGCATAGGAAATGATGGATTAATCAAAACTCAATAGCTTTATTACATAAATTTGCATAGAGTTGATAAGCCAATATTCACTATAAAACTTAAAGATGGGGAGAGGGTATGAAGCCTTCCCCAACTTAACTGATTATCAAGCCTATATAAAACTGATTACAAATTTGATTATAAAACTTTGTAAGTGTATCTTGCTGGACTAGTGGGAAACACTAACCTATAGTTTTGACATCCAGTTCCAGTTGCTTTTCGAGGCTGGTACTAATAAGGTCAACTGGATAACTGTCCAACTTGTCTATTTTCAAGCTATAAACTTCATATTATCATCTACCTTACCCTTTGAAATATTTGTAATTGGTTACTAGCTCATTGCTCACTGTCAGTAGAACTCAGAGGCATAGCACAAAAACATTTGCTTGTGCTTATATCTTTTTATGAAATATAATTTATGCATTATTAAATATATTATGTCATGAGAAAATTATTATTTTCTGCTGGCCAGAGGTTTATAATGAAGCCCAAATGTTATAAAGGCTAATCACTTTCTCTCTATTCTATGCCCACAGTCATTGTCCCAGTTTATAATCTTCATGTTGGCGAATGAAAGGCAGGCTTTTTATCATAAATTCCTTGAGCTTTTACCATGGCTGGCTCATTCCTCTTTCAGTTCTCAGCCTGTCACCTCTTCTTGAGGTGGAATAGTTGCCCCCAGTGAGTTCATGTCATATTATCTGACTCTTCCTTCCTAGAACTTATCAGAATCTGTGAACATCTTATATACTTGTTTGCTTCTCTAGCAATTGTCTCTTTGCCCCAACTAAAATGTAATCAACATAACAAGTTCTGGCAAAGATGTGGAGAAAACAGAACCCAGTGCACTGTTGGGGATGCAGCCACTATGGAAAACAGTATGGAGGTTTCTCAAAAATTAAAAATGGAACTGCCTTTTGACCCAGTGACTTCACTTCTGGGAATACATCCTAAGAAACCCAAAACACAAATTTGAAAGAATATATGCACCCCTATGCTCATTGCTGCCAACATCTGGAAACAGCCCAAGTGCCCATCACTAGATGAGTAGATAAAAAAGTTGTGATACATTTACACAATGGAATACTATGCAGCTGTAAAAAAAGGAGAAAATCTTACCTTTTGCAACAGCATGGATGGACCTGGAGAGTATTATTCTAAGTGAAATAAGCCAGTCA